>NW_024543060.1:92622500-92630000 GCF_018167655.1 Microtus oregoni | reverse complement strand
ATGAAGTTGACACTATTAACATCACACAAAGGTATTTGCATTATTCACTTACTATAGGAACCAAACCGGGTATGATAATGGTAAGCCTGCTCATATTTTACTGCTGCATGGGAAAATTCTTTCTTTATGGACTCTGACGGCGCTGCACAGGCACAAAACCTAAGCAGGTTCCAATAGGTGCCGAACAGCCCAGGAAGGCAGGGATGAGTCTCAGGGAGCCTGAAAGAACAAGGGACCCAAAATGATGCTACCAGCCATTGCATCCTTATCAAGTCAGCTGTGTCCTGATGTCTGTGATACCAGGCTTCCTTTAGCTCTTCCTCAAGCCTCAAAGATGCTATGTTCACACAGGTATGTCCATGAACTACCAAGACTTTGATTTCAATCACGTTAGCTACAAAGAGCCTCTGATCTACTCAGAATAGGTGTCTATTATCAACATGAAGAACTTTGACTAGAAAAAAAAATACCCTGCATTTTGTCAGGGAATTAAAAGAGATGATGCATATAAGGAGTTGGTCAGAGTCCCTAGGTACACGGCATGGATCAATAAACCACAGACTTAAGGCAGGCTGTTAAACATGGAGCACACAGCACATGTGCCTGTGGTGTTGGAAGTACATGGAAGCTGCTCATTTAGGCTGTGGGTTCCTTGGGTTTGAAGACTAACTAATTCATCTTCACGACCACGAAGATGAGCGCTTCGACTCTCCATGTCTCACTTTAGGAGACAGTAAGAAGGGTGACAGAAATGAGCATAGTTGAGTGGAAAATGAGAGAACTGTTTCACATTAGCCTGGGACTGCAGCTCCCCTGTCTGTCATCTGTTTCAGGCGAGCTGCTCAGTCTTTCAAAGCCTCAGTTAACCTGTCTATAAAATGGGATGGCAAATGCTTCATTGGAAATCCGGTGTGTGTGTGTGTGTGTGTGTGTGTGTGTGTGTGAGAGAGAGAGAGAGAGAGAGAGAGAGAGAGAGAGAGGTGTATACATAGGAACATGTGTTGTCAGATCCACACCTTTTCCTCTTGACACAGCCTCATGGTGAGTGATTTATGAATGATTGGGTTAGGTCCAGATGAATAGGAAGGAGGTGACAAGCAGCACTTTCTGGTCCTTAGACATTATTCTCTCTAGTCCTAGTGGCCCTAGAGCATAAAAGTCACAAGACAAAAGGAACCTGGATCCCAATGAGTCCCAGGATCCTCTTGTATCCACCTCCCCAGTGCTGGAATTACAGGCATTGCTGTCATACCTAGATTCCTACAAAGATGCTGTGGACGGGAACTCCTTATGTCTGTGCAGCAAGCACTTTGCCCATGGAGCATCTCCCTTGCACTGCCAGAATACATTTTTATTGTGAAGTTACCATGAGGCAGGCACTGTCCTAGACGTTGGGGATATAAGATGGTCAAAGTCTCTGGTTCCAGGGGGTTTTACAGTTTAGGAGGGAAAACAGATACATTCATCAAAAACATGTATGTAATGACTTTAGGTGGCAGCTGGATGCTGTGGGAAGAGGGTGAAGGGTGAGAAGGTGGGTGGGTGTGAAGGCCTCTCCACAGCCAGCTGGTTGTTAAATGATTGGCTTATATCACCATCCTACCGTCCAATGCTGCTCTGTGATGCTGAGGTCGAGACTCAGCTGTCTGTATCTCTCCCTTGCTAAGGGCTTCCTGCGTCCAAGTGATTGGAGGGTACTGGAGGGAGACTTCAGGGCACGAGAGGTTAGGAGGACCTGCTCAACAGAAGTAGCCCATCACCAGCGGTACCATTATCCTTTCCTCTGACCTTCCCCCGCCAGCCTTCTCATGCCTTTTGGTAAGCATTCCTCGCAGCCAGCCACGCTCCCTATGTGAGATCAGCATCTCAGCTGTTCGGGCTGAGACAATAGGCTTTAGCTGCTCAATGAATGAAGATTTTTTGGAAGGGTGATGGTGGAAGAAGAGGAGGGATGGGAGCAATCATCTAAGAACGAGCTGCTTGGTTTGTGTACTTCCTGCCTGGCACCGTCATTGTCCCAGACAGACAAAGCTGTGTAATGTGACGGAACTTTCTCTGACTGTGGAGATGATCTACAATCTGTGCGTCTGTAGATTCCACACACATATGTCTGCTGATACTAGAAATGCGGCCAAGTGAAACCGAAGAACACAATATTGGATTTAACTTCACCTTAATTAAATACTTGAGTTTCAGTAGCCAGAGTTGACAGACAAAGAGCCGATTTCATTAGAGTACAATTTTCAATGCTTAAGCGCTCAGGGACTGTGGAAGGAGAATATTTAGGCCAATTTGAGAACTATTGGGAAGTTCCCCAAAAACCTCCCTTATTGGTAAATGCAGGGCAGAATCGCAAGCTCTCAGACTCTGGGATTTCTGTATAGTGTGCAACCACTGCCTGGCCTGTATGACTGACTAGTGTGGCTAACTTTGCACTCTGATCTTCAGGCAAGCTTCCTTTATTAAAACACAAATAATATGCCACTATATATCTGTTCTCTCTTGACTGAGAGACAAGACAGTACCATTCAAGTTATTGTAAATCCATTCAGAGCTGGGGAATGTAGCTCAGTGGTAGAGCACTTGCCTAGCAGAGCCCTGGAGGACACATGTGCATGTGCATGCATGCAAACATGAACACACATGCACTACGCACACATGCACACACATTAATAGCAATAATAATAATAATAGTAAATAGTACAAGGATAAGACAGAGAATGAGTTGGGAAAAAGCAGGGTGAGGAAAGGGAGCTGGGAGAGGAGAGGCTGGAGCCAACCAGAGGCCAGGTTATGTTCTGGGATGGTGACAGGGGGTGACTACCGTTTCAAAAGACTGACCTGCTTGCTTGAAAACAAGGTAACAAAGGAGGGCAGAGGAGGATATAGAAAGTCAGTAGGAAGGCTGTCACAGCAACCTAGGCTGTGGGTGCTGGGGACTGAGCTGGTGGCAAAGCTGTTGATCTGTCCCTGAGGGCAGGGCGTGTTTGTGAACATCAGCTGCAAGTTGCTCCCTCTGAGCCATGTCCTGGGTTACTCTCAGGTGCAACTTGTTCCCCTCCCCACTGCTGCTGGAGGAAGAAAAGGCAGGACGTAACTGAATGACACAAGAGGAAGAACACAAGGTCATCAAAGGCCACCAGGAAAACGTCTGAAGGAAACCAGAGACGCTGGCAAGAGCAACATCCTTGTAACTACTCCTCCCTGCCAAGGCAACAGGTGCACCAGGAGATGAAGGAAGCCATGCCAAGATGGCTGTCTTGGCGCAATCCGGTGCTTTGGGCTCCAAGAGGCAGACATCCAGCACACACCAGCTTACACCACAAAGAACAGGAAGTCCCTTGTTCTTCTGCTTGCTTACACAGTTTGATATGAATGGCTTGGTAGAAGAACTCTATACGTACCCAACTCCTTAGCAGGCATTTACTAAAAGTGTAAATATTTTCCCGTACCACGAGGCCAGCTGTAGAGTAGTTCCAGCCCCACAGCTCCTACCCTGGGGCGGTAAGAAAAAAGTCAACGTCCCTATTTGCTGAGACCTGCACCACGGAACCTGGCTGTGAACGTCAACCCCCGTCTCACGGATCCTTGCTTCTCAGTGTAGTGATGAATGACCGGTTCATACGTTCAAATGATCTCTAGGCTTCACCAAGCCGTGTATTTGCTGGAAATTGGTTGTGTGGTCCTACTCCCCAGTTCCAGCCTCCAGACTGTCTTGGTCAACAGCAGTCCTCCCTGGCACCCCCTTCACATCTGAGAAAAAGAGAAACCACATGGCAACCTTCCCTCGGGGATATGGATGCTGCTGGTACACCATATCCTCATGTCTGCTCGTCAGTTCTTGTTTCTAGTTTTCTGGGCACTGTGGAAAGCATCCGGGAAGAAATGGTGCCTGGGAGATGATGGTGCCTTCCGGTAGAGTGATGTTTCCCCGAGTGTCATCTGCTTTCCATGTGATAAAAACCTTTCACAGAAGCAACTTAAGGGAGAAAGGGCTTATTTGGGTTCACAGTCCAAGGTACGGCCCGTCCTGGTGGGGAAGTCAAGGCAGAAGGGGCTTGAAGCAGCTGGTCACGTAGCTTCTACAGTTCAAAAATAGAGAAGGTGACTAAGCTACCCAGTTCCCTGTCTCCAGTTTGTACAGTGCAGGATGCCCGCAAACAAGGCAAGTCCTGCTTCCTGTCGCGGCCACCATCGGAGAGGAGCAGCCATGGCCCTGTGCTACCCCGTGCCCTTGGGCCTCAACAAGAGCCACAAGGTGACAAAGAATGTAAGCCAGCCGAGGCACAGCCGGCGGCGCGGGCGCCTCACAAAGCACACCAAGTTCGTGCGGGACATGATCCCGGAGGTGTGCGGCTTCGCGCCCTACGAGCGGCACACCGCGCCACGGAGCTGCTCAAGGTGTCCAAGGACAAGCGCACGCTCAAGTTGGTCAAGAAGCCGGTGGGCACGCACGTGCGCCAAGAGGAAGAGGGAGGAGCTGAGCAACGTGCTGCCCGCCATGAGGAAGGCAGTGGCCAAGAAGGACTGATCCCCTCCCCGTTCTTAATAAACGTTGCTGTGGCGAAAAAAAAAAAAGAAGGCAAGTCCTCCCACATCAGCGGACACAAGCAAGACAATCCCCACAGACATATCCATCTCTCAGGTGACTCCAGATCCGGTCAAGTTGACCCAACCCTAACCATCAAAGTGATGGAGCCAGTTCAGGGAAAGAGATAGTCGTTATCTTCAAACGTCATATGTGAGACATCCCATGTATATGCCAAGGTTCATGGGAAAATATAAGCTCCATGTGAGGGGAACTGAAACACACACACGCACACACATGCACACGCGCACACCCCCCCCGCACATGTATACACACACATGCACACACGCACACGAACATGCACACACATACACCCCTTCAGAGAGGAAAGGAAAGTTAGGGCTCTGAATACTTAGTAGGAAGGAATTCATTGGCTGCCGTGGGATGGAGTGGGTCGTTTAGTATTCCAGGTGGGATAGAGGACTGGTATTGGAATTTGGCTGTTTAGAGTGCCATTGCATCCTGGATGTGAACAGAACGTTAAGGAGCTAATAAACTGAGCCCGAAAAGCTAGACAGTCGCCGGTAAGAGGCCCGCTTTTGTTATGGGTGATGGGTGTTCATCAGAATAGTGAGATTTGCTGATTGCTCTCAGAAGCCAGGAGTTGGGTAGCCCCAGAAGGGCCTGATGGAGATAACACTGTTTGGAAAATGCTAAGCTTAAGCAGTACCTAGTACTCACCACCAGGTGGGGCAAGTGTGTCAAGGCAGCTTGATGACTGCTTTCGGACCCAGCAAGGGTGAGACCAGGCTGAGCCAGTCACTGTTTTCACCAGCTGGAAGCCTCCCAGACGGTGTTCAAATCTCTGGAAGGAACTGTGATGGTTTTTAAAATTCCCTAACACAAGGCTGCACTGTGTTCGATGGTGCAGCCATCAGTGATGTGCATTTTGTGTAAGAGGGCGCGTGCGCGCACACACACACACACACACACAGGTCAATGTCAATCTTAGCTTTCACTGCTCGGGCACTGTCCACCTGGTTTTGCTGAGACAGGTCTTTCACTGACTAGTGAGACCCACGGGTCCACCTATCTCCACCTCCCCAGTGCTGGGGATGATAAGCCTGCACCTCTATACCTGACTTTTTGTAATGTGGGTTTCAGGGATTAATCTAAGGTCCTAATGTTTTACTAACTGAGCTGTCTCTCCAGACTCTTTTTTTTTTTTTTTTTTTTTTTTTTTTGGTTTTTCGAGACAGGGTTTCTCTGCGACTTTGGAGCCTGTCCTGGAACTAGCTCTGTAGACCAGGCTTGTCTCAAACTCACAGAGATCCACCTGCCTCTGCCTCCCAAGTGCTGGGATTAAAGGCATGCACCACCATCGCCCGGCCCTCTCCAGACTCTACACCCCCCCCCACTTGTTATGGTAAAAATAAAATGGCACCATTCTCCAAGAAGCCTGCAGGTCCCCGAGTAGTGGCAGTGGGAAGTAGGCCACGAGACCACAGTCAGGGAGCCATGTGGCAGGTGAGAAACCTTGGTAGGACAGCCAGTCCCACGAGGAGCCCCAACCATCGCAGATGAGAGACAGAGACACGCAATGCAGAGAAAGTGTGTATTTATTTAATGGATTATGGAAAGGAAAGAGAAAGAGGGTAAGGGGAGAAAGGGGAAGAGCAGAGAGAGGCAGAGAGGGGAATGGGTGAGAGGAGCCATGGCAGCAGCTACCTCTTTGGGAGAGAGATGGAAAGGGAAGACTCACAGGCTAAAAGCAGAAGGAAGATCTGCTTACCTCAGAGGACTGGGGGGCAGGGCTTGTCTCTTAAAGGGACAGGACAGACCATTACATTCCCATCTCCTTTTTATAATTGAAAGGAGGGAGGTTAGGCACAACAGGTTAAAGAAATTGGGATGGCAGATTCTCAAAACTGCTTCCTGCTTATTTGTGGGCATCGTCTTGGGGGGCTGGGGGAACTTGAGAAAGTTGGGTGCTAGTCACATCCTGGGGTAGCTGGTCTCTTTGCTCCTGTCTGGTGTTTGTGGTATGGAGATTTCTGATGTCTCTTACTCCTGTTTAAGGTATTGGCAGAGCAGAGGACAAAGTAAAGTTTAGTAAATAAAAAATTTTAGGACCAGGGAAACAAGAGGGGTATATCTGACTTATTTAAGGTGGATCCTTTAATTTGGCTCCCTTGAACTCACAAGAATTCTTTGGGTTTGTGAAAACATATGTTTTAGACATATGAATTGTATAAAAGAGCAGCATATTTATGCCAGAATGACTGTGACAGATGTTTTTGCATAATGAAAATGCCCACTCTCTCCCCGTCTGCTGAGGCAAGCAGATCTTCCTTCCACTTCCAGCCTGCGAGTCCTTCCTTTCCATCTATCTCCCGAAGAGGCAGCTTCTGCCTCTCTCCCTTTCCCCTACTTCTTCCCTTCCCCCTCTATTTCTCTTTTTTTCTTTCTCTCTCTCCCCACTCTGTCTTTTGGCCCTCTCTCTGCTCTTCTCCCTTCTCCCCTTCCCCCCTTTGCCCTCCATAACCCACTAAATAAATATCCTCTCTCTCTCTCTCTCTCTCTCTCTCTCTCTCTCTCTTCATGGCATGCCTAATAGGTCTCTGTCTCACAGGCCACATGGCTCTCTGCCTGGGACCTGCTGGGCCCTCATGGCCCATGGGCCACTAGGGGTGTTGTGCTTTCCAGTCGCTATAAGGGACAAGCCACGCCCACTCCCATTACCTCTGACCTGCCCGCCGCCATCTTGGGTTCCTTCCTTTTCTGCTTCCTTGATGTGCGTACTTTTTATTATAAGGAAGACCTGGGAATGTTATGGTTTTGGTCCCTTTAAGAGACAAGCCACACCCATTCCCCTCCCCATCCGCTGAGGCAGGCTGATCTTCAGCTTCCTGCCTGAGCTCCCTCTCTTTTCCATCTTCCTCTCCGAGAGGCAGCTTCGCTTCAGCCTCTCT
>NW_024543060.1:92222500-92617500 GCF_018167655.1 Microtus oregoni | reverse complement strand
CCTCACAGGCCCTTGAGTTGAAGTTTTTGGTTGGGTAACATAGGCGGGTTTCTGTCTTATGGCCACTGCACAGTATATTAAATTGGGTTGCTGTGTTGAAGTCACTCAGACATTCCTGCCTGCTAGACATTTATATAGACTCTAGTTGTCTGTCCCTGTTCTGGACAGTTAAACAATTAGCAGGTCTATACACAATCCCTTTAGTATTTATTTTTCTTTAGAAACAGCTTCCAGAAATGAAACCATAGATGTGGTCGGTATGAAGAGTGCCAGTGGTCCCCGCCTGTCACCAAAAATAATTCAGAAGACAGCTGAAGAAGCCTCCATGCTCAGATTCCGCTCCTCCCTCTCCTGCCCCCGATTCTTGCTTCTTTTCCAAAAGGAGGGGTTGAGCCGAGGCCTGGGCATTCCTGGGTCCTCTCTGCCAGTAGGCGGAGTCACAGGGCATGAAAAAACACTGTCTTTCTTCCTTCCCAACTCTCGAAGGCAGCCCAAGGGATGAGCTAGCTGGGAACACAGACATCTGCAGGAAGCCTGGGTATTTCTTTTTCTCTTTCTTCTCCCATGTGGCAGGCAGGCGGGCGGGCGGGCAGGCAGGCAGGCTTCCTCTTGCCTCTGCCTGAGCTCCAGGATGGAGTCCAAGGCAAGTGTGTTTTCTGTGGAGCTAACAGGGCGCCAGACAGTGCTGAGCAGGGAAGGCTGCCCCGAGTGCCTAACTGCAAGCAGGCTGTATATTTTTGAGGCGGAATTTTGTTTTGAGGGTGAAGCTGGAAACCCTCTAACATCGAAGTTGCTTGCCCTGAGGAGGTTCTCATCATTTGTAATGTAGCGCAACATGAAAGTCTCAGGTGGGATGTGGGTGGGCTCAGCATGGATGGCTGTCTGATCCTCAATTCTCTGGATTGTTAGGAACAAAAGTCCAGCCCAAGGTTTCTTCAGCAAAGTTGAGAGATGTTTAACAACTGGTTATCCAGAAAGGAAAGAGGGAGGACAGAAGGATGGAAGGAAGAACAGGAGGAAGGGAAGAAGGAAAGAATGAAGGAACAAAAAAAAGAGAAAGAAAGGAGGGAAGGAAGGAAGGAAGATAGATTTGCAGCATTTTCAGCTTCCCATAGGCTACATACTTCACCAGGGCTTATTTCAAAGGCATTGGCCAGTTTACGCAATCCCTGACCAGAGGTTAGCCACAGGCTCTTGCAGAGAAGAGAAAACCCACTATAGCAGAGCAAGGGTGGCAAACCAAAGGCTGATTCACTCACTTGGTCACGGTGTGGAAAGAAGAGGCCCTCTTCATTTGTAACGTGGTGCAGAAATGACCTCAGCGAGGGTGAGAACCCAGAGAAGCACAGCCCCGTAGGCTGCTCTCTGCAAACCAGGCCATTGTTGCCATGGAGTCATGCTGTGCACATCAACGCAAGGTTGCAGCGGGCGGCTTTGGGGGTTTTGGAGTTTTCCTCCTCACTGAGTCACGGCAGAGATGAAGAAGCCATCATCCCTGACTGGAAAAATCCTAGGGAAGGTTGACTAGTCTTCCTTTTGCCATGGGCTGAGATGGAAAGCTTGGTGGTGGTGAGGAAGTTGTATTGGCCTGGCAAAGCCAGCATTTCTGTGTCAACCTTTGGACACTGTGACGCAGCACCTGAGGACTAACTTGGAGAAGGAAAGATGCGTTTGGCTTAGTTCAAAGCCAGTTAGTTCCATCACTTTTATGTCTGAGTTGATGCAGAACATACTGACAATTAGAACATGTGGAAAAAGAAGGTGCTGTCTTCATGGGAGCGAGGAAGCAATAAGACAGAAGGAGGACAAGGACCAGAACAAGATAAATTCAAGGGCACGCTCTCAGTGACCTCATTCCTCCAGCGAGACCATACCTACGAGTTTCTTTTTTTTTTTTTTTTTTTTTTTGGTTTTTCGAGACAGGGTTTCTCTGTGGTTTTGGAGCCTGTCCTGGAACTAGCTCTTGTAGACCAGGCTGGTCTCGAACTCACAGAGATCCGCCTGCCTCTGCCTCCCGAGTGCTGGGATTAAAGGCATGCGCCACCATCGCCCGGCTCATACCTTCGAGTTTCTAACACCTCTTAATAATGCTACTGAAAGATGGTTCTATCCATGCAACCCTCTATTGCAATTCCTCTGAGTTCTGCATCCAGAACGGCCTCAAGACTGTTGGCTGAGACAATCCAGCCTCACAGAATACTCCAGACAGGACTTGACCATAATCCTCAACTTTCTTTGGGTCCCCATAAGATTATTAGCACCTTTCCTCCCCAGCCAGGTAGTGGTGGTGCATGCCTTTAATCCCAACATTTAGAAGGCAGAGGCAGATGGATCTCTGTGAGTTCAAGGCCAGCCTGGTCTGGAAGAGCTAGTTCCAGGACAGACTCCAAAGCCAGAGAAATCCTGTTTCAAAGGGAAAAAAAATTATTAGCACCTTCAATCAGCAGGAAGTAGCCTAGAAAATTACATCCACATTCCCAAATATAGATTATGGATGTTTGTCTTTCTTTGGAGTTTTGGTTACAAGTTGTTAGAATAATGATCAAGAAAAAAGCTAAGCAAAGAACATTAGATACAGAGTTCTTGTTTCAAATGAAAAAAAGGGAATCTCTGGGTGGGTATGTGCACTGGTGTGAATCTCTGGGTGGGTATGCACACAGGTGTGAATCTCTGGGTGGGTATGTGTACAGGTGTGCATCTCTGGGTGGGTACGTGCACTGGTGTGAATCTCTGGGTGGGTATGCACAAAGGTGTGAATCTCTGGGTGGGTATGTACACTGGTGTGAATCTCTGGGTGGGTATGAGCACAGGTGTGAATCTCTGGGTGGGTATGTGCACTGGTGTGAATCTCTGGGTGGGTATGAGCACAGGTGTGCATCTCTGGGTGGGTATGTACACTGGTGTGAATCTCTGGGTGGGTATGAGCACAGGTGTGAATCTCTGGGTGGGTATGAGCACAGGTGTGAATCTCTGGGCGGGTATGTGCACAGGTGTGCATCTCTGGGTGGGTATGTGCACAGGTGTGAATCTCTGGGTGGGTATGTGTACAGGTGTGAATCTCTGGGCGGGTATGTACACAGGTGTGAATCTCTAAGTGGGTATGTGCACAGGTGTGCATCTCTGGGCGGGTATGTGCACAGGTGTGAATCTCTGGGTGGGTATGTGTACAGGTGTGAATCTCTGGGTGGGTATGTGCACTGGTGTGAATCTCTGGGCTGGTATGTGCACTGGTGTGCATCTCTAAGTGGGTATGTGCACGGGTATGAATCTCTGGGCGGGTATGCACACAGGTGTGAATCTCTGGGTGGGTATGCACACAGGTGTGAATCTCTGGGTGGGTATGTGCACTGGTGTGAATCTCTGGGTGGGTATGTACACAGGTGTGAATCTCTGGGCGGGTATGTGCACTGGTGTGAATCTCTAAGTGGGTATGTGCACAGGTGTGCATCTCTGGGTGGGTATGTGCACAGGTATGAATCTCTGGGTGGGTATGTACACAGGTGTGCATCTCTGGGTGGGTATGTGTACAGGTGTGCATCTCTGGGTGGGTATGTGCACAGGTGTGAATCTCTGGGTGGGTATGTGTACAGGTGTGAATCTCTGGGTGGGTATGTGCACTGGTGTGAATCTCTAAGTGGGTATGTGCACAGGTGTGCATCTCTGGGTGGGTATGTGCACAGGTATGAATCTCTGGGTGGGTATGTACACAGGTGTGCATCTCTGGGTGGGTATGTGTACAGGTGTGCATCTCTGGGTGGGTATGTGCACAGGTGTGAATCTCTGGGTGGGTATGTGCACTGGGGTGAATCTCTGGGTGGGTATGAGCACAGGTGTGAATCTCTGGGTGGGTATGTGTACAGGTGTGCATCTCTGGGTGGGTATGTGCACAGGTGTGCATCTCTGGGTGGGTATGTACAAAGGTGTGAATCTCTGGGTGGGTATGTGCACAGGTGTGCATCTCTGGGTGGGTATGTGCACAGGTGTGAATCTCTGGGTGCTTATGCACACAGGTGTGCATCTCTGGGTGGGTATGTGTACAGGTGTGCATCTCTGGGTGGGTATGTGCACAGGTGTGAATCTCTGGGTGGGTATGTGCACTGGGGTGAATCTCTGGGTGGGTATGAGCACAGGTGTGAATCTCTGGGTGGGTATGTGCACTGGTGTGAATCTCTGGGTGGGTATGTGCACTGGGGTGAATCTCTGGGTGGGTATGAGCACAGGTGTGCATCTCTGGGTGGGTATGTGCACTGGTGTGAATCTCTGGGCGGGTATGTACACAGGTGTGAATCTCTAAGTGGGTATGTGCACAGGTGTGCATCTCTGGGCGGGTATGTGCACAGGTGTGAATCTCTGGGCGGGTATGTGCACAGGTGTGCATCTCTGGGTGGGTATGTGCACAGGTGTGCATCTCTGGGCGGGTATGTGCACAGGTGTGCATCTCTGGGTGGGTATGTGCACAGGTGTGCATCTCTGGGCGGGTATGTGCACAGGTGTGAATCTCTAAGTGGGTATGTGCACAGGTGTGCATCTCTGGGCGGGTATGTGCACGGGTGTGAATCTGTGGGCGGGTATGTGCACAGGTGTGCATCTCTGGGTGGGTATGTGTACAGGTGTGCATCTCTGGGCGGGTATGTGCACAGGTGTGCATCTCTGGGCGGATATGTGCAGGGGTGTGCATCTCTTGGCTCGTATGTGCACGGGTGTGAATCTGTGGGCGGGTATGTGCACTGGTGTGCATCTCTAAGTGGGTATGTGCACGGGTATGAATCTCTGGGCGGGTATGCACACAGGTGTGAATCTCTGGGTGGGTATGCACACAGGTGTGAATCTCTGGGTGGGTATGTGCACTGGTGTGAATCTCTGGGTGGGTATGTACACAGGTGTGAATCTCTGGGCGGGTATGTGCACTGGTGTGAATCTCTAAGTGGGTATGTGCACAGGTGTGCATCTCTGGGTGGGTATGTGCACAGGTATGAATCTCTGGGTGGGTATGTACACAGGTGTGCATCTCTGGGTGGGTATGTGTACAGGTGTGCATCTCTGGGTGGGTATGTGCACAGGTGTGAATCTCTGGGTGGGTATGTGCACTGGGGTGAATCTCTGGGTGGGTATGAGCACAGGTGTGAATCTCTGGGTGGGTATGTGTACAGGTGTGCATCTCTGGGTGGGTATGTGCACAGGTGTGCATCTCTGGGTGGGTATGTACAAAGGTGTGAATCTCTGGGTGGGTATGTGCACAGGTGTGCATCTCTGGGTGGGTATGTGCACAGGTGTGAATCTCTGGGTGCTTATGCACACAGGTGTGCATCTCTGGGTGGGTATGTGTACAGGTGTGCATCTCTGGGTGGGTATGTGCACAGGTGTGAATCTCTGGGTGGGTATGTGCACTGGGGTGAATCTCTGGGTGGGTATGAGCACAGGTGTGAATCTCTGGGTGGGTATGTGCACTGGTGTGAATCTCTGGGTGGGTATGTGCACTGGGGTGAATCTCTGGGTGGGTATGAGCACAGGTGTGCATCTCTGGGTGGGTATGTGCACTGGTGTGAATCTCTGGGCGGGTATGTACACAGGTGTGAATCTCTAAGTGGGTATGTGCACAGGTGTGCATCTCTGGGCGGGTATGTGCACAGGTGTGAATCTCTGGGCGGGTATGTGCACAGGTGTGCATCTCTGGGTGGGTATGTGCACAGGTGTGCATCTCTGGGCGGGTATGTGCACAGGTGTGCATCTCTGGGTGGGTATGTGCACAGGTGTGCATCTCTGGGCGGGTATGTGCACAGGTGTGAATCTCTAAGTGGGTATGTGCACAGGTGTGCATCTCTGGGCGGGTATGTGCACGGGTGTGAATCTGTGGGCGGGTATGTGCACAGGTGTGCATCTCTGGGTGGGTATGTGCACAGGTGTGCATCTCTGGGCGGGTATGTGCACAGGTGTGCATCTCTGGGCGGATATGTGCAGGGGTGTGCATCTCTTGGCTCGTATGTGCACGGGTGTGAATCTGTGGGCGGGTATGTGCACAGATGTGAATCTCTGGGTGGGTATGTGCACGGGCGTGCATCTCTGGGCTGGTATATGCACATAGTGCAGGCACCCAGGGAAGCCACAAGAGGATGTCAGACCCCCTGGAGCTAGAGTTACAGGCTTTTGTGAGCTACCCAGTGTGGGTGCTGGGGTCCAAACTCCATTCCCTGCAAGAACAGGAAGTACTGGAGCCATCTCCTTAACTGCCGGAAATAACCCATTAATGGCATGTCATGTTAACAAATACGTTTCCTCTGTGCTGTCATATTTAGAGCATAAATTTCCAAGATGATTTCTCCCCTTATTCAAAAGTCTAATTTTATATTTTGTGTAGTTGAATATGCTCTACTTTGCCCTTTTAACCGAATCATTTTCATCTATGCTTAGATATCCCAGCTTCCCGCGAAATTGTAAGAAATGACTCATTTTATTTATTTCTCATTTTCCTAGGTATAAAACTTGTATATGTTTCGTTATCCAATTCATTTTTATTTAGTGTGTTTGGGGTGAGCCAAACATCGAAGCTGGCAGCTTTACCAAGCATTCAACAAAGTCTTCCCTTCCCCACTACTCCACATATATGCCAATAGGTAGAATTCTAGTCAACGGGCCAGTGAGGTAGAGCTGGGGGAGAGCTGTGGGCCTTAGGAAATGCAGTGTAGGAGATGGTGAGGAATGGTTTTATCTGGAACAAAGGGTAGCTTAAAAATATTTTTGTCATTTTAGTTTATGTGTACCAGGCGTTCTGATTGCACA
Source organism: Microtus oregoni (assembly GCF_018167655.1). Taxonomy (NCBI): domain Eukaryota; kingdom Metazoa; phylum Chordata; class Mammalia; order Rodentia; family Cricetidae; genus Microtus; species Microtus oregoni. Next base: position 92,610,723 of record NW_024543060.1, on the reverse strand, counting down.
TATGTCTGCACACCACGTGTGTGTATGATACCTTCAGAGGCCAGAAAAGGCCATCATATCCCTGAAATTGGAATTATAGATGGTTCTGAGCTGCCATGTCAGTACTGAAAATCCAACCAGTGCTTTTAATGACTAAACCTCGTCTCTAGTACCAAGGGTAGATATTTACGATTTTTTTTTATAGTACGAAGATTAAAGTTAGGGCCTCATGTTTGCTAGGCAAATACTCTACCATTGTGCCATATCCCTAACCCTTTTTAAATTTTGGAACAGGAACTTCCTGTTGGCCAGGCTGACTTTGGACTGGCTCTGTTCCCCCATGTAAACTTTGCATTTGTCTTTCTCCTGCTTAAGCCTCCTGGGAGCTGGTGTTTTGGTAATTCTTAACCAAGAATTGACATATTTGTCACCTAAGGAGCTTTTTTTTTTTTTTTTTTTTTTTTTTTTTTTTTTTTTTGGTTTTTCGAGACAGGGTTTCTCTGTGGTTTTGGAGCCGTCCTGGAACTAGCTCTTGTAGACCAGGCTGGTCTCGAACTCACAGAGACACAGAGATCCGCCGCCTGCCTCTGCCTCCCGAGTGCTGGGATTAAAGGCGTGCGCCACCACCGCCCGGCCCTAAGGAGCTTTTAAGAAACACTTATACCACCTGGATGGAGGTGGGGGTTCCTTGGACTTCCCACAGGACAGGGAACCCTGATTGCTTTTTGGGCTGAGGGGGGGGGGGAACTTAATTGGGGGAGGGGGAGGGAAATGGGAGGCGGTGGCGGGGAAGAGACAGAAATCTTTAATAATTAAATAAATTTAAAAAAACAAAAAAAAACCCAAAACAAAAAAAAAAAGAAACACTTATACCTGCGGTCTTACCATGAATGGGTCTGGCATTGTGGTCTGACATAGTGCGTGCTAATTTGTTTATCCAAAAGTCCCCCAGACATTGCCAGTGCAGAGAATCACAGGAGACAAAGAGGGACAAATATGTAGGCTGCAGGTTACAAGTGGTGTTGAGGCCACGCTGAACCTAGTGACAGCTTTAGGAGGCCAACAGCCTACCTTACACGGGAAGGGAGACTTAAGGACCGTGAGAGAGGACACGGAGCCCTTATCGCTCGGAACAACGATCACACCTCCAAGCCCGGGTGTGAACTTGGGTAAGGATGGGTTTCAATCCCGTTTGTCCCATACGCAGGATGTTAGCTGGGTGGGTTGCTTGTCCTTTCTGAGTCTCTCTGTAACCACAACAATTGTGTTTACCTTCCAGGCTTGTGGTGAGTCAACGGGAACTCGGAGATGAAACACCTGGCTCAGCTCCTGACAGCTGTGTGCATTCTTTCCCCTCCGCGGAACCTTTGGTCCTTGCTGGACTGGCCTGGCAACTAACTTCAGGATGAAGAGAGACGGGGTATTTGCAGGGAAGACACGCTAACACCCATTTGTTAGTGAGAGAAAGGGGTCTATGGAGCCCTGTAGTCCTAGAGGCTTTGATAGCCTCGTAGAGGCACTCCGGCCTCAGAGTACCAAAGAGAAACCAGAACTCCGTGCAAGCCTCAGCCTCACAGCTTACAGCACCATAATTCTTCGATTTCATAGCTCCATGGCTTGGCTGAGGTGGAACCTGGCTCCGTGACAGGGCACCTCAGTTTAGTCTGTAATCTCAGCCATGGCCAGCTGTTAGGAAGGCAACACAGACCAAGTCATTCTTATTGAAGACGACTTATTCAGTGAGACTTCTCACTGAAGTCTGTTTGCAGAATCAAGGCTCATTTCTGGTGGACGACAATACCTTTTTCCCGCTCCCAGGATCCACCAGCCTCCACTTTAGGGCATTGATATCCATTCTGCAATTTGACAGATACTTATCTACAGCTCTTCTGTTTGGGGTACTTGAGAACACAGTAATCATTTTTTTTTTTTTTTTGTTTTTCAAGACAGGGTTTCTCTGTGGTTTTGGAGCCTGTCCTGGAACTAGCTCTTGTAGACCAGGCTGGTCTCGAACTCACAGAGTTCCACCTGCCTCTGCCTCCCAAGTGCTGGGATTAAAGGCATGTGCCACCACTGCCCAGCCCACAGTAATCATTTAAAAATGACTTTTCATGCTGCCTAGTCTTCTAAATTAACACCAAATATTGATGTTGAGATTATCAGCGGATCCAGATTCCTTGGAGGTCAACTCATCCAAAAGGCGGTGTGGCCAACAGAAAGGAGTAGGGACCCGGAAAGTAGACACGTGTGGTCCTTGACTCCTGATTGGAACCAGCTTGCTTGTCCTCTAAATGAGAGTCTTTCTTACTCTGAGCCTAGTGTTTTCTCCCTCAGAGAGCAGATTTTTGGCTGGGTAGAGATAGATGCCGAGGAGATGCCAGGAGGAAGGGGGCGGGAAGACCTCCTGCTGCAGGGAGGTCCCTTAGGAAACCAGGAAGATAACTTTGGGACAGTAGGGAGAAGAGCCCTCCTCCTACTTGGCACACTGATCACACCGGAAAACAGGCTTTGGATGGGGACTTAGAAATCTCTGGGTGCTGGTGGATGGCCTTGAGCTGCAGGGGATGAATGGGAGCCCCCGTCAGTGAACCTCTTGTCTGATTTTCCTTCCCTGTACACTGGAGAAATAGGTCAAGAGATGAATGGCATTTTATACTCTTGAAGCAGGCATAAGGGGATTTAGCTGGGCTTGTTGAAACAAGAGAGGCTTAAGTTAAACAGCAATATGGGCTCTTCACTGTGAGGAAAGAGCAAGTCCTCTAAGAGACTGGAAGATGCTTTAAGTGGCTCTCGATCTCTTCTATGAACTGGACAGCTCCCCAAGTTACTACAAAGCTCATTAGAACTGGAAGTCTGTGGTGAGTCCATTCCCTTGCTCTGTCAATCTACCTGCAAGGCAGAAACCTGGAAGGTGCGTCAGAGTCTCAGACAACAGACTCCTGGCTGCCACCCCATCAGAGCTGGTATGGAAGCCAAGTCCAAGGTTCAGGCACCAGCTAGCCAAAGAGCACTAAAGTGATTAGAAGTCTCCATCCAAACTGCTATACTCCCTCTGTCTCTTTGAAAGAGTAGGCACGCAGCCAAGGGGATCTCCCGCTGCCTTTGCACACAGTTATGGGAGTATGATCTGAGGACACGAGAAGACTCCAAGGCAGCTGAACTTCAAGGCGGCTGGTATGGATGGTTAGGGATGATGGCCTCAGACGGTGAGATTTGGTTCCCCAGGTTTCTGAGCTCTTATTGGGTACCGAGGATTGCTGTGGGTGCTGGGCTGTGTTGCCGGGAGAGATATGGTGGCAGTAATTCATAAAGACAGCATTAGCAACATGTGCTAAGAGCTGTGTGCCCAGGCTTCATTCCCTTTTGCTTGCTAAACAGTAAATATTTATGGAACCGATTGCTCACACAAACTGGCTAGACTGGTCTCTTTTCGGTTTCCTGGCTGCGCCACACACTAGATGCATTTGCTCTTATCTACCCAGAAGTTCCCCTCCCCGTAGGTCATATTTTTGGGGGGGCAGGGACTGGACCTCATGCTTCTTGGGTTTTTAAATCAGAGGTCCCGTTCTCATTGTAGTCTCTTTGATCACATAATCTAATGTCATGACTCCCATTCCCTCGGTACCCTCTCTTCACCATGCTTACTCCTGTTAGCATGCAGTGCTGTCCAGGACACCTTACTTGCCTGATCTCCATGGCTAGCCTGGGAACCCCAGGACAGGGACTGTGGACTATTTTGTACATTCCTGTAATCCCCTCACCTGGGTCAGGTACTCAGCTTTGTTCAGGCAGCACAGGAATTGAATAGAAGAAAGGCTTCCTCAGTACGTCCAGTAAGTACCCAGTGATAAGCAGAGAGATAGCTCAGCAAACAATGTGCGCAGGAGGGCCTTGTTGGAGGAGAGATAAGATAATAGGCCAGCTACACCGCAGCAGACATTCTCCTGAAACAAAACACACTGGATGCTTCACAGATACTTCCCTACGACCTCCCTGGTACCCCAGGCCGTGGGGACTATGAATTCCAGCATAGAGAGGCTCTATTGACTTTAAAAAAAAAAAATAGCTGAAACTACCCAGGTAGTTTCTGAGTAAGAGAGGCCTGGACTTAATCAGTTGGCACACCTCAATGAAATATTTATATATAACACACACATATGTATATTGTATATACATATATATGTAAACTTTACGATGGGCTTTTTAATATTTATTGCTTTTCACAGGTCCTGTGAGGCAGCTTTACAGATGTTGAAAACTGCAACTCCAGAACCACATGCCCCGTGTCTTCCAGACAGCATCAGACAAACCCAGCCATGCTTACCACTTCTGCTCAGACCCACGAGGTGGAGGAGCTGGCCCCGGGGGAAGAGGAGGGCTTTCTGGGACCAAGTTTTCTCGGAGAAGGAGGCAGTAGGATTTCCAGGAGGGAGGGCTTGGAAGAAGGGCCTGAACGAAGAACCTGGGACGACTGTGGAGGAAGGGGTCCCACACCTTGGCCCCTGCTCCCGCCCCGCTGTTGTGGTTTGAGTCTAATGTGGGAGACACTTGAGCAAGGCAGGGCAGGGTAAAAACCCTGTGTAGGAAGTAGGAATTTTAGAGTTACTCCTCTGTCTTAATTTCTTAGGAATCTATCACGTCTGCTTATCCCTTCTGTTCAGTTTTTGTTAAATTAACAATCCATATTTATAATGTATTGTCTGAACCTCGTAAAAATCATTGCATTTACATATGATGTGTACTCCCACTAAACTTGCAAAGTTTTATCCCCGATATTCCCTTCATTTAAAGGTGAATACTTGATAGTGGAGGATGTTGAAAACCAGGTAGGCATTCTAGGTCATGTACTGACCAATTCATCCATCCATCCATCCATCCATCCATCCATCAGTTGTGAGCTGAGCTGTCTTTATACACTTATGTGTTGAAACCCTCTAGTACCTTATATAATGTAACTGCATTGGAGACCGTCTTTAAAGGGCTGTTTAAGTTAAAATGGGGTTGTTAGAGTGAGTCCTGATTTAACCTGACTGGCGACCTTACCAAAAGCGGGCAGAGACAAATGTGCACAAAGCAAGATCTGAAAGAGGACACAGCAACAATATAACCATCTCCCAGCCAAGAAAAGAGGCCTCAGAAGAAACCAGATCTTCTGACATCTTCAGCTTTCATTTTTTATCTCCACATCATTTAAGCCAGTCTGTGGTGTATGGTTTAGAGAAGCTTGGACAAATACATATGACATTTATCCACCCACTGATCCATCCACCCGCCTATCCACCCACCTATCCATTAATCCACCCATCTACCCATTCATCTACATATCCATCTGTCAGTCTGTTTATCCATCCATCCGTCCATCCATCCATCCATGAATGCACGCATCCATTCATCCATCCATCCACATATCCATCTATCTACCCACTCACCCCACCCCATCCCCCACCCCCACACACATACATACATTGTTGAGTGTCCCTTATTATTCAGGTAAGCTGTTATTCTGGATAGTTTTGTGTCAACTTGTCACAAGCTAAAGTCATCTGAGAGGACAGGATCATTAAGAAATGCCTCCATAAGACTCAGCTGTAGGCAAACCTGTCATTGTCTCAGTCATTGATCGGGGAGGACCCAGCCTAGTGTAGATGGTACCATCTCTGGGCTTGTGGTTCTGGGTTCTATAAGAAAGCAGGCTGAACAGGCAATGTGAAGCAGGACAGTAGATAACACCCCTCTATGTCCTCTGCATCAGCTCCTGTCTCTAGATTCCTGCCCTTTTTGAGTTCCTGTCCTGACTTTCTTGGTGGTGATGAACAGCAATATGGAAATGTAAGTCAAATAAACCCTTTCGTCTGCAACTTGCTTTTTGGTCAAGGTGTTTCCTTGCAGCAATAGATCCTACCTAAGACAGCCGCCTCACTCTGGAGATAAAAGAACAAAGAGGCCGCAGTCTACCCTGTTCCGGAGCAGCTAGCATTGAGTAAACAGGAGTTATGTCAGACTGGGATGCGTGCCAGGACTGACTTGGGAGCTGGAGGTGTGGTTGGAGGGACACTGGATCCAGCTTGGGAGTAGAGACATGAAACACAACAAGCTGGACTCCAGACAGAATGGCAAATCAGGGCAACTTGGGGGAAATGCAAAGGCAGAAATATGCCAAAGGAGAAGAGCAGGAACTAGATGTGAGGATGGGAAGGGCCATGCTCAGCCCATGGTTCTCAGAGCTTCCTTCCCCGCCTTCGGCTCACCGGCTCCTGTGTGTCAAGAAGGGGTAGCGTGGAAGTGGATTTGCACTGGCAGGCTGAGGTGAGGTCTTTCTCTCCTTCCTGTGAGATTCCTGATGAGCATGAAGAATCTGGCTCTTGTCCAAAGGTCAGAAGGCCTTGGATCAGCTATGTACACGCTACGCCTTCTTCAACATGTCTTTACATGTCTCTACATGTGTGTGCTATTGTAACTGTAGGCTCAGTTGCTGGGATTCTAGCTGTCCTCCACAGTTCTCCACCAATGCCACCTTGCTCGCTGTCATCAGAAAGCTGTAGAGTACTGTAGTACCCACCTTAGAGATTTTCTGAGTCTGGGAGGAGATGTAGGCGCAGATTAGGCCATGGAGATAGACTCGCTGGATGCATTAGGCAACCAGGAAGTGTGATAGGTTGCAAAGACATGTATTAGTTAGTCCAGCTTCCTGGCAGCCCTACTGTGTCAGCCGTGGTCATGGTCGTGGTGCTTCAGCAGCATCACCACATCCCAAACCATCACCACCGTCATCACCCATACCACTCCCATCAGCACCATTGCTAGCTTCCCCATCACCATAGGAGGCTCTGGGGAGGTTGTCCTTGCTGGCTTCCTTCCCTCCGTTGTTCTTCCTTGTGGTTGTCTTAGACCCTAGACAGGTGGATTTTTAATAATGTGATATATTATCAAAGGGAAGACCGTAGGGCTGGAAAGATGGCTCAGTGGTTAAGAGCATTGCCTGCTCTTCCAAAGGTCCTGAGTTCAATTCCCAGCAACCACATGGTGGCTCACAACCATCTGTAAAGAGGTCTGGCGCCCTCTTCTGGCCTGCAGGCATACAGACAGAATATTGTATACAACAATATATTACAATACATAATAAATAAATAAATATTAAAAAAAAATTTAAAAAAAAGGGAAGACCGTAGAGGGATTTTATTCATTTGTTTAAAAAGTTTACTGCTCACTGCCAGTATGTATCCATATGGTTGACTTTTAAAAGATTTATTGAAAAGAAATAGATTTCTTTATTTTCTGTATATGAGTGCATGTATACCACATCTATGCCTGGTGCCGGAAGAAGTCAGAATGTGTCAGATCCCATGGAAATAGCGGTACAGCTGGTTGAAAGCTACCATGTGGATGCCGAACCTGGGTCCTCTGCAAGAGCAACAAGTGCTCTTAACCACTCCATTTCTCCAGTTCCTTAAAGATCTTCTTTGTTGTTTGTTTGTTTTTTGAGACAGAGTTTCTCTGTGTAGCTGTCCTGGAACTCGGTCTGTAGACCAGGCAGTACTCGAACTCACAGAGATCCTCCTGCCTCTGCCTCTGTCTCCCAAGCGCTGAGATTAAAACTGTGCACCATCACTCCCAGCTAGTGATTTTTATTATTTTAAATTACTTGTATTTGTGTGAGGGTGTGTGCACACGAGTACAGGTACTCCAAGAGGCCAGAGGCCAGAGGCCAGAGGCATTGCATCTCCCTGGAGCTGGAGCTACAAACAGCTGTAACCCCCCCCCCCTCTCCGCCCCAGCATAGGTGCTGGAGATTGAGTTCAGGTCCTCTGCAAGAACAGTATTTACTCTTATTGCGGAGCTGTCTCTGCAGTCTTCAGATTTGTATGTGTGGGTCTTGTACCTCATGTGATTGGCTATTTAGCCCCTTGTTTCCCAGGGGAATCCTTTTGTGTTAATTAGGCTTTGTTGTTGCCATGCTCAAGTAACTGACAGGAGCACCTTAAGGTATGAAGGGTTCATTTTGGTCTATATGCGCATGATGGTAGGGAAGTCAAGATGGCAGTTTGTTACACTGTATCACAATTCGTTTGTTACATTGTATCCACAATCAAAGCAGGGAGAGATGAATGCTGCCGCTTACCCAGCTTCCTCGTATTTGAGGATTTTACGCATGTATACAAAGTATTTTGATTTTTATGCCCTCCAGTTTTCCACAGATGCCCCAGTATATCCCTCACTCATATTTCATGTCCTTAAAAAGAAAACCCACTGAGTCAGATTAGTGTTGTCCATGTGTGCATAGGTGTGGGGTCATCACCAGATCCTGGAAACCTCCCCAACCAGACAATAGCTCCTCATTAAGGGGTGGGCTTGGAGAGCATTCCCCATTCACGCCCAAAGTTTGGCTCGCTTGACCTTGTACAGGTAACCATTGCAGCTATTGGTTCATGAGCGCGGGGCCCACGCCATGTTGTGTAGGTAACATTTTCACAGCTTTCTTCCCATCCTTTGACTCAACATAAAGGGGTTTAGCAAAGCCATAGTCGTAACATTTATTGAAACCTACTGTATACCAGACATCAGTCTAGGCACTGGGGATACAAACTTGAGTTAACTAATGTTTTACTCATGGAGCTGGGAGCTTCAATTTGTGAGAAGAAGCAGTTAAGAACCAACAAACAAGTATTGTGGTAGAGAAAAAAGAATGTCAGTGACGAAAGTTTATTCAGGACAAAGTGGTCTTTAAAAGGGGAAAGTCAAGGAGATAAGGTTAATCAGGCACACCTTTAATCCCAGCACTCGGGAGGCAGAGGCAGGTGGATCTCTAAGAGTTCAGGGCCAGCCTGGTCTACAGGAGCTAGCTCCTGGACAGGTTCCAAAGCTACAGAGAAACCCTGTCTCAAAAAACAAGACAAAATAAAAACAAAACAAAACAAAACAAACAAAAAAGGTTAACCAGGCAATGAAAAGGGAACTAGGGAACAAAAAGTCCCTAGGTATTAAGATATCTGGTGTGTGTGGGGGGGGAGGACTGGAGTTGGTATGTAAAATGAAATTTAAAATAAAAAAATAATGATACAACTAAATGCCCCTTTACACAGTAGTGTAATATGTTATAAGCTCACTATTTTTATTTGTAAATATAATTTTAAACGAATAATTAAATATGGTTAAAATGAAAAATAAAAGGCCTCTGGCACACTGAGGATAGAAGCCAGTGTGGTGGCCGCCATTAACAGCAGGTAATCTTGGAACAACAGCCTGGGAGGGTTTGGGAAAGGCGTGTGATGCAATAAGACGTGTAGTTTAGTGGAGCTGGGCTGACTCTTGTGCGGAACGCCGACAACAGGACATCACGTTCTTAAACGGAAAGGCTAGGCTGGGGGTTATGTCAATTTCCCAGTTGTGAGAAGCTTTGACATCAATGGTATAGCAGCCCAGGGGGGATGGGAGATACTGGGTAAAATGTAAAGGAGAAGCCAACAAGGTCTGTCAACACAGTGCATCCAGAAATGGGTGGGAAAATTATGAAGTAGCTTTGTGCCTCTGATTCTGTAAAGCACTGGGGACTTGTAGGCTTGGCTTCTGGGGACTTTATCATCTCAGTGCACAGGGGAAGCAGCCGACATTCCTGGGCCCTTTTCATTCAGGCATTCTTGGCTGGAATGCGGGAAACCAAGAAGGCTCCAGGCTCTCAGAACTCGACCTTATAATTTAGTCCTTGCAATATGAGGGTGCCTGGAAGAGATGTGTCTGGCTCCTCCTCCGTATTCCTGATCCCATCCTACACACTTAAGGGTAGAGAAGCAAAAGAGGGACGAAGGCGTTCAGACACTCAGGAAACAGAAAGGGGCAAGTCCCCTGAATGCATGCTGTGCTGACAAGAAGCCAGCAGAATGGCTCTAGTGTCTACAAGTTTGCTTCCATGATGGCTCTGGGCAGGTCCCCTCCTCCTAAGGGTGTAACCAAACCCCCTACTTCAGAAGAAAACACTACCTGCTTTTAAAGTTAAACACATCTTAGCCTCTGGTTTGTGAGCCACATACAGCATAGGGAGCTCCCAGAAAAGACGATGAAAGAAAATCCTTGAAATCTGGACACAGGAGCTCTGTGAAACCCTGCTTGTCCCGCATGGCTCTGCAAACGGCATTAGCTACCCTTTCTTCTGAGACTTGCTATGAAGTCAGCATCGTATGGTCTGACTCCTGCAATCCCCACCATGTGGTGAAGCCAGTCTTTTTATTCCATTTGATAGATGAAGTCACTGAAGTTCAGGGACATCGTGTTCTACAGGAGGTTCTGGAACCGAATGTGAGCTCAAGTCAGCTTATTCCAGAGCCACTGTCCCCTGCCCTCTGCACCTGAGTGTTGCGTGGTGTGTGTGTGCACGTGTGCGTACGCATATGAGCATAGAGGCCAGAGAGAACCTCGGGCATCATTCATTAGACACCATCTACCTCTTTTCTTTTCTGAAAGACAGGGTCTCTCACTGGACTGGAACTCTCCTAGCCAGGGAGCCGTGAAGCCTGACTTTAAGTATGCGTGTATGTGTGCATGTGTACGTGTGTATGTGTGTGTTATATGTGTATATGTACCTACCAGTGCACAAGTTCATGTGCACGCATGTGGAAACCAGAATATTTCAGGTGTCCTACCCTAGGGTTCATTCCCTTGAGACAAGCATCGCTCAATGAAACTGGGGCTAGGCTGGCAGTCAGCAAGCCCCAGCAATCACACTGTTTCCTTACCACCTGCCTCCAGCACTGGGGTTCCACTCCCTTGCAGCCAGGCCTGGCGTTTTATGTAGGTCCTCGGGACTTGAACTCAGGTCTTCTTCACTGTCTTGGTATGGCCTTTAACATGGGCTCTGGGGATCAAACTTGGGTCCTCGTGCTTGTAAGGGCCGTCACTCTAGCCTGTCACTATCCTTCCAGTGCTCAACAGATAAAAAACTGGGAATATTCCATTCCCACCTCTGCCCTGTGCATGTAACTCCTTAAACAAAACAAAACAGAGCAAAAAAAAAGCTAAAGCTCATGGATTATTTTCACTAACAGGTGAAAGACTGTTTTCTCCAAGGAACATATTAATGTCATAATAAGAAAGCTTTAGATAAATGCTCCATAGAGAAGGTGGCCCTCAAGGTCACAGAATTTGGTGGCAAAGCCACGGCTCAAAAAACAGATAATGGAGCTGGGCGAAGGTGGCGCACACCTTTAATCCCAGCACTCGGGAGGCAGAGGCAGGCGGATCTCTGTGAGTTCGAGACCAGCCTGGTCTACAGAGCTAATTCCAGGACAGGCTCCAAAGCCACAGAGAAACCCTGTCTCGAAAAACCAAAAAAAAACCAAAAAAAAAAAAACAGATGTTGCTTATTTTGTACCTGTGTGTAGGCATGGGTAGTATATGTGCTGCCGGAGATAGCTGGAGAAATGGCTCGGCGGTTAAGAGCATTGCCTGCTCTTCCAAAGGTCCTGAGTTCAATTCCCAGCAACCACATGGTGGCTCACAACCATCTGTAATGGGGTCTGGTGACCTCTTCTGGCCTGCAGACATACACACAGACATAATATTGTATACATAATAAATAAATAAATATATAAAAAAAAAGCAGATAATGCTACTGCCTCCAGGCCAGAGTTTTGGCTGTGTTCCAGCAGGATGCCCTGAATTATCGACCCTCCCCCATCCTTCTAACACAGACAGTGAAGGAGGGTCTCTGTACATCAGTAATTATAAACACGCTTGTACTTAGGTACTTTTTTTTTTTTTGACACAGGGTTTCTCTGTAGCTTTAGAGCCTGTCCTCCGGAATCTTGCTCTGTAGACCAGGCTGGCCTTGAACTCACAGAGATCCAGTGCTGGGATTAAAGGCATGTGCCACCACCGCCCAGGGCGGTACTTATGTTCTTTTAAACAGGGTAGTTTTGAACTTCTTGTGACAACCCAGCTTTTTGTCTTCACCTGTCCCTCTGTCCTGCAGGCTGAGGAACCCTGTGCTTTGTCGAAGCAGGAGGCTTCCACTACAGATCCTGCTGTTCAGCCCATGCAGGGGTGTTCTCTTCTGGATAGAGCAGATGATTTCACTAGAGCAGGTTCTGGTGCAAATTTTAGTCATTCTGTGTTATTTCCTCCACAACAGCGACTCCTCTGCTTGCTTTCCTGCCTTCTGCAATCCACAGCCACTCCACCCAGCTCATCTCCACACGCAGCACACACCCTTCAAGTCAAGACAGGTGTCCCGGGCTCACCCCACTTCCGCCTCAGAAATAGGTTTCCTGTTCTCCCACTATGCAAATCCATTCTCCAAATTATTCTTCGTTCTGCACCCTGTGTGCGGCTCTAGGCTGGCTTTCCAAGTTCTTTTCACATTTACATTCTCAGTTCTTAGATTTTGACCCTTAGCATGCTCCCCAGGCATTCTGCAGATCGCGGGCACACATGTGCCCATTCAGAATTTAAAGGTAAGCAATAAAAAGCGTGAGGAGCAATGGCTGTCCTCAAGGAAGGTGTCTCCAGCAGTGTCCAGGCATCTCTCTGGCACACAGTGGGCCTTCAGCACAAGAGACATACAAGGTCTCCTTGCCGTTGCTTATGCCAAGAGAGTTACTGGCATAAGACAGCCAAAGAATAGGAGTGGTGGCATTTGAAGAGGACTTGAAAGACAGGAAGATTTTTGTTTTGTTTTCTTCTTTCCTCCTCTTATGCAGATTGGGAGGAGGTTACAGACAGAAGAAACTTACTTACTTTCTTACTTCTGCCAGGCACACCTCAGGACTGCATCAGAAGTCAGACGGGTTTAGGGGGGTGAGTGAGCCCCAGCACCCAAGCCCCTGACTACTAAACTAGAGAACCAAGAGATCTGAGCTAAAGTTTGTTCCCCAGGCCCTCATTCCCCTTCCAGTTAGAGATGAAGTCGCTCAGACTTCAGAAGAGCCAGCAGTAGTTTCAGAGCCTGGCTATGTGTGACTTTGAAGCATTCTATTGGGGCTGAGGATCTGTCCGTTTCTGTCCGTTTCTGTCCTGTAAAATGGGCAAATATAATCCCAACGTTCCAAGGCTTTTGCGAACCCATATAAGCTGATAAGCCCGGTCCTGGCATTGTTATATTCCTTTTTTTTTTTTTTTTAAACAAATGTGGAAGTAACAACCTTGACCTGTGTCCCGCTAAGTGTGGGTGCTGTGGCTTCTCTTCACTCAGTCCAGGGCCTGCTTGGAACAGGAACTGTTGTGAGACTGTCTGGTACCCCAAATGAAAACAGAGTCAAGGGGGCTGGGGAGAGGGTTTGTCTACAGTTGATTGGCCCGGCCAAGAGAGCCACTCAGTAACTCAGTTCCTTGGACCAGTAGCAGTCCACATCCAAGGTGCTTGGGTGCAGTCCTTCGAGCCTAAAAACCCTAGGGAAGAGACTAGGCCTGGTCGCGGGCTTGCACGATGGCCTTGGGGGAAGGGTGACTGCGGATTCGCCATAGGCAAGAGGGGCGTCGGGTCCCCACCCTCCAGAGCCATGCTCCCCGCGGCCCGTGGCCAAGTGGGGTTCAAGTGGGGCCCAAGATCAGCACAGCGCTCAGGGTCAGCTCCGCCGACACCACTTGAGGGTAGTTCGGGCACTAGGAGGCCACCCCAGCAACCGCCCCCAGCCTCGCCCAGCCCGGCCCCACCCCGCCCTTCCTCCCTCCCTCCCTCGGTGGGGTCGCGGCGGAGGGAGGAGGGGCGGCGGCCGGCTTGCGTGGCAGGCGCTCCGGCTGGGCTCGGCCTCCCTTCCCGGGAGGCGGGGTCGGCGCCGCGGCGGCGGCTGCGGAGCCAGGCCCCCTCCTCCTTCCCGGCCGGCCTCTTCGCTCGCCGCCCCACGCTCCGGGCCGCTCCGACGCCACCGCGTCCGCGTGCTGCCAGCGCTGCCCCCGCGGGAGCCGGAGCCAGCGTCCCGGGCCGTGCGCTCCACTCGCCCCGCTCGCCCATCCCGCCGCCACCACCGCCGCCATGCCCTCGGCCAAACAAAGGGGCTCCAAGGGCGGCCACGGCGCCGCCAGCCCCTCGGACAAGGGCGCCCACCCGTCGGGCGGTGCGGATGACGTGGCGAAGAAGCCGCCGCCGGCGCAGCAGCAGCCGCAGCCTCCGGCGCCGCACCCGCCGCAGCAGCACCCGCAGAATCAGGCTCACCGGGGCGGCCACCGCGGCCGGTCCTCGGCCGCCTCCTCCACCGCCGCCGCCGCGTCCTCGGCGTCCTGCTCGCGCAGGCTTGGCCGGCTGCTCAACTTTCTCTTCTACCTCGCCCTGGTGGCGGCGGCCGCCTTCTCTGGTTGGTGTGTCCATCATGTCCTGGAGGAGGTCCAGCAGGTTCGGCGCGGCCACCAGGACTTCTCCCGTGAGAGGGACGAGCTGGGCCAGAGCCTGCAGGGCGTCGAGCAGAAGGTGGGTACCCCAGCTTTGGTCGGGTCGGGACCCCACTCCTGCCCTCTTTGAAGGGGCCCTCGTCCTTTCCTGCCTAGGCCCTGTGGCTAGCGGTGGGACCCCAGATCCCTAGAAGCCAGGGCGGCTCCAAACCCGCTTTGTTAATGATCCTGGAGAGGGACGGATCAGGCTGCGAGGATGGCCAGACCATCGAGGGGAGGGTGGGCCAAGGGCCTGTCACAGGACATTAGCTGTGACCTGTAAGGAAGCAGGCAGGCTCCACGGAGCCCATTCTTTTTGCATTAGGAACCGCTGAGTGGGCAGAGTTGCCTGAAAAGGAATCTGGAAGGGAAGCCAGCGCATCCCTGGAAGCCTTTGGTCAAGGCTTCACCTCGGTTCTGCCAGTGGGAGTCATCCGAGCCAGTTTTTAATAGACCCAGAGCTTTGGGGGAGGGAAAAACTGGTGAGCTTAGTCATTAGCTAAGTTCAGATGAAATGGTGTCTATCCTTAGCTGGGCCCGTGTGGGGGCCTTTGAAGTAGCCTACTCCAGCGCGAGAGGAAACGCAAGGCCAAAGGTATCAGGTCACATCTATGGGGTGTGCAGATTCGTGTGTTTTATTTTCCAGTCCGTAGAGTTAACCCTGGAGGGAGGAAAGGAGGACTCACAGTTCCGATTCCATTTTCCAGACCAGAATATTGAGGTTCAGAGACATAAAAAGATTGTCTAAGAGAGTCTGGGCCCACCGTGTGAGGAGAAACCCCTAGCTAGCTGTTTCAGGAATGGCTGTATCCAACTCCCAGGACAAAATGGCTTAGCTTCCACACTTCCAGCACGAGGGTAACCCCCATTCCTCCATGTCCCCCCACCCCCACCATCCTACACCATCTCCTTGCTCAATGAAACTCAGTTGCTGGACGGAAACAAAAAATCCCGCCACTTCTGAGCCCGGAACCACCGCCTCCTTTTCCCAGCATGCTGCATGCCCTGCCAAGTCCCTAGTTTTGTTGAGTGTGCAGCGCTAGGAATTTCCTCCGAAGACGGGAAGAGCAACCAGAGTGAGTCAGCCTGTGAAGTGGTGCAGGCCAAGGGAGGTGACTTCTGAGGGAGTCGAGTAGGCAATTCTGCTGTGTGTGCGGAATATCGGAGCACCCTAAAGACACAGACACCCTGCAGGAGCCTCGTCACCAGCTCCTGCTTCCCCACTTCCATCCACCCACCTGCTCATCAGTCATAATATTTATCAAAGCCTGATAGTTGTTGCCTGGCTGTGTGTGGGCCCTGGGGAGGATATGGAGAACAGGGCACAGAGCAAGCGTGCAAAGAGACACGCTAAGTAGGTGTGAGTTGGTGGGTGACTTGCACACGCTTTGGGAAGGAAGAACTTGTGAAACTTCCCTGGGTCTGTATCTGGGTGTTTGGGACGGTGGAGCCGTCAGAACTGTTGGGAGGGGGACTCTGTAAAGAGCTTACAGGTAAGGGGACAAACTTGAACACGCCTGGAAGACAGAAGGTGGCTAGCCTTTCTGTGACAGAGCGACACTCAGGAAATACAGAAGTTGGAAATTGAGGCCCACATGGAGGATGTCTTGAATCCAGGTTGGAGAAACTGGGTATTTCCTGTGCTGCCTTCCTGTCTCTCGATTGGTCCCCTCCCCCTTCCCTGTAGTTATAATTGTTGTCACCTTCTTCTCTGGGCCTCAGTTTCTCATTCTGGTGCCATCAAAATTTGAAAGACGGGGCTGGGGGAGGAGATACAGGAATGGCCCAGTCAGTAGTGTTCGCTATGAAAGCATTAGGACTTGAGTTTAGCTTCTTAGGACCCATGTAAAAAGCTGGGTCCGGCAGTCCACACGGAGAAGGCACAGACAGGAAGATAGCTCTGGAGTTCATTAGCCAGCCAGCCCAGCCAAATCAGCGTGCTTCAGCTCCGGTAAGAGACCCTGTGTCAAAGAGTAAGGTGAAGAGCCGTGTCAACGTCTGGCCTCCACACGTATGTACGTCCACGTCCCGCAGCACATTCACACGGATATGTACTATGCACACGCAAGCACAGACTTTGCAGGAATCTTCACGGCCCCAAAGCTGTTGAAGCAGTGACCTTCCTAGGAAAGAGGTAATGGTGTTATCAGTCTGCTTTTCAGGCATCTTGTACATGAGTGGCTATACCACAGGACCACAAGAAGTCCAGAGCTTCAGTTCGTGTGGGCGGGTCAGCCACAGCCCTAGATAAATCCCCAATGCCCTGGTCCATCTCAAGGCTCCCTAAAGCAGTAGCAGGGGTGGCTCAGGTTGGTAGGAGCAGGTTGTTGAGAGGATCTGCTATTTGTAGGGAGTGAGTCTATTTGGGTTTTATCGTTTCTCATCTTGGGTCTGTGAAGAAGAGCCAGGGCTTGCTTTCGTTGGTGGCAACCCTCTAGACATCCTTGGGAATAGTTCAGCTCCTAAAATTAGACGTTCTGGGATTCTGATGCTTGGCTCCACCGCTTCCATGCTGCGTGTCTCCTACCACATGGTGGACATCTCTCGCATTCCAGAAGAGCAGGCATCAAACGCATATTAATTGTTATGAACTCTTTGTGCACGAAGACGAACAACCTACAGTGCCCTCAATAGGGGAGATGCTGGCTTCCTTTGGGGGTTGGGAATGGTTTCTGATCCAAATCACTTCCTAGCCTGCTGTAAGAGCCAACCTGGGATTAAATAGGAGCCAGGCCCACCCAAACTTTATCAGGCATTGCTCTGAATTCCCTCATTCTTTGGCCCATTGAGAAAACACAGAGAGTGGCCCTGCCATGTTGCAGGTGCTGGGCTCACCCACTCATGCTTCTATTTTAGGTGCTGTGCTTAGAACAGGAAGGCATTGTGATTTACTAACCTAGTTTTAGAGGTCACCTCTCTCTCCTGCCTTCTCTCTGTATTCTTTATGTCTCAGGTTGTATTTGGCTGGGGAGGGAAATTGTCTACTTTCTGGAGCCCTTGAGAACCCCATTCTAATCTATCTTAAAAAAAAACCTCAGACGTGGGACGTGAATATGAGTTTAGTTCCTAGAGCGTGGGGGGCGCGCTCTGTGGCTAGGGTATCCTGCGTGCATCCTTGCTGTTCCCTTAGCCTCTCCTCTCATCTTTTGGCGTTGAGTGGAAGGTACTGCTAGGATTTCCCCAAGTGTTTGAGGAGTTTAGGATAAAGCCTTGAGCATCCAAGAGTTAGGCACAGTTAAGCGCTTTATGTGTTCAGACTCACTTAGTTCTCACGCTGACAATACTGTGAGTCAAGTATATGGCTCTTTATCTTATTTACTTACTTTTTATTTTTGTAAGATAGGGTTTCACGTAGTCCAGGCCAGCCTTAGCCTCTGTGTAGCCTAGGATGTCCTTGAACTTCTGACCTCTTTACTTCCACCTCATAGGCATAGGCTACCAGACCCAATTTATTAAGTACTTGGGCTTGAATCTAGGAGCTTGTGAAGGCTTCTAGCAGTCTACCAGCTAAACTATATGTCCAGTCCCTACCCATGTGTGCGCGTGCACGTGCGTGTGCGTGTGCGTGTGCGTGTGTGTGTGTGTGTTTACCCGATTTCACACTCTTGTACTGTTTTTAAATTGAGAGAACCACCCCCCTCAAGGTTTACTTTTGTTCTGTGTGTTTGGTGTTGTGTCCGCATATGTGTGTGTGTGCACGCTTGGTGCCTGAGGAAGCCCAGAAGAGGATATCAGATCCTGTGGAACTAGAGTTACAGACATTGTGAGCAGCCGTGTGATTGCAGGGGAATTAAGCCGAGAACTTCTGGAAGAGCAGACAGTTCTCTTAACCCCTGAGCCATCTCTCCAGCCCCTGACAACTCTTAAATTTAGTTTAATCTAGAATATCTGTCTTCCTCCCTTTTTACAAATACATTTAATAGTTGACTGTTAATGACATTATTTGTCCTGCAGACGCCTCCACACTGGCTTTATCTGGTAATAACCTCATGGCATCATAACGAGTCTGTTACATGTTCCAGAAATGGGGAGTTGGGCCTCAGGACTTACAGAATCAGGGCCACACTGCTGGCCTTCTTATTCTTCTTTCCTTATATTCACAGCCCCCCCCCCCCAAAGTCACAGGTGCTACATCAGGATAAGGCCTCCCTTTTGGATCAGCACAGCCGCTCTGTGTTAGGCAGGCTTGTTAGGAGGCCTGCACTGTGCCTCAGAATGGAGTCCGTGTAGAATGGGTGTGTAGCAGCAAAGGTCACAGCGTGTTCACAAAAGCCAGAGCACCCTAAGGAATCGTCTGGCCCGCTGCTTGTGTTTTCAGATGAGATCACTGACGTCCAGGGAGGACAGTGACATCTAGGGAGGGCAGTGACGTCCAGGAAGGACCTGACATCCAGGGTGAACAGTGGCTTGCCACAAACCACACAGCTGGATGTGGCTGGCATCGACCTGGACTTGGTCTCTTTGCTTTATGCCTAGTGTCTCCGTGTGCCTCAGGTTCTTTCTTAAGAAAACGTGTGATGATCAGCTGCAGAAGCTACAAAGCCAACCCTAAAATAGTAGCGGGAGGGAAGAGAGAATAGGAGACCGAAAACGCTGATTGACCCAAGCTAGAAAGCTCAAGAGTAGACTCGCAGGTTTAGCTGTCTTCGGGGACTGAGTTACGTCTTCAGAATGGGATCTGGCCTTGTTTCAGCTGTCTCCCTGAGTGTTGTCTTGACTGATGGATGGGTGTTGACCATTCATTACTGGGGGCTGGTCTGAGCAGCTCCAGGCCTCCCTCATCCAGTGGGAAAAGGTGTTGCTCACCTCATCAGCCTGCTTAGCTCTTGTCCTTCCCTGGCTTGCCACGTTGGCTGAGAGGTAGGCAATGAGAGAGGCAGATGGACCTTGTTGCCTGGTCGGGTTGGGTAATGAGCCTACTTGTTACCATGGCAATCACCACACAACTACCTTTGGAAGGAGAGTGCTGATGGGGAGGATACAGTAGAGTGCAGAAGATAACGGGTATACAGACACGCCAGAAACTGTTCTCTGTGGCTAACGTCTGGATTCGCTCGCAGGTACAGTCTCTGCAAGCCACGTTTGGGACTTTTGAGTCCATTCTGAGGAGCTCGCAGCATAAACAGGACCTCACAGAGAAAGCCGTGAAGGAAGGGGAGAGCGAGATCAACCGTATCAGCGAGGTCCTGCAGAAGCTGCAGAATGAGATTCTCAAAGACCTGTCGGACGGAATTCACGTGGTAAAGGACGCCCGAGAGCGTGACTTCACATCCTTGGAGAACACCGTCGAGGAGCGCCTGACGGAGCTCACCAAGTCCATCAATGACAACATCGCCATCTTCACCGACGTGCAGAAGAGGGGCCAGAAGGAAATAAATGATGTCAAGATGAAGGTTGCCTCCCTGGAAGAGTCTAAGGGCGAACGCAGTCAGGACCTGAAAATTCTGGAGAAAGCCCTGAAGGAGGTACAGGCCTCTGTGAAGTCCAGGGAGAGGGACATTGAAGCCCTGCAGAGTTCCCTTCGGACCATGGAGTCTGATGTCTACACAGAGGTCCGGGAGCTAGTGAGCCTCAAGCAGGAACAACAGGCGTTCAAGCAGGCGGCCGACTCAGAACGCCTGGCTTTGGAGGCCCTCACAGAGAAGCTTCTGCGGTCTGAAGAGTCCTCCTCCCGCCTCCCAGAGGACATCAGGAGACTGGAAGGGGAGCTGCAGCAGCTGAAGGCTCAGGCCCATGGGGCAGAAGAGGCCATCGTCTTTAAAGACTCCAAAGCGGTAGATGAACTCCAGAGGCAGATTGAGGGCCTAGGTGCCAGGCTCCAGTATGTGGAGGACGGTGTGTACTCTATGCAGGTGGCTTCTGCACGCCACACCGAAAGTCTGGAGTCGCTCCTGTCCAAGAGCCAGGAGTACGAGCAGCGTCTGGCTATGCTGCAGGAGCAGCTGGAAAGCCTGGGGTCCTCCTCCGATCTGGCTAGTACAGTGAAGAGCCTGGGGGAGGCCCAGCTGACCATGGCCAGCGATGTGAAGGAGCTGCAGCACAGCGTGAGCGAACTCCCTAGCGCCATGGAGTCTCTGCGAGAACAGGTGCACTCCCTGCTTAGCCAGGACCAAGCCCAGGTCACGCCTCCCCAGGACTTCCTAGACAGGCTTTCCTCCCTGGACAGCCTGAAATCCTCTGTGAGCCAAGTGGAGTCGGACTTGAAAATGCTCAGGACTGCCGTGGACAGTTTGGTTGCCTACTCTGTCAAAATCGAAAGAAATGAGAACAACTTGGAGTCGGCCAAGGGCTTGCTGGATGACCTGAGGAATGACCTCGATAGGCTGTTTGTGAAAGTTGAAAAGATTCATGAAAAGATCTAGACGAACTTACTGCGTGTGCAGGGCACAGATTTATAGTCTGGTTTCTTACGACCAAAAACAAAACGAAAAACGATTATTGTTTCCTCCCAGGCGCCCTCCCACCAGCCTGATGCCCCTTCCGCCACGGGAATCAGTAGGCACGTGTTCTGTGCCCAGTTAATTTATGTGCAGTTATTGCCACTCACCTTTGGTTCCTGAAATCCTGTTTCTGCTTTTGGTTTGGCTTCCTAAAGGCCCAGCCCTGTGCAGAAATGGTGACTTTTAGGGGGAATGTGTCTACTGTTAGGGAGAGGACAATGGCTTTAACTGGGGATTAACAGGGAACAGATTAACCTAAAAAAAAAAAGAAAAAAAAAAAGAAATCCTGTCTGGTTGACCGATTTATAGTAAAACACAGCAACAACAGAAATGGGGGTGGGCAGGCATTTTTCTTTTTAATTGTCTTTAAGGAAAATTAATTTTACGTTTAATATATATATGCTTGGCCAGAGTTTTTATGTCTCTTGTCTTCCACTTAGAAGTGGTAAAATCTCACAGATGTGAGCTCTGAAGGCAAGGAGGAGAAAGCCCCCAGAGCCTTCTGCTTGAGGGTCACTCTCAGAGGTGCGGTCCCTTTCCGATCCTGACTCTAGCCATAGCAAAGATAACTATGCAAACTCAGAAGGTTCCGAACATGAAAAACAGCACCCCGAGGCCTAGGGCCCTTCTGTTCCTGGTGACCCACCTGCGTCAGCACGTTGGGAGTTTGGCCTCCTAGAGGAGACACCTTTGTGTTGTGATGTCTGAGCTGTACTTTCTCCCTGGGAGATGGGGGCCAGACCTTTATTTCATCACAGTATTCCTGAAGAGGTCTCCGTCGCTTGACCCCATCTGTCAGTGAAGATCTCTGTCATTGCTCTTGGCGGTACCCTTGCCCCTTGGGCTGTTTTGTCTCTGGCTGCCTTGCCCTTCCCATCCCCCTACCCCGCCCCCACCCCCCAAAAAAAGGAAAGAAAAAATTTTAAAAAAAGAAAAAGCTGTAAAGAAAAACAAGGTTTGTTAGTTTACTGTGAAATGAACTGTACGGCTTATTTACAGTATTTTTAATTCTTAATAAACCCTTGAGCTTTGTTATGAATTCAGCGGTGATGATGTATTTCATCAGCGGGAAGTACTCGGGATTAGAAAATAGATAAATTTTTCCATTCCAAGACTTTTTAAAATGTAAAGTTTTAAAAGAGTTACTATCTGGGGGAGGTAGTGTGTGCCATGGCACTGGCACACGTGTGAATGTCAGGCTCCTCTGCCCCAGGTCTGTATGTTCTGTCGGCCTCTAAAAAGGTCGGTTTGTAGCCATTGCTGATACCACAAGACACCCATTAGCCTTTTCCTGAGGGAAGGGGGTGAGGGTCTAAGAGACTGGCACCTGTCTTTGTATGACTTCCTAGCTGGTTCTAGTGTGTAGTCAGGGTGAGCCACTGTCTTGGACGTATCTTAGGTGGCTGATCACCCCTGGGCATTTCCTGCGGACCCCTGGGTTCCCGTCTACCACCTAATAAAACAGATGTTGCTTATTTTGTACCTGTGTGTAGGCATGGGTAGTATATGTGCTGCCGGAGATAGCTGGAGAAATGGCTCGGCGGTTAAGAGCATTGCCTGCTCTTCCAAAGGTCCTGAGTTCAATTCCCAGCAACCACGTGGTGGCTCACAACCATCTGTAATGAGATCTGGTGCCCTCTTACACGCAGACGGAATATTGTATACATAATAAATATTAATAAAAAAACAACAAAAAAAACAACAAAGGTTCTGAGCTCAGTTCCCAGCAACCACTTGGTGGCTCACAACCATCTGCAATGAGATCTGGTGCCCTCTTGAGGAAGAGACCTGATCAGTCATCCTCATCAACTTAGACCCTGAAACCTAGTATGGACAAGTTCAACACAACCACAGGGGACTCCGAGGCTGAAGCTCAGTGGAGAGCAATGTCTTGGGGGAGCTTTGACGTCTTCACCTCTGTGGTACACAGTGGTGCCTCAGTTTGACCCCAGCTGCCTGGTATCTTCTTCAGATGTCTGGATCTTTTTTTTTTTTAAATATTTATTTATTTACTTATTATGTATACAATATTCTGTTTGTGTGTATGCCTGCAGGCCAGAAGAGGGCACCAGACCTCATTTCAGATGGTTGTGAGCTACCATGTGGTTGCTGGGAATTGAACTCTGGACCTTTGGAAGAGCAGTCAGTGCTCTTAACCTCTGAGCCATCTCTCCAGCCCCAGATGTCTGGATCTTGTCCCGCTGCCACCCACAGCCTGACAGTGATGCCAGGCAAGCCCATCTTCTCTTTTCCCTGGGTCCCCTTTTCCTCATCAGCGTAAGATGATACAGTTCAGACTATTGGGTCTCACATCCTAAGATGAATCAGGGCCACCAGGAAACTGTATCAACAAACAGCTGGAGAGAGCGCTCATCAGTAAATTGCTTGCAGCCCATGCCTGAGAACCTGGATTTGGATCCCCAGCCCTCTTATAAAAAAGCTGGGTTAAGGGAATCTTCCAGGAATCCACAAGGACGACCCCAGCTAAGACTCTTAGCAATAGTGGAGAGGGTTCCAGGACTGGCCTGTAATCAGACTGGTGACTACCCTGATTGTTGTCATCAGAGAGCCTTCATCCAGTAACTGATGGAAGCAGATGCAGAGGTCCACAGCCAAGCTCTGGGCCAAGCTGTGGGAGTCCTGTTGAAGAGAGGGAGGAGGGATTGTAAGAGCCGGGCACCTGCAGATTCTGGACAGTCAGGGAACCTCATTGGGACCAACCTAGACCTCTGCATGTAAATGGGGAACCAGGGATCCTCACTATCACTTAAGCCAAAGCTTAGGTAGTTACTGCTTCCCACTTCTTTCCTTCCTGTGTTGGCCAGTTTAATGTCAACTTGGCACAAGTTAGAGTCATCAAAGAAGGGGGTCTCAGTTGAGAAACTACCTCCATAAGATCCAGCTGTAGGCATTTTCTTAATTAGTGATTGATGGGGGAGGGCCCAGCCCATTGTGGGTGGTGCCACCTCTGATGGTGGCCCGGGGTTCTATAAGAAAGGGGACTGAGCGAAGCTGAGGTGATCTCATAGGCGAAGGCAGTGCTGGGCCTTAAAGGCAGGGCTGCAGCTAGACCGAGCACAGTAGCGCTGGGGGCCACCGCAGGAGCTCGTTGCCAGGAGCAGCTGTGGGACAACGGAAGACAACAGACAACCGAGGGTCAGAGCGCCAGGGCGCATCGCGGGGATCCCGAGGTGGTGACGACACGGAGAGAGAGCTCCCTGGCCCCGCCCAGCCCCATCTCGCAGGTGGAGCGCAGTGGAAGACTTTGGTGCTGCCTTCGTGCGGTTCCCGTTTGGAAAGTCTCACAAATCTCCAGCAGATATTGTGAAGAACTCGAAGGAGAGCTTGGCAGTTTTGGAAAAGCAAGACATTTCTGACAAAAAAGCAGAAAAGGCTACCAAAAATGCTTCCAGGAAGTTGGTTGCCTTGAAAGAGATTCTGTACGGCGCACAGGAAAAAGAGTCTCAGGCAGAAGAAGTAGCTCAGCTGGCTCAGAACTGTACAGTAGTGGACTTAGCACCCCGGTGGCTGATCTACAGCTCGTTGGCTTTGAGGGCAAAAAAAAAAAAAAAAAAAACGTGGCTCAAATTTTCAACACTATTCTCAGAAGGCAAATTGGTGCGAGAACTCCTCCTGTTGAATGCATTTGCACCCAACAATACTTTGTTCATGTTATCGGAAGGGTGTGAGTCTCCAGAAATAACTTTCATTTGTGGGATAATGTTAAGAGAACGCACCAGACACGAGCCATTTGCAAAAATCATTTTGTGGTTGGAACAGTTTTACGATTTCTTCAGATATGTTGAAGTGTCAATATTTGACATAGTTTCAGAAGCATTTGCTACATTCAAGGATTTACTTACAAGACATAAATTGCTCAGTGCAGATTTTTTTTTGGAACAGCACTATGACAGAGTTTTTAGTGAATATGAGAAGCTACTTCATTCAGAGAGTTATGTGGCAAAGAGGTGGTCACTGCAGCTTCTTGGTGAACTGTTGTTAGACACAACTTCATGATCACGACAAAATCCATCGGCAAACCTGAGAACTTCAAGCTAATGGTGACTCTCCTCCAAGATGAGAGCCGAAAAATCCGGTTTAATGCCTTTCATGTGTTCAAGGTGTTTGTGGCCAACCCCAACAAGACATAGCCTATTCTAGACATTCTCCTCGTGAACCAGTCCAAACTCATTGAGTTCCTCAGCAAGTTTCAGAACAACAGGACGGAGGATGAGCAGTCAAGCAAACAGATCAGGGATTTGAGGAGACCAGCTCAGCAAGAAGCCTAATTGCTAATAAACACCCGCAATATCCCTTCCAACTGCAGCACTTGCTGTTAGCTACTCAGTATCAGACACTCTCGTCGATTCACGGGGAACGTCACTGCCAGTCTGCTGCTTAGTGAACGGTTTTCACTTTACCTTTCTGTTTTTCAGGCCAGGTTGGAGAACGTAGCTGCTGCTGCGTACACATTAGCACACACGTGGTCCTTCCCTTGATCTGTGTCATTCTCCTTCTGCTACAGGAGTTCTGAACGCGGATGAGTTCATGAAGGCGTGAAAGTGGTCTAGGGAAAAGGCATTGATGTCATCAGCTGACACCGTTCATGGCCCCTCCTCTTTGTAGATCTCTGCCGTGTGGCACGGGCATGCCTGGCATCCCAGAGCCAGATCATAGCCGTCGCCAGAGGAACGCGGTGTGCACAGGGATTTTTTTGGAGATCAGAGGGGAACTGTATCCAGAAGGATCTTTGGGGAGGATAAAGTTGACGTGCAAATAAATTGATACTGAAACTTAGCAGCTTCTCAAGTGTGGAACGTCATAAAGTCATAAGAACTCCACTCTGCTGGACATGGAGGAGACTTTTGAGAGACAGCGAGACAGATGGCTTGCTGCCTTCACTGTGATCTTGGCCCAGTGGGGAGACAGGAGCTAAGTCAGGAAATGGCTGAATAGAAATGACATCATGGCCTGTGCTGTGGGGACAGGAATAGCCTCCTCGCTGGCCTTCCTGTCTCTGGCTTGTCTTTGCTTGGGGACACCCCACACAGATGATGAGCAGAGCCTTTCCCAGTACAAGTCTGTTCGTCCTTCCCCTACTAAATCTTTCCATGCCTGTCTTTGGCTGCATGCATGACTGGCCTGCAGTATGGCTTAGAAGCAGGTTTTTCTCTAGCTGGCTTCTGCCGTCAGCCCACTCTTCTGGGAACTCAGCTTGTGGCTGGTTTCCTGCACCCTTGTTGTGACACCTTCCACACCTTTTGTACCTTCCTCCTTTCCCAATCACACCCTCAGCCCCTAAACCCTATGTTGACTTAAATTGCTCCACCCGGAGTTGCACACCCCAAGCTTCTGGTTAGACGTTCTTCCTGCTGTGTTACGATGGCCTCAGGGCTACCTTGTTGTCGAATGGCACCCTCCACGTCTGGTAGGCCTGTCTGTCTTTCACCTCTCTATCTACAGACAAGTTGTCACGCTTGGTCCCAGGAGATATCAAGATGTAACACTTCCAGCTGGGTGGTGGTGGTGGTGGTGGCATACGCCTTTAATCCCAGCCCTTGGGAGTCAGAGGCAGGTTGTTCTCTGTGAGTTTGAGACAAGCCTGGTCTACAGAGTGAGTTCCTAGGACAGCCAGAGCTACACAGTTAAACCCTGTCTCAAAAAAACCAAACACAACAACAACAACAGTAACAACAATAACAAAAACCCCCAATACCAATACAAATACCAAAACAAAACCAGTAATAATCCTTTCTGAGTACTGATTACGCTAGTCATTCTCTAAAGGCTTTACCACAGCCATAAGGGCAGCACTATGATTAACACCCCTTTTCACAGTTGAAGAAGGCCCCAAAGGGGTTAAGTAACTTGTTCAAAGTATTTCCCGGTCATGGTAAGTGGTAAACCACTCCCACCCCCAAAGTTTTATTATGAAAATAGGAAGATGAAAATAATAATTCACTCACTCACCTACTCCTTAGTTGCTACAGACAGCAATATGTCTTCATTACTTTATCTTAAAAAGGAACACATTTTTATTTAGATCTCTCTGTGTGTGAGTCTGTGTGTGCATACTACATGGTCAGGTGCCTTCAGAGGCCAGAAGGGGTCAGATTCCCTGCAGTTGGAGTTATGTGTGGCTGTGAACTGTCCAATGTGGGTGCTAGGAACTGACCTCAGGTCTCCTGTAAGAGCAGCAACAGCTGAATTAGCTCTCCGGCCCTTAAGTATCCCCATGATCCTTTTCGTATGTGAGGAAAATTCCCCAATTAAAGGGTTTCTTTGTGCGCGCACACGTGTGTGTGTGTGTGTGTGTGTGTGTGTGACTGTGTAGCCTCAGGCTGGTCTTGAACTCACAGTAATCCCCCTGCTTTAGACTAATACTAGGATTACAGCTGTATGTCAAGATGATTGGCCTTTTCTTTTAAGGGGAAGAAAGAGAGAAAACGCACACTTTCAATATTTACAGTGTGTAGATCAGAGAACCTACAATGGTCTACTTACATCAATTCCCGTGAGGTGTTGTGATAGATACAGACTGTGCAACAAACAGCCTTTGCACACTTGAGATTACAGAGGCTCAGGTGTAACTCCCCCCTCCCCTCAGATTTGGGTGGGGACAGCCTCAGAGAGAAAGTTATTCACCCAAGTGGCCCAACCAACCTGTTCAGGAGACAGGGCTTTAGTACCCTCCCTGATCATTTGTTTTGGCTCCATCCCAGCCTAAACCAAGATTGGAAATGCCTGGGAGCGAGCAGAAGCTCAGAGCAGCTGTTCTTGGCGGGAAGGTGTGGCACTTCCTCGGGGCTGTGCAAGGCCAGCATGTTGGTTCCTGACACCTCTGAGCAAGACCTGTTGGGCAATGGGGCTGTGGTGAAAGCCCGGACACCCGTGTTCATAGGTGGCGCTGTTCGGTGGAGCTCACGGTGCCCGTCGGGTGCAGCTTCGCCGGAGTTAGCATGTGTGAGTCAGTCTTAGAACGCTCACAATTAGAACTTTGCCCGCCTCTCATTTGCTTGCTTGATTCTGGGGGGGAGAGGGGGGCGTTCCCAAGTGGATTTATAAGAACGGCGTGGAGGACTTTAGGTAAGGGTGCTGGTCTGCCAGGCTGTGCCGCCCTGGGTAATTTACTGTCTTTTCTGGGCCGCCACCAGTTTTCCTCTCTGCAAAGTAAAGATAGAGAAAATTATATCCACGGTCTCCCTCAGCTGCGTCTCTCCTTGCCTCTGTGACCCGCCCTGATTCTTCTGGAGTTCTCTGGAGGCAGCGGGAGGACTGGAAAGGGTGGTGGAGGGCTGAGAAGGGGTGGATGTCTGGGGAAGATGGTAGAGGGCTGGGGAGGAGGGTTGGAAGGGGGGGATTGGCCATCTCCCTAAGGGACTGATACACAGTACTAAACAAATATCTTCTCATTTATTTGGGGGAAATTGGGGTTATTGACTGGGGTGAAGTCTGTTCACCTTGGGAAGATGCCCAAAACACCAGTAAAAAAGATCTAATGTTCAAGCTCTTGAATTTTTTCTGCAGGGGAGTTATGTGGTTCGGCATTAGAGAATGTGGCGCCATCTAGTGTCTGAGCCCAGGATTACAGAAACAACATCCTAGTTTCAACTCCGGCATTAGCTGTTACAGACAGCTGTAAAGTCTACAATTTAAAAAGATTTACAGTGCACTTTTACAACACATGTACCCCCCCCATTCGTTTTCATATGAATCTTTGGAACACTGGTTCCGAGGACTTTTCTCCTTCTGACATCCTGCTAGTCCAGAAGGGCAGGCGGTGACTCTTAGATCAGCAACTCAACTTAATCATGAACTTCAATAATAACCTCCCCTAACCATGAATCTCTATTAAATGTCACACCCCATGGGACCCATGTGTTATCTTACACAACTCAATCGATTGTCCCAAGGAATGGGTTGTCTTTGACAAAATCCGATTTCTACCATGTCCAGGATGCAAGCCTCCATTGGTAGTGAAGAAACTGGGTTCTGAGTTCAAACTCCAACCATACCCCTACCAACCTGTCTGCCGGCAGAAAAGCTTCTTGTTCAGTGCCTCGGTTTCCCCACCGATAGCAGTGCCTGACTTCATGGTGTTGCTGTTAAGGTTTGAGGAAATCGCTTTGCTTAGGACATAATAAAATATTTAGTAAAACAGTTCTTAAGAATTGATCATGGTGCAGGGATCTGGGAATTCACAGCTTGCAAAATGACTTGCCTGCTGTAGGTCAGCAGGATGTGTGTTTGGAGCCGTGAGCCTGCACACTTGAGGCCCCTAGGGTCTCACAGCTCTGGCTGCTCACTCACATCAACTTCTCAACCCATTGAGGTCTTTGGCTCCTGGGGGTACTTGCAATTTCTGCGGTGAAAACATGGAAATTGTTTCCCTGAGAAATGGAAGCTTTGAGCTTTGTGGGACTTTCTTAAGGCCTGTGATGTCACAGCGTTGTATATCAAAGACCTTTGGGTTTTCTTGTTGTACTGTGTGGTTTCTACTCCAAAGTCAGGGGTCTACTAGCTAAGAATTCACAGCCCAACCTAGATTCTGGGTTCCTTCTTACTGGCTTCCATATTGTTTATCTTCTTCCATTCTTCAGAGGGGGAAACGGGGGGCTCCATCAGGCAAGAAAGGATACAGGAGAAAGTGAAGTCTGCAAAGAGACAGCTTGGAGACAAGCTCCCCAAGCAAGCCTTTATTAGGCAAGATTCCTATAACTCAATTGCCTCCCAACGGCTGTTTCCATGTGTCTCCAGGAGAGAGCAGTGTGGAGCAGAGGCTAGGGTGGGGCCAGGTGGCTGGCATTAAAGACCACATTGTTGGAAATCTATGTGACCTGTAAGATGTGGCACTTGGCTGAGATTTTCCTCATGATCTTTTCTAGTGGATCATTCTGTAACCCTGAATGGAGAGAATAAAATGGGACTCCATCAAGAATTCCAAGGAATCAAGAAACAAGGCCAGGTATAAGGTGGGCATGCTGGGAATTTATTTGTGGGGAGCTCAAACATTTGTCAGTGAGCCCAGCGGCGGGAAGAACCTTAAACAGGCTCTCCCAGAGTCAGGTGTCTGAGTTAGGAGGCTCCACAAAGCACACCACGTGGTTGGGAGTCCCCAGCTGGGAGGCTCTTCCAGGCACACAGTGTGGTTGGTCCAGCGTGAGGGTGTGACCTCCTGACCTTCCTTGAGGGCAAATGCTTAATTCCGAAGACCCCATTAAAAATGCAGGCTTCACACACTGGTGATTCCCCATCCCTACAGTTCGGGACAGTAGGGTGGGTTTCCTTTGGAGATGGAAATTCCTTCCAGAAGTGGCTTGCTGCTGAGCCTGTGGTGGCTTTGGGGTGTCCCTTGGCAGAGACTGAAAGTGAACTCAGCAGTGAAGCTCTTCCAGGCTCAGCCCAGACAGCCACAGGCTGTGCTTGACTGCGCTTGGGAAACCCTTATTAAATTTGTTCTTGGACAGTTTCATACTCCTCTACAGTCTGTTCTGATTGCTGTTGCCCCGTCCCCTCTCTTCCCCCTTCCTATCCCCTTCCCTACTACTGACCTTTTCCTGCCTTTATTTTTTATTTTGTGACTCTGAGCTTAACCAGGGTGGTCTGCGGCTGTACTGAGGCCTAGAAGGCTCATCAGTGGGTGTGCAGCTGAAGACAATGATCACCTGTCTTTGTTAGGGTTTCTATGGCTGTGAAGAGACACTGTGATCACAGCAACTCTTATAAAAGAAAACGTTTAATTGGGGCTGGCGCTCGTAGGTTCAGAGGTTTAGTTCATTATTGTCATTGGGGGAGGCGGCATTCAGGTTGACATGATGCTGGAGAGGTAGCTGGGAGTTCCATGTCTGGGATCTGCAGATATCAGGAGAGAGAGAGAGAGAGAGAGAGAGAGAGAGAGAGAGAGAGAGAGAGATTGGGATTGGGCCTGGGTTGAACATTTGAAGTCTCAAAGCCTACCTGTTGGGAGCTGTGAACCCCCAGATCCTGAATTTCTTGTAAACAACTTGTTTTCCTCTGCTCTGAGACAGCCTGTAGCTACTCTGAGCACGAGACCCTCGGGAGTTCCTGATGGCAGGGGAGTGGTTTCTGGTGGGTTTGGCTGGGGCATGGCTATCAGTTAAGGATCTCTATATAAGCTGCCCCTGGACAATGAAGGGGACATTCCTGTTTCAAGGATGACCCTTGTCTCTGTCTGTGTGTCTTGGTGTGTTTAAATCTCCAGGCCCTTGCCCGGCTTGCGAAAGGTCCTGTAGCACAGGCACTGCAATACAGGAGTAGTACCATACTGTCACGTAGTACAGGCGGGCGGTACAGGGTGGCGTTTAAAGTAACCTCCAGTGCCCATCTTAAAGGTGTCTCCTCTGTGGGTCACTCACCTGTCTCTTCTATTCTGGGTCCTTCTCTCTGCTACAAGATGGTTCCTCCCAGGTCACCAGTATTTCCAAAGACAGGATCTTCCTGCCTTCATCTCTCTTAACCTTTAACTCTCCTACTCCAGGTGCCCACCCCTTCCCGGCTCATCCATGCCTGCTTGTCTTCCTTCCTAGGCCACACCCCCTTGGGTTCTATGCAGTCTTTTCCCGTCAGACCCTTGTGTTTGGTCCTGGTTGTGCACCCAGTCCCTTGCCTTCCACTCTCTTTCTGACTATTCTGTGTAGATTGCCACGAAGTCTGACGCATGGTGCAAGTTTATGGAATTCACCATGCTCCGTGTGAGTTCATTATTCCACTGAAGCCTTCTTCTCCGACGAACCATATGGGAACAAATAGCTTTCCATTCTGCCAGCATCTCAAGTCAGAAACCTTCCTTCCCCGTCACTGCCCACACCCAGTGACTGAATCCCATTGGCAGATGTCTCCTGAGAGCTGTCCCTGGTCTCCTGACTACTGTCTTGCTTGAGCTCTTGCCTCCTAAACTCTGTCCTTGTATACCCCAGCCTGTAATGCACGCAGAGCCTTGGTGGGTTTTAACAAGGCGAATCTAATTATAACACGCCTTTGCTTACAGCCACAGTTCATCACGGTGTTTATAGCATGCAGGAGGGAAGTACTGACGACAGTCACATAGAGGGCAAGAAGCGGGATATGGAAGGATTCTGCGGTGAGGTTCTGATGTGAAGTCATATCGCATGCCTGAAAGGAGCCTGTGAGTTGAAGGTGTTTCCGAGTAGGTGGGCGTGGTGGTGCACGCCTTTAATCCCAACACTCGGGGTAGAAGTAGGTGGATCTCTGTGAGCTGGAAGCTAACCTGGTCTACACAGTGAGTTCTAGAGCATATAAGGGCTACATAGTGAAGCTCTGTCTCAACAACAATTAAAGAAAGCGGAAAAAGAGAGAAGAAAACAAGGATGGTTCTTAGCAATCCTAAGTGTCCTCTAAAGACACCAACAAAAAATGATATAAACCCCTAAACCCTGGGCTGTGATGTGGTTCACAGTGGGGCCCCTAAACCCTGTGCTGGGATTCAGTTCACAGTGGGGCCCCTAAACCCTGTGCTGGGATTCAGTTCACAGTGGAGCCCCTAAACCCTGGGCTGTGATTGGTTCACAGTGGGGGCCCCTAAACCCTGGGCTGTGATTGGTTCACAGTGGAGCCCCTAAACCCTGGGCTGTGATTGGTTCACAGTGGAGCCCCTAAACCCTGGGCTGTGATTGGTTCACAGTGGAGCCCCTAAACCCTGGGCTGTGATTGGTTCACAGTGGAGCCCCTAAACCCTGTGCTGTGGGGGCTGGAGAGATGGCTCAGAGGTTAAGAGCATTGCCTGCTCTTCCAAAGGTTCTGAGTTCAATTCCTAGCAACCATATGGTGGCTCATCAACCATCTGTAATGGGGTCTGGTGCCCTCTTCTGGCCTGCAGGCATACATGAAAGGAATGCTGTATACATAATAAATAAATAAATAAATAAATAAATAAATAAATAAATATTTAAAAAAAATAAACCCTGTGCTCTGATGCAGTTCACAGTGGAACCCCTAAACCCTGGGCTTGTGATTCAGTTCACAGTGGGGCCCATACCATCACCCGAGATAGCTTTAAACTTTGAACTCATTATGTAGCCCAGGCTGGCCTTGGACCTATAACTCATACTTAGTACTTGCTGCATGTTTCCGTTTATTTAGTATCACGCCTCATTCTGTTTGCAGCAGGTGTTGTCCATGCCTCAGCCTTAGTCTGTTCTGAGCCATGACAAAGGCCCCCCTCGTGGAAACAGATACCTGCAGGGGCAAACTGTGGGGCCTATTGTCCGATATCCCTGTTAAGATAGAGTTTCCATTGCCCATAGCGGGAGGCTGATGGTCAGAGAAGCTGCCCACGGGGCCTTCTTCCTTTGTCTGGCTTCCTTGAGTTTTTTCATTGTTCCTGGGATCAACAATTAAATAAATGATTTCCTTTTGAATCCTTGTCTCAGGGTCTGTTTCTGGGGGTTGGTAGCCTCGGACATGGCCGTAGCCCATGTCAGATTCTTTTTTTTTGTTTTTGTTTTTGTTTTTGTTTTTCGAGACAGGGTTTCTCTGTGGTTTTGGAACCTGTCCTGGAACTAGCTCTTGTAGACCAGGCTGGTCTCTCGAACTCACAGAGATCTGCCTGCGTCTGCCTCCCGAGTGCTGGGATTAAAGGCGTGCACCACCACCGCCCGGCCCCGCGTCAGATTCTATCTGGTACAGAACAGCGTGCCCCGGGAAGTTTGCAAAAACCAGAAATGTAATCTTCAGTTTGGAGACTAAGAAACCCAGTGTAAAGTGTTGCAGATTTTCTGCCAGGCCATGGTTCATAGATGGAAGCTGCCTGGTATGTCTTCATGCCGTGGAAAGGAGATAGGACTCCTCTGTAAGGTCACAGCATGCCACTGGATTTAATCACCTCCTCAAGTCTCTGTCTCCTATTGCTGTTGCCTTGGGGGTTAGGATTTTGACAGAGCCCCTGGGGCAGGAACTAACGTGCAGTCTGCGCCAGACACCGCTCCTCAAATACGCTGTATAGTCTGGCAGAGGATTTTGGGTTAGTTGTCTGGGCTTACAGACACATGTAGCTATGACTGGCTTTTGTGGGGGTGCTGGGGATTTGAACTCAGGTTCTTGCACTTTACTGATGGAGTCATTGCCCCAGCCCCTGCCTTTGCCCTGCCTTGCCTGTCCCGGCCCCTGTTAAAAATCTCATTTCATGTAGTCATTGTATATGTTACTGTGTTTTCTTTCCCTTTTTCCTTCCTTTTTTTTATTTCAAGACAGAGTCTCATGTAGTCTGGATGACCTGGAACTTGCTGTGTAGCCCAGGCTGGTCTCTAACTTGTCATCTTTCTTCCTTGGTTTCTTGAATGTTGGGCTTACAGGCAAATAGCTCCGTACCTGGCTTCATTTAGCCTTTCACTGCTGTTTGGAAGAATCTGGTATGCAACAGGTACTTAACATGTGCATATTAAATATGCGAGAAGTGGGACCAGATGGGATATTTGGAATACTTCATAACTAAAAATCTAGGCAAGATCCAGCTGGAATAGATGTTCTCTGGAAATGACTGACACAGCCTCGCTGACCATCCTGGGTGTCTCTGGACTGTTTGCTCTCTGGAAATCACTGACACAGCCTCGCTGACCATCCTGGCTTATGCTTGGCCTTGTCTGGGTCAGTGAATGCAGCAGCTGAAAATCTGGGGCTTCTTTGCTCAGCAGCAGATCAAGTGCATTCTGGGACGGGACATTGCCAAAGCTAACATCTCTGCGGGTGTTGCTGTAGTTCGCAGAAGGAAGGGGAAACTCTCCCCTCCAGAGCATTTATTCTTGGGCCAGGTCCTGGGCCAGGCCCTTTATAGCGATTATTTAACTTAACATCATGGCCTCTGTTGTTTGATTTCAAAATAAACCCAAATTGCCTGCTCCACGTCTTTTCCCTCCCACCCACACCCTTTCCTGCTCATGTGCCCCCCTTAGCACTGCACCTGGGGGTAGAAGGGACCAGGAGACCCTGTGGTTGATTCTGACCAGTCTGGGAAAAGTGCTGCCTGTGTGGGTCCACTGGGACAAGACTTCCAACAAAACCAGAAGGGGTTGTGCCTGCTTCTCCATCTGGACTCCTACTCCATCCTTCTCCGTCACGGGCGACACTGAAGAGCCCTGCTCCAAAGCTGACAGGTTGGCACGGGGTTCTTAAATAATGTCCTGGGCAGCTGCTCATTTTTATTGTTTTAACGAGAACTCTGTCTGCTTTGGGTGAATTTTGGTTCATTTTAAGACCAGGTCTCTGAGTCAGACTTGAAAATAACCGTAGCACGGGCTCCACTCCTGGGCTCCCACCTCAGGGAGTGTCAGAACTTGGATTCTGTCAGCCTTTTAAAAGGTGGCTCTTGGTGGTGGGACCAAGGAAGACCAAAGCCTTGAGAATCAGGAAGCGAGACCCCTTCCTGAGCAAGACGGCTTCCTTTCTGTACTTCTTTTTTTGTTGTTTTGTTTTTTGAGACAGGGTTTCTCTGTGGTTTTGGAGCCTGTCCTGGAACTAGCTCTTGTAGACCAGGCTGGTCTCGAACTCCCAGAGATCCGCCTGCCTCTGCCTCCCGAGTGCTGGGATTAAAGGCTTGCGCCACCACCGCCCGGCTTCCTTTCTGTATTTCTGCCCCAGCATCTCAGGACCTTAGGGGTGAAAATGAAGGTGCTTTTTTTTTTTTTTCCAGCCCATCAACAGATTCTTTAGCATCTTACAACATACCCGGCGCTGAGTCAGGAGCCAGGGATGCCGCAGCAGCAAACAGAGATGTCCTGCTTGTCCTTTTATTTATTCAGTTATTGCCCGATTCTTGAGATTAGATCTCGTGACACATCAAGAGAAAGCAGGGCACAGAGAGGCCTGATGTGTCTTCGAGCCTAGAGTTTAAGAACGTGACTTTGAGAGTTGGAGAGAGGTGGGCTCTCTAGGAGTTGGGTGGCCTCAGACAAGTTAGCTGGACTGTCTGTGCTTATCAAACTACCACCACAACCCTCATCGCTATCTCCTAGAACCGTTGGCTACGGAACGGGCTTAAATGTCAGGTCTTTAACGACAGTATATAGTAAGTGCTCGCTAAAGGCTGGAAACTTGAGTGCTGAGACTATTAGCGTAGTCAGGGATCACACAGGTCGACCTCAGACTCTAAAATGAAGGCTGTGCGGTCCATCGTGGAAACAGACCAACACATTCGTCTTGTGGAGCACACTCCTAGGGAGTGAGGCACTGGCACTCCGCAAAAGGGAACAAAATGAACAAAGACACGGATGTCTGGGGACTGGTCCAAGGTGGACTCGGGGCCTGATAGACCTGTATCCTGGCTCTCTCCTCTTTCCAGCGCTTTTTGGTTCAGTAGTTGAACATCTTTGGGTCTCTGCGGTAGGAAAACCATCACTCCTCTCATATACACAGCCCATGTTTGCCAAGCTCTTCTAACTCTGTCAAAGAATTTCTCTTTTTGGAGGGGATGGAAAGATGGCTCAGCCATTAAGAGCACTGGCTGTTCTTCCAGAGGATCCAGGTTCAACTCCCAGCACCCACATGGCAGCTCATAACTGTCTGTAACTCCTGTTCTTGGGGATCTGACACCTTCACACCAATGCGCCTAAAGTTAAGTACATTATAAAAAAAATTTAAAAAAGAGTTTCTCTTCTTGACTTATTGGCAACTCTATTTTAAGTGAAAATTCAAGGTTGTGCTCAGTTTGTCACTAACCAGTTTGCCCTTCCCCTGACTCCGGAGCGGCCCGAGCATGGTGTCAGGCCAACAGTGGTCTTTCAGGCTGCCTCAGCCAATGGAATACCTGAACAATATTTAAAGAAAACAAATTTATGGCCTATAGTTCTGAAGGCTGGGGAGCTCAAGGTCACAGAGCCTTGATGTGGGAGTGATTTCTTATTAATAAAGAAACTGCCTAGACCCATTTGATAGGCCAGCCCTTAGGTAGGCGGAGTAAACAGAACGGAATGCTGGGAGAAAGAAGCTGAGTCAGGGAGTCGCCATGATTCTCCCACTCCAGACAGACGCAGGTTAAGATCATTCCTGGTAAGCCAGCTCGTGGGCTACACAGATTAATAGAAATGGGTTAGATCAATATGTAAAAGCTAGCCAATAAGAAACTGAAACTAATGGGTCAGGCAGTGTTTAAAAGAATACAGTTTCCGTGTAATTATTTCGGGTAAAGCTAGCTGGGTGGCGGGACACAGCCCGCCGCTCGTAACACAACAGAATGGCGCCCGACGTGATGGACTAAATCCACTTAAAAACCTGAGAAGGCTTAAAAATAAGGGAGAGAGACTTTAACACAGATTTTTGCTGTTTGTTGGTGGCGTGCTGTAGAGAGATTTCCTGATTCGGCAACAGCAACAGAAAAAAAAGCTGCGTCATTTTAAAGTGCGGCTTCTTGGGACTGTGCCGCCAGTGCAAACTCTGGCTTTAAAGCATTTCAATGGATTTTATGGGACTGGATGTTTGTGTTCCCGCTTGGGATCGGAAGGAGAGTGCTCTCAGCGCTCCCCGCCTGCACCTGGGCAGATGGCAGAATCAGGCTTAGGCAGGCGGAAGAGCATGGTGAAAGAGACGTGTTTTCAGACTGCGCAGTGCTCTGCGTGTCAGATTTGGTTGTAACTTGGATAAAAAGAGTTTCTGTGCTGCATGCTCAGTCTCAAAATTAAACTACTGAGTGCGGCTCCAATGAGGACTTGCTGTGTGCCTGGAACTGTGCACAGCTCAGGGGCACCAAATGGATCTGAGGCAGGAGCAGCTGCTCCTTGCTGAACTGTGCTGGTTGGCAGGAACTACCGTAATTACCATAATAACAGCACAGTTAAGGTTTAGACTGGGCAGGACACAGGTGGTACCGTATTACCTGTACATGGTGCAACTTAAGTTTTTAAGAAGTGCTTAACATTTTAAGAAATGCTCCTGGATAGTAAAAATATTACAGATTCACAATAAAACAGATTCAGACATAACAGACCTCAGTGGATCACAGTGTTGGATGAATGTACATAGGCTTGAGAGAGAGAAGAACAAGAATATAGAGAATAAAGCAAATGTCTTAAAAAAAAAGGGTAAAGTCTTTAAAGAGACAGAGTACAGATAGTTAAGAGATTAAAAGAAATAAAGAAAAATAAGCCACGTAAAAATGGAAAATTCACAGAGAGTCTGGATTATGTACGTTGTGTTTTCTTTAAAATTTTTGACTGTAAAGGAGCTAAGTACAGACAGACATTTCATTACATGGGCTGCCAAGCTAAACCATAATGGATATAAAGGTATTACGATTTCAAAATTTGGGTCTAAGGATATGATACTTTGGAAAGGGTCTTCTTTTGTTTTCACAGAGGACCAGACCCTGTGGATTTCTTCTATCCCAATTTGGTATGATAGACCACGACCTCCCGAAAAGTTGCTGTGAACATCTTCACAAAATTACTTCACTCAACTGCCAACTGAGATGAACCTGACACACAGGTTACACCCTAAACGATCTGATTAACAGCACCCCCATTCAGCAGGAAGCAGTTTGGAGAGAAAAAACTACGCCCATGTTCCCAAAATATTGTTTATAAATGTTCTTTTACATTTAAAGGGGGAAATGATATAGGTATGAATAATTTGCATTGGTATGGATTTAAAGGTCAATTTTGTTATATGTATATGTATTTCTGATATTGATTAAGGTATTGTGATTGTGTAGTTCATTAAAAAATGTAATGTATAATTAAGAAATATAGGTTAATGGATAATCATAAGTAATAGTCAAGCTTGTAGTCATGTTAGTTAGATTTTCTAGATATATAGAGATACATTTCAGTTAGATAGACATTCTTCATATCTTTCAAAGACTACAGAATATGTCATTTAATGTTTTAATAACTTAGGACTTTTCATGACAATGAGACACTCTGCTCCTGGCAGCACCAATCTACTTCAAGAAGAAGATGGGCATCGAAGAGGATCCTTATGGAGTTTGATAGCCATTTGGGCAAGAAACTGCTCTTGCCTGAATTGTTGCATAAAATGGACACAGAAAACCCACAGAGAGAGGACTGCTGAACTTGCCTAAAGGTGAGACGGTCTTTTGGGGTTCATGACTCATGAAAGAGTCTGTGAGACATTCTACAGGACACAGCAGATAGTGACTGAACTGTCTTTGAAATTTCCTACTTCATGGAAATGTCTGCTGGATATTATGGGCCTGAAGGCTGAAGATGGATGCCCCAACGGTACAAAGGAACTTTGGGCGACTGTCCAGGCAGTGAGATGTCTCTGTCATTTCTAGAGTTTTCTTATTTCTTGTTTACTTAGGTAGTATTATATCCTTCTGGAGTCTTTGATGGAGTTGAAGAATGAATAGATAGTTATTGTTTTTCTTAGTTATGATAAAAGATAAAATAGATATAAATATTGTAACTGTAATTCTTGCTTGATAACTGTTTTGCTATATGTAATTTTACTATGTTAAAGTTAAAGCCTTTCTTTTTTGTTTAAACAGAAAAAGGGGAAATGATGTGGGAGTGATTTCTTATTAATAAAGAAACTGCCTAGACCCATTTGATAGGCCAGCCCTTAGGTAGGCGGAGTAAACAGAACGGAATGCTGGGAGAAAGAAGCTGAGTCAGGGAGTCGCCATGATTCTCCCACTCCAGACAGACGCAGGTTAAGATCATTCCTGGTAAGCCAGCTCGTGGGCTACACAGATTAATAGAAATGGGTTAGATCAATATGTAAAAGCTAGCCAATAAGAAACTGAAACTAATGGGTCAGGCAGTGTTTAAAAGAATACAGTTTCCGTGTAATTATTTCGGGTAAAGCTAGCTGGGTGGCGGGACACAGCCCGCCGCTCGTATTTCAACAGAGCCTGCACGTGAGGAAGGCCTTTCTGGTTTGATATTCCATGGCCTGAGGTTAGGGAATGTAAGAGGGTGAGGGAACTCACCGCAAAAACCCTTCTGTTCACCAGGCCTCAGCCCTCTTGGCCTGATCACTCCTTTTTGGCTCAACCTCCCAGCGCTGTTACACTAAAAATAAGTACCTAACATAGGCTTTTCCCAAAGGGCACACTCAAACCGTCGCAAGTTCTCAGTTATTTCAATAAGACAACTCTTCGGGCTGTTTTCAGGGCAGTCCCAAACTCAGAACTGTTCTGTTCCTCTGTTGTTTTGAACTCTCCTTTGAGAGGTCTGCTCTCTTTCCAGAGTCCCTAAGCTATGTGCGTGCATGTATGTGTACATGCATGTGTAAGTATGTGTTCATATTCACGCACCATCTGCCTTGGGAAGTCTGAGCCAGCCTGTGAATCTCTTCCCATATTCAGAGCCATGGGTGCTGCTCACATAGCTTGCTGCCTACCTGCTAAATGGAAAGATAAATGTCATATTTATATATATGTTACTATAGGTTACTGAAAATAACGGAGTAATATTTGCTTCCTGAGTTCTGTCCATCGGTGATTTGGGATGGGTGGGCTGAAGAGGTTCCTGATATGTCTCGTGTTGCAGATTAAGCTGTCCCCAAAGCTACACGACTTCAGCCAATATTCTGTCTACTTTACAGATGTGTGTGTGTAGGAAGCCAGGGTGGGGGCGGGGCGGGGCATCTGCCAGCGATACCGCAGCCGCAGGTATGGGCTAGAACGGCTTGGCGGCTTTCATCTGACAGCTGGAG
The DNA here is from genome assembly GCF_018167655.1 of Microtus oregoni. Taxonomy (NCBI): domain Eukaryota; kingdom Metazoa; phylum Chordata; class Mammalia; order Rodentia; family Cricetidae; genus Microtus; species Microtus oregoni. The sequence goes on along the minus strand of NW_024543060.1, from coordinate 92,570,305 downwards.
TCTGATCTGGAGCACCCAGGAGGCTGAGAGAGAAAACTCCTGGAAGGAGGCTGTGCCTGCAAACCCCGAGGGACTGATGAAAATGGCAGTGATGCTGAGCGGTTAGAACGCTGCAGGTCTAGGAGCTGATTTCCTGATCCGGCTTCACTCCCTCAAGAGTCAAAAAGCCGTTCCTCACCCACCTCTGTGTCAGAACTAACATCCGGTGACTAACAGTCCAAACTTTTGAAATCTATTAACTTAGCTGACCACCAGCTCCCACCGAAAGCTAAGAATGTCATCGGAGAGCATCTGCCGTCTGTAGGAAGCGATTCCCCCACCCTGCTGCGACAGTCTCTCTGTTCTGTGAAACTATAAAACTTCCTGAGCTGCCTCCGCATCAGAACATGGAATTTGAGGTGACCTAAATCTGTATTCCTGGGCTGTGGTCACTTAAAATATCTCCAGAATAAACCATCTCTGTTCCCTTTTAAGGCGAGAGATTTTTTTTTTTCTGTCATGAAAAACGCCACCAAAGGAGGAGCTACACATCCAGATGGAGAACTGGGACCAAATCACTTCTCTTCTTCCGTGTTCTGGAAGGCCCGCTTGGCTTTGACCATGGTAAACTGTATCACCTCTTGATGCCTAGATTGATGGGCAATCTCTAACCATCACAGAAGCTTAAGCAGCTTCTGTTGAAATACGAGCGGCGGGCTGTGTCCCGCCACCCAGCTAGCTTTACCCGAAATAATTACACGGAAACTGATTCTTTTAAACACTGCCTGACCCATTAGTTTCAGTTTCTTATTGGCTAGCTTTTACATATTAATCTAACCCATTTCTATTAATCTGTGTAGCCCACGAGCTGGCTTACCAGGAATGATCTTAACCTGCTTTTGTCTGGAGTGGGAGAATCATGGCGACTCCCTGACTCAGCTTCTTTCTCCCAGCATTCCGTTCTGTTTACTCCGCCTACCTAAGGGTTGGCCTATCAAATGGGTCTAGGCATTTCTTTATTAATAAGAAATTACTCCCACATCATTTCCCCTTTTTCTGTTTAAACAAAAAAGAAAGGCTTTAACTTTAACATAGTAAAATTACATATAGCAAAACAGTTATCAAGCAAGAATTACAGTTTTAATATTTATATCTATTTTATCTTTTATCATAACTAAGGAAAACTATAACTGTCTATTCATTCTTCAACTCCATCAAAGACTCCAGAAGGATATAATACTACCTAAGTAAACAAGAAATAAGAAAACTCTAGAAATGACAGAGACATCTCGCTGCCTGGACAGTCACCCAAAGTTCTTTTGTACGGTTGGGGCATCCATCTTCAGCCTTCAGGCCCATAGTATCCAGCAGACATTTTCATGAAGCAGGAAATTTCAAAGACAGTTCAGTCACTATCTGCTGTGTCCTGCAGAATGTCTCGCAGACTCTTTCATGAATCAGGAACCCCAAAAGACCGTCTCACCTTTAGGCAAGTTCAGCAGTCCTCTCTCTGCGGGTTCTCTGTGTCCATTTTATGCAACAGTCCAGGCAAGAGCAGTTTCTTGCCCAAATGGCTATCAAACTCCATAAGGATCCTCTTCGATGCCCATCTTCCTCTCGAAGTAGATTGGTGCCACCAGGAGCAGATATGTCTCATTGTCATGAAAAGTCCTAAGTTATTAAAACATTAAATGCCATATTCTGCAGTCTTTGAAAGATATGAAGAATGTCTATCTAACTGAAATGTATCTCTATATATCTAGAAAATCTAACTAACATGACTACAAGCTTTACTATTATCGATGATTAACCATTAACCTATATTTCTTAATTATACATTACATTTTTAAATGAACTACACAATCATAATACCTTAATCAAGATCAGAAATACATATACATATAACAAAATTGACTGTAAAATCCACACCAATGCAAATTACTCATACCTATATCATTTCCCCCTTTAAATGTAAAAGAACATTTACAAACAATATTTTGGGAACATGGGCGCAGTTTTTTCTCTCCAAACTGCTTCCTGCTGAATGGGGGCGCTGTTAATCAGATCATTTAGGGTGTAACCTGTGTGCCAGGTTTATCTCAGTTGGCAGTTGAGTGAAGTAATTTTTTGAGGGTGTTCACAGGAACTTTTCGGGAGGTCGTGGTCTATCATACCATATCGGGATAGATGCAATCCACAGGGTCTGGTCCTCTGTGAAAACAAAAGAAGACCCTCTCCAAAGCATCATATCCTTAGACCCAAATTCTGAAGTCATACCCTCATGATATCCGTTTTGGTTCCACTTGGCAGCCCATAGAATGAAATGTCTCTCTGTACGTAGCTCCTTTACAGTCAAAAATTTTAAAGAAAACACAATGTACATAATCCAGACTCTCTGTGAATTTTTCATTTTTACGTGGCTTATTTTTACTTTATTTCTCAAAATCTATAATTATCTGTACTCTGTCTCTTTAAAGACTTTACCTTTTTTTTTTAAACCATTAACTTTATTCTCTATTTTTTTTTCTTCTCTCTCTCAAGCCTATGTACATTCATCCAACAGTGTGGTCTTTTATGTCTGAATCTGTTTTATTGTGAATCTGTAACATTTTTTTACTATCCAGGAGCATTTCTTAAAATGTTAAGCAGTTCTTAAAAACTTAAGTTGCACCATGTACAGGTAATACGGTACCATCTGTGTCCTGCCCAGTGGAAACCTTAACTGTGCTGTTTTTATGGTAATTACGGTAGTTCCTGCCTGAGACCAGCACAGTTCAGCATGGCAGAGCTGAGCCAAGCCGCTCCTGCCTCAGAGCCATTTGGTGCCCCTGAGCCACACACAGTTACAGGTACACAGCAGTCCACATTGCCATCAAGCAAGCCATAGAGCTTTACTCCAAATGCTCCATTCAAAAGCTCTGTCTCCCACAGGAGCCAGACAGAGATCGCAATGGCGGCACAGCCCAGAAAGCCGGCATTTTAAAACAGCCAGTTTTTTCCTGCTGCTGAGTCAGGACAATTTCTTTGCGGCACGCAACCCATAAACAGCAAAAAGCTGTCTTAAATTTTCTCTCTCTCCTTTTTAAGCCCTCTCAGGTTTTACGTGGAGTTCATTAGCATGTTGGGTGCCACTCTGTTGAAATACGAGCGGCGGGCTGTGTCCCGCCACCCAGCTAGCTTTACCCGAAATAATTACACGGAAACTGATTCTTTTAAACACTGCCTGACCCATTAGTTTCAGTTTCTTATTGGCTAGCTTTTACATATTAATCTAACCCATTTCTATTAATCTGTGTAGCCCACGAGCTGGCTTACCAGGAATGATCTTAACCTGCTTTTGTCTGGAGTGGGAGAATCATGGCGACTCCCTGACTCAGCTTCTTTCTCCCAGCATTCCGTTCTGTTTACTCCGCCTACCTAAGGGTTGGCCTATCAAATGGGTCTAGGCATTTCTTTATTAATAAGAAATTACTCCCACATCAAGCTTCCTCCCGCAAGGTGCTTATTCTGGTCTTTCATGCAGATCGACTTCTTGACAGCTAGCCCCTTTGATCTGTTAAGACAAGTCCTGTGCTCCAAACCTCAGCTTGAGCATCTTCAGTTCCACCAGCCCTTAACTCAGCAAGGATCAACGCCCTTACATCAACAGGACAGTCAAGGATCAAACGTGACAGAAAGGTCTCCCATCCCCAGGACAGCAAGATGTGCTCAGATAGTGACAATTCTGGTCTCATGCGTGCTTTTTTTTTTTCTCCTTCAAAAAATTGCAGCAAATACACAGAGTTTGGAGACAGAGGGTTCTTTGTTAGCAAGGCATCAGGAAATCTGAGGGGGTTCAGAAGATTACATTTGCCTGGGCCTTTCTTTACGATCCACCCTTAAGTGGGGTGGATGCCTGACACGTGTCTCGGTTAATCACTTACTCTCTTACAAGTTGATGAAGTTGGTGTCCTTATCTCTCCAGTTCAGGTGGGAAGACTGAGGGTCAGGAGTAATGAACAGGGTGCTCACAATCACCCGGTAATGACTGCATCGAGATCAGTACCCTGTAGAGTCCGTAGGTATTGTTTGTTGTTGTTGTTGTTGCTGCTCTGACTAAATACCCAACAGAAGAAGTTTAAAGAAGAGAAGGGTTGTTTGGGTCTGAGCTCCAGTCCATCATGGTTGGGAGGGCAGGGGGGTGGCAGGAGTGTGAGGAGTCTAGTCACACAGTGTAGTAATATGAGCGGCGGGGCTGCGTTCCCAGCACCCTGGCCGCCTGCTCAGTCGGTAGAGCATGAGACTCTTAATCTCAGGGTCGTGGGTTCGAGCCCCACGTTGGGCGCCAAAATGTAACGGCGTAAATGAATGCAGACAGATTGTAAAAATATATATATATATAGCTTTAATGTAGAAATAGACTTACAGAACCACCGTTCCTGCAGAGACCAGGAAAGCAGAAGCAACGGCTGGGAGCATACCCGCCAAATTTATAGGCAGACATTAGCCCGAGGCGAACACACCCCCCAAGGGGCGGGACTTATCCCTACAACACAGTTTGTGCAGTAAGGAAGCAGGGGGCAGGGGAGGGGGCAGGCAGCTCATTTCTCCTTTCTCTTTTTGATTTGGAGCCCCAGTGTGCAGCATGATGTCACCCACTTTTGGGTCTCTCTTCCTTAGTTAACCTCTCTGGAAACCCCCTCACAGCTCAGAGGCTTGTCTCCTAGGTAACTCTATTTTTATTTATTTATTTATTAAGTATACAGGCCAGAAGAGGGCACCAGATCTCATTACAGGTGGTTGTGAACCACCATGTGGTTGCTGGGAATTGAACTCAGGACCTTTGGAAGAGCAGGCAGTGCTCTTAACCACTGAGCCATCTCTCCAGCCCTCCTAGGTAACTCTAAACCCACTGAGTTGACTAACTGATAACCATCAGACCACACTTTAAGCTAACACATCTCAGTCATCTGTTGGGGTGGCGTGAATGACGACCAGACCTACCAGGTTAAAGACACTGTGGAGCCTGCTGGGGGCTCAGAGTGCCGTCTTCTGCTTCAGGATGTTGAAGCAGCAGTGTTGGCTCAGATTGTCCTCACAGATTTGATGGAATGATAGATTTCTTTAGTTGGATCTAGACATCTGGATAGCAAAATCCTAGTGAGAAAAAGGGCGGAGGTAGTAAAGCAGTCATTGACGGGCTTGCCTCGCAAGCATGAGAACCTGAGTTTGGTTCCCCCAGAAGTTGTGTTAATAAGCAAACAAACAAACAAACTAAATAAATAAATGAGCCGGGCGGTGGTGGCGCACGCCTTTAATCCCAGCATTGGGAGGCAGAGGCAGGCGGATCTCTATGAGTTTGAGGCCAGCTTGGTCTATAAGACCTAGTTCCAAGACAGGCTCTAAAGCTACAGAGAAACCCTGTCTCGAAAAACTAAAACAAACAAACAAACAAACAAAAAACAAAATAAAACAAAAAAAAATCTGGGTGTAGGGAGCTAGGTCATATGCAAAGACAGGTGAATCCCTGCAGCCTGCTGGGTCAGCCAGCCTAATCTACGTTGCTAGCTTCTTGACAATAAGAGAACCTACCTCAGAAACGAAACCAAACTAAACCAACCAAACCAGGGTGGATAGCACCTAAAGAATGACAGCTGGGGTTGTCCTCTAGATTCTGCTACACACACACACACACACACACGCACACGCACACTCACGCATACACACATACACACACACGCACACTCACGCACACACACGCACATTCACGCACACACACATACACACACGCACACACACACACTCACGCACACACACATACGCACACACACATACACACACGCACACACACACATATACACACACACGCATGCATCTGCAGACACTCATCAGTGGACTAACTCATTGACTCATTGATGGATTGCGGCATTGCTAGGAAACGGTAGAAATAGGAGGTCGAGGGTCGCTGAAGGAGGTATGACACTAGTGTCTCCAGAGTGGTGTCCATTGTCCTTGGTTTCGCTCTCCTGTTCTGTTCTCTGCTTCTGGGCTCCTATAATACAAGTCACCTTCTCCACACCCCAGTGCCACCATAATGTCCCTGGAATTGAAGGGACTTTGGAATTGGTGCAGATCTCATGATGTCTAAAGGAGAGAAACTAAAATGTCCTGTAGAAGCCATCTTTCTTCGGCAGACCCGATAAGGGATGATGGGGTCACGCTAGGGATTCATCCCTGAGTTGTTGGGAACCATGCTGGTGTTTTATTGAGTAGTGTGTGAAGAGGGTAGTTGGAAATTTTTTTGTGTTGAGACCTTGAAGATTTCATGGGCCAAGATTGTTAGTCTGCATTGTGCTGCTATGCCTGAGACTGGTGTCAGTCTGGCTTTTTCTGTAACAGAATACTGCAAAATGGATTATTATTATTATTATTATTATTATTAGACAGAGTTTCTCTGTGTACCAGTCCTGGCTGTCCTAGAACTCTCTCTCTGTAGACCACACTGGTCTTGAACTCATGGAGAGCTGCCTGCCTCTGTCTCCCGAGTGCCAGAAAGGATAATCTATAATAAGCGGAAACCATGTGGCTTACTGTCTAGAGGCTAAGGAGTCTTAGATCAAGGCGCTGCAGGCTTTATGATTCTGATTCCAAGATGGCACCTTGAATGTTGCGTTATTGACTGGCTGAGGGCAGTTTTTCCTTGTTTGAATGGAAAATCACAGAGAGGAACAAGACAGATTTTCTAATGACATCATCTGCAAACATGGGAGTTGGGACCTTCTGATCTTAGTGCTGTAACTCCAGGGATCAAGTGCCACAGGCTAGCATGCAGAAGCTCATGCCTCAGCCCCGAGATTCTCTGCTTGTGTGGATCCCCAATGGTCAGAGGTAGTAAGTAACTTTGGGTGACTTTTTGGAATTCCTCCTGTGGCCAGACCCTGGGTTCTCCCAGTGTTGACACCCATCTCCTGTGGTTCCAGCTCTCAGCTATCTCTGGCCTGCTCAGTCACTCACTGTGACAGTTCTCCTCAGTTATTCATGCCTTGTTCTCTCCTCAGTCTTGGCTGCAGATCTCTTCTACAGATCTCTTTAGCTGTCTAGGCATTTCTAGCTGGCAGCCCAGTGAATTGTTGGTTTTTCATCGATCACACAAAGACAGCAAAGCACTTAGGTAAGGATTTATTGGGGTCTAGGCCGCAGTACTGTGGCGAGGACAGTGTGCAGGGAGGAAGTCTTCTAGTCTGTTCTGAGGAGGGTCAGATGAGTGTTATTTGCATAGCCAGTCATACATCTGTGCTAGGTGTCGTGGGCAGGGGAGGTGTTCTTCCCGGAACAAATTGAGGACAGTGTTGAGGAGGTCTAAAGCAGCTCTCGTGTGTGTGTGTGTGTGTGTGTGTGTTTATCAAGAGTGACTGCAAATAGGATCATTTAAGGGTCATCAAAAGATGTCATGACCAAAGCAAAGTCTCCAGAAACAGTCACTGTTTGGAGCATTGGCCACAGCAGTTATGATAATTCTCATGAAGGGACAAGAGTCAAGAGTCATCAGGACACCTTCAGCATTTGGAAGTCTACTCCAAGTGTCGGCAGCTGGATCGGTCTCTCTGAGCAGCTGTGAGGTTTCCCGAGCATTCATGACCGTCTAGATGGCAGCTGGAGGAACTGCTGAGGAACAAGCTGAGGGAGTGGCTGCTTTGGTCGACAACTCCCAGGACTCCCACGGAAACAGCAGGGTTGATGGTCTGATGGGTATTATTGGCTGTCAACCTGACAGGATCCACAAGACAGGGCATGTCTGTGAGTTTCGAGACCGAGTCTATTCAGGTGCAAAGACTGAGACCCTAAATGCAGGCAGTACCGTCCAATCCTGCACTGAACAAAAAGAAAAATCTGAACACCATCGCTCTCTGCCTCTTGACCGTGGGTGCCATGTGACCCTGCTGCTTGTGTTCCTGCCCCCACACCTTGGCAGCAATGATGGGCTGCACCTTTCACTGTGAGCGAACATAACCCTTCCATTTCTTGAGCTGTCTTGGGCAGGTACTTAGTCCCAATGATGAGAAAAATAATTCTTAAGATGAGGATGGTGGGGCTGGAGAGATGGCTCAGAGGTTAAGCACACTGGCTGCTCTTCCAGAGGTCCTGAGTTCCATTCCCAGCGACCACTTGGTGGTTCTCAACCATCTGTAATGAGATCTGGTGCCCTCTAGTGACTGCAGGCATCCATGCAGGCAGAACACTGTATACATGATAAAGAAATTTTTAAAAAGCCATACTGGGGACTTAAAAAGAAAAGGGGAGCATGGTGCCACCGGAATGAACCTCCAGGAAGAGCAACGATACTGTTTACAGTTGCAAGTTATGACCTAGGGATCAAGGAGCCAATAGCAGCTGTCCTAATACGATCTGGCCTTCTGCTAAACACAATTAGTCACCCAGTCAAGTTCCTGGGAAGAGGCAGCTTTGGCTGGGTGTGGGGAAGGCTGTGACAGCTGTCCGTCAAGCTTGCATCTATGACACCTGCACCTAGGGTCAAAGTTGATTTCTTTCTCTACCATTTCCACCTGCCCCTCTTTTCTTTTCTTTTCTTTTTTTTTTAAAAAAAATATTTATTTATTTATTTATTTATTATATATACAATATTCTGTCTGTGTGTCTGCCTGCAGCCAGAAGAGGGCATCAGATCTCATTTCAGATGGTTGTGAGCCACCATGTGGTTGCTGGGAATTGAACTCAGGACCTTTGGAAGAGCAGGCAATGCTCTTAACCGCTGAGCCATCTCTCCAGCCCCCTCTTTTCTTTTCTTGAGACAAAAGAGTCTCTCTATGTTGCCCAGGCTGTCCTGGAACTCTCTCTGTGTAGACCAGGCTGGTCTTGAACTCAGGGATCCACCTGCAACTGCCTCCCGAGCGCAGGGATTAAAGGTACAAGCCCCCACTCCCAGTTTAGTTGACTTCCCTCCCCTCAGTATCTCTGACAGGACCTGGCATTCACTGATGGGCTAGGTGAGCTGGCCAATGAGCTTCAGGGATCTACCTCTCCCTCATGGCCCCAGCATTGGAGTTGTAGATGCATGCCGCTGTGTTCGGCTGTTATATGACCGCTGGGAATCTGAACTCCTGTCCTCATGAGTGCACAGCTGGTGTTCTGCTGATGAAGCCACCTCCCCAGCCTCGGTTTTAATTGTTCAACGGGAACAAAACAAAGCATTAAGCGGTGCTTGGTACAAAGATCTGGCATGGAATAAGCATTCTCTCCTGTCTCCACCTGGGAACTTTTGCTAGCAATGCTTAATCCTCATCCAAATTAAAACCCCTTGGGAGGATGGGGTTCTGCTGCTCCATCTCTTGGGAGGAAGCCAGCATTTGGATAACTGGTGTGACTGAGGATTACTGTCAGCACGGATGACCTTGGTTCTGAAGATCCTCTCCCATTCTCTCTCTCTCTCTCTCTCTCTCTCTCTCTCTCTCTCTCTCTCTGCTCTGTGGGTCCCTGGCCCTGGCCTTAGAGGAGCCTAAAGAAACAAGTGAGTGTGGATGGGGAAAGTGAGAAGTCTAGACAACCCCCTTTCCACTGTACCCTGTGATCCTGAAGGAGAAAGAGGACTTTCCCATTGGATGAAAAGATTGGAGATTTATTTGGGTGTGGCGGTGTGCACACCTGCAACCCCCAACCCTCAGGAGATGAATGCAGAAGGACCATGAGTTTTTGATTAATCTGGAGTACACAGAGAGACCCCATGAAAAACAGAAAGCAAAATAAACAAACAAACAAACAAACAAAAAAGGCTGGGAATGGGACTCAAGGTTTGCACACTTGCCTAGCGTGTGCAAAACCCCGGATTTCATTCTTAGTTCAGCACACACACACACACACACACACGCACACGCATGCACACATGCACACACATATACACAAATACGAGAGAGAGAGAGAGAGAGAGAGAGAGAGAGAGAGAGAGGCTACGCTCTGACATGTCATTGAACAAGTCTTATGAAGTATCTCTTCCAAGCTGCTCTGTCTTATGAACCTCGGAAATTTTAGGGCTCATAGATGCTTCTGTAGCTACCCAAGTCACTCTCAGAATTCACTCAGCACAAGCTGTGGGTACTCTTCTCATGTTCCTGGACCACAGTGATCTGTGTCACGAGCTAGCTAGCACAAGCTCACGTGGAATGGAGAGTTCCAACGGAATACCGAGTCTCATGATGGTGGTTAGAAAAGGACAGCTGAGAAGAGGTGGGGAATGTAAGCCACATTTTCAACTAGTTATCTTGTACCAGATGAGAATAAACTCTCACCAGGTTGACTTTCCCCCTTACCTGACAGCTTGGGGAAAGCAGAGACCTGTGGGGAGTTAGGATGTACTGGTCTACAGCATCTCCTTTGAGGCTGTAGAGAAATGTTCAGCTGGTCTACAGCAGTGCCTGAGGCCAGGCTCCGTTTCTGAGTGTCACTGTGTCTGCAGTTCAGTCTTGGGAGCACAAAGAAGAAGGACTCTGAGATGGTCTCAGAGAAACCCAGACATGGTTCTGTAGTCAATTATTGAGGGAGAAGGTCAACTCCCTGACGGCAAGAGCCACAAGAGGCAGCAAAATACCACAGAACCCCCCGCCCCCCCCCCCACACCTAGTTCTTGGTAGCCTCAAGGACACACTTCTAAAAATAGATGAACAATACCACTGAGATCTGTTGAAGATTTCACAACTGCTGGCCCAGCACCGACTTTTTAGCTTTGGCCAAGTCAAGATGCAATGGGAACCAGTCAGGACGCTGAGTGTGACCCAGGTCAGCATCCTTCTGCCCATGGCCTTGACCGCAGAAATGTGGAGACCTACATCCTCAGGTCCTTGTTTTCCTTGTTCTGCAACTCACAGAGAGCTCTCCTCAAACAGTAGTGCCCGTCCAAGACTTCATTTCAGGAACAGTGAAATGTTGCCTTGAGGACTAGAAAATTAATGAACAGTGTCCACGATTCCAGTATGAGTGGGGGTAGGATTGGATAAGAAAACAGTTTAAAGAGAAAATAATTACAAACACACGAGAGGGAGGAAAGCGTGGCCTCAGCTAGAACTGTGTAATAGCAAAAAATACATACATATATATGTATATATATGGTGATATATATATGGTGATATATATGGTGAGATATATATGGTGAGATATATATATATATATATATATATATATATATATATATATATATATCGTGACCTCAGGTGGTACCTCCAACAGGAGCATCTGTGACAAAGGGACACTACCCTTGTGCCATCCAGTGAGGAGGCTGCCAGCTATACTTGTTGCACTTGGCTTGTGTGAGTGTAGAGTGGAATTGTTTATTTCGTTTAATAAACTACAGGTTAAATCAGCGCAGCTGTGCAGTGTTCACCTGTTTGGGGTTATATCCTTGGGGAGCTCCGGTTGGGAGGGGAGATGCCATGGTGGCTGCTGTCCACAGCATCCGTTAACCCTTTCCTCTGCACCCGTCCCATCCCTGGTGAAGGAGCCACTTCACCTTGTCTCCATCAGGGAACACTAAGGACAGAGACCATCTGAAACCTCAGAACAGGAGCTGATGCTTCAGCAGCGTGGTCACTGGTGTCAGAGCTGTGTGTGAACCCAGCTCTAAAAGTCACGTGTCCTGCGTCCCTCTGGTCTCCGGAACACTGGGAAAACGGGAGATTTTCTGCCTCAGAGGACTGCTCTGTAGAATAAAGGAGGGTTGGGGTGGTTGCTCAGAAGCTAAAGTGCTTGTTCTGCAAACAGAAAGACCAGAATTTGATCCCTAGAATGAGCACAAGAAGGCGAGAGGCAGTGGCGCTTGCTTGTAATCCTGGAGCTGGGAGATGAAGACGGGAGGTTCCAGGGACCGACTGCCCGTCTAGCCTAGCTTACTTGGTGAGTTAGTTCCAGGGTAGTGAGAGTCTGCCTTAAACCACAAGATGTACATATGGTTCCTGAAGTGGGACGGTGGAGGTTGTCCTGTGGCCTCTACCATCGCGCGCGCACACACACACACACACACACACACACACACACACACACACACAGAGAGAGAGAGAGAGAGAGAGAGAGAGAGAGAGAGAGAGAGAGAGAGAAGAGTAATTGACAATCCTGATGGTGGAGACCCTTGGAGCAGCTTCCTTGGTCCTGCTATGGGTAGAATCCCAGCTTAGCAGCTGTAGCTTGCCCTGTCTGCAGCTCCTTTCTGGCAAGATGTGAGAAGGAGATCCATGGTCTCCGAGGCCCCGTGGGGCAACTCTGGACAGCTTCGGTCTTTGTGGGGCCCAGGATGGGGGCTGACCCAGCGAAGCAGACAGACCCTTCCTTCACACAGGCTCAGAGTCACAAAAGCCTGGGACAAGCACAGTGCCAGGTGTCCCTGAATGGCTCTGGTGACCCCACTGTGGCCTTCGACCTTTCGTGGATTCAGTGGGTCACATAAGCCTGTGCAGCTTGGTGAGGTCAGCCTCTCCTGCCTTAGTCAGGGCGGCCTGCATTCACACTCTATGAAGACCCCTCTTTGAAGGACTCAGAGTCTGAGACCAGAAGGGAGGGTGAGGAGGGATGGGAGGATGGAGGTAGGAAGAGGCATTGTGGGGGAGGGGCCATCTCTGTCTGGACCGCCTGTAACTAACTTTTAGCAAGTCTAGAGTGTGCCAGGTATTATTTAAATCACTTCATCATTCAAAATAACCTTTATGACTTAATCTTTGTTTGGCAGATGAAGGAACTGGAGAACAGGGAGGTCAGGTAATGTTCTTATCATCACACAGGAAGTGGGGGAGCCAGAATTCTTAGCCAGCCAGTTGGACTTTCAAACCTCGATCTTCAGGAAATGATGAAGTCTGATTGTTTTGCTGTGGAGGACTGGTGGGCACCCCTGTGCTTAGTTAGCCCTTGGGGACAGCTTGCTCAATTCCTCATTGATGTCTGAAAGTAGAGGCGTGCTGAGGATTTGTTCAAGGAGACACCAGCTTGTAGATACAGGAAGGAGAAGGCAGCTTCTCCTCCAGGTGAGGCCGTCCGGATCACATGACAGGCAGCGAAGCCTCCTGGTCAGCGTCGTCTACAGTACGTCACAGACGTGGGTTAGAAGCCTTGAGGGGATAAGGCTGGTGGAGTCTCCGAGCAGATTTCCTGACTAAGAGTGAACCCTGCCTCGTGTTGGATTCCGTGGCCCTCACAGGGAGAGACAGGCTGGCTGCAAAGGGGTGAGAGAGGTATAGTCAAGGAGGAAGTGGGGGGTGGGGAGAGGTGGGCTGATTTGGAGGAGGTAAACCATGGGCTCCTCATGTGCCACTGCGCATGCGCATGTGCGTGCATGCGTGCCTGTGTAAGATCCGCCCCTTCTTCCTGAGGATTAAATGGTTCTTGGGCGTGTGTGAGCAGACACGGTCTTGCACCTAGGAACAACAGGAGACTGCTGTGACTATTCCTAGAAAACGAACAGCTCCAGAAGTCTGTTAAATAAGATTCTCCGAGAGCTAATGGGCCCCACTTGTCAAAGCCATGTGGGAAAAAGGTACTGAAGCAGAGGATACAGGCTTCTTTCCGCAGGACTTCTCGGCGCCCTCAGTTTCTGTGCCATCAAACTCTGTTTCCAAGTCTTGGGATTATCAATTCTGATCTTTTTAAAAAAAGATATTTATTTGTTACTTATCCAGTGTTCTGCCTGCATGGATGTCTGCAGGCCAGAAGAGGGCATCATATCCCACTATAGATGGTTGTGAGCTACCTTGTCGTTGCTGGGAAGGGAACTCAGGACCTCTGGAAGAACAGCCAGTGTTCTTATCCACTGAGCCACTCTCCAGTCCCAAAGACAGATTTATTTTTATCTTTTGTATTTTTCCTCCATATTTGTGTGAGGGCATCAGATCCCTTGGAAATGGAGTTACTGATGGTTATTAGCTTCCATGGGAATGTTGGGAATCGAACTCTGGTCCCCTGGAAGAGCGGCCAGTGCTCTGAACTGCTGAGCCATCTCCCCAAATCCATTCCGTTCTGATCTTTAGAAAGGGAAGACTTAATTAAAAAAGAAAAAAAAAACCTCTTAAATTTTATGTATCTTAAAGTATTTGGAATCGTTTGTACTGCTTTGAATGTGAACTGGTAAGGTGTTTAAGATTTAAAAAAGAAGGAGATAAAAGCTAAGTGTGTTCCAGAAGGCATTGAGGAAGTAAAGCACACACAGAGTGAGTGCTCACTGGGTGCCAATCATGGCACGCACCGGACCATACTTACTTATTGACAAGTCATGTGCTATCTTGTTGGACAGGGAAACTGAGTCTCAGGGAGTTCAGCTACCCAAGGCAGCCAGGATGACTCACATCCCGCCCCAATTCTGTCTGCATATCCCTAAAACACGCTTACGTGGGGATTTTACCCACAAGTTGGGAGGTGGTGTTACAGGCTCTGAGGCTGGCATGCAGTTGGCATCTGGGGGGCACTGGTGCTACGGAGCGGATTGAACTTTGACTCTGGAACCTCAGTTCAGTTCTGCGTCCACTCTTCCCGCTTCTGGCTGTCAATCTCACCATCTGTAACCAATCACGAGGTTATCTGAAGTCCCCTTGTTCTGCCCGTTTTATAAAGTTGACTGAGGCTGAATCAAGCCCAGATGAGAACCTTAGAGAGGTTAATAAAGCAATCCAAACCCAGGGGTCCTTACCGTTTGACATTAAAAGGCTGTTTTAGTCCCAGGTCATGTGCAGCTGAGGCTTGAGGGACGGTGCTACCCAAACGCTCCTAGGGGCCTCTTAACCGGGGATTTTCCACTGAATGCAGCTTTCTTTCACAGTTTTGTTTTGTTTTAAAAACCAGAGAGCCAGTGAGGAGCCTGGACTAATCCTAGATGCAAGGCTGAGAGACTGACCAGGCAGAGTTCAGGGCAGGCCTCTTATCCCTGCTTGAACCTTTGGATGACCTGGGAGAAGGTAGCCACCCAGTGCCCAATACAGCTGGCCACAATAGACCACATGCAAGAGGCAGGCTTATGGCCCTTCCCAGAAGTACCCGGGCTGAGCTGGACTAACTCCCAGTCTTTGTCTTGATATGTCTTTGGGAGGGGAGGGGGTAACGGGGGTGGAGTGGAGGGGAGGGAGAAGTAAATGAGGGGGTCCTAGCAAGATCGGGTTTGGAGATACTCTATCTGTCTCTTCCAACCTTCCCTGTCACTAATCATGGCACAAGGCCCAGAGAGGTCTAGGAGCTCACAAACATCACACAGCCCGACTCCCCAACTCCCCTTCTCCAAGAACCTGCTGTCTGAACTGCTGGGTCGCTTAGACCAGCCAAGCCTGCCTCAGATCCTTCTCTGCCCTCCCCAGGTGCACACTGGGATAAATCATTTAAAAAGACTCAATTTCATCAGCCGAAACATTTAGACTAACATTCCTCACTTGCTTCTAGCAAATTTAAGTGACTAATGACCCCATGGGACTGTGGAAGAGCCTGACAGGAAATATGGGAAAAGTATGTGGTCACCACAGGCCAAACCAAGGAACCCAGACAGACGTTTCTCCTCAGAGAAAGGGCCACATCTATATAATAAGGGAGAGGACAATAATCCAGACATAACCAATCATGTGCAGAATGAAGAACTAAAGCCTTACGGGTAGGACTGTTAATAACCCAGACATAACTAGTCAAGTGCAGAATGAAAAATAAAACTCTATGGACTCCCCGTTAGGATCTCATTATTACAACAACAGCAGTAACAAAAATCAGAAGATAAAAAAAGTGTTAATGAAGACACAGAGGAATCAGACCCTCTCTGCGCTGCCAGGTGGGCTGGTAAAATCATGTAGCCACTGTAGAAAATAGGGCTTTGGGTCTCCAGAGAAGAAAATTAAAACAGAATTGATCCAGAAATTTGACTTTTGGGTATGGATGTATCTAGAGACAACAGCAGGAGCCAGAAGAGGTGTGGGCACACACGTCTGCACAGCAGCATGGCTTACAGTAGCTACAGCATAGACATCGCCTAAATGCTGACAGACGGACGGACAGACAGACCGATGGGTGGACGGATGGACAAACAAGATGTAGTCTATACAGGTGCCATCGTCAACAGGAAGGGGTTCCTGGAAACTGTAATAACATGGGTGAAACTTGACGCTGTGTTTGTCGAAGTTAACTAGGCACAAAAGCACAGACAGCGACCGAGGCCACTTGAATCTCAGACATGTAGGGCAGTTAGACCACAGAGACTTGAGCATAATGGCAGTTGCTGGGGACCAGGGGAGAGGGATGGAAGGTGATGAAGGGCATCCGGCGATATGAACGAACACTGTCCCTGAACTGTGCTCTTACAATGGCTAAGATGGTAAATTTTGCTGCACAGATTTTTATCACCGAAAGGTGGTAGAAAAAAATAAATAAAGCAAAGTATTGCGACATTGTTATTAGTTATTAGTGAATCTCATCTTTCTGAAGAAGATCGCATTTATGGATGTTCCTGAGCTCAGCTTTATGTTGGGCTCTTCACACCTGAAAGCTCAAATCTCAGCAGCCCAAGTCCCAAGCTTCTCTGTTCCCCCGGGGTGGGGGGGGGATCTGTCCTTCTGGAGGTTACATCCTGTATCTCTTCATCATTTTATTTCTGGAGTCTACCAGTAGGCCAGCTTGCTCGAAGTCTTTCAGAGAATGAATAAAGAAAGGGTTCTAACAAAGATAGTCTTGTCTGCCCTGCTGACTCCAGGACATGCACCTTGGGGCTACTGACTGGGGTGTGTGTCAGCAGCTGTGAAGAAGGCCATGAAGAGGCTGACAGGATAAACTGTTCCTCTTTCCAGGGCCATCAGAAGTTCTCTTTAGCTTAAGGGGATGACGGGCAGGGAAAGCAGAAGCTTTGGGCAGAGGGGTGGGGCTTGGTTTGAGAGGATTGTGAAGGCTGACAAGTGCTAATCTCTAAACAGAAAAGCAGACCAGTGTCCTCACCGAGGTCCCGCCACTCTGGACAGACTGGCTTCGTTCCTTTGGAATGACTCAAGAGCCTTCCTGGTACTGTTTTCTTCACCGAACATTCCTTTGCCGTGTTCTAATTCTGGGCTACACAATAGTCACTTCCTGGTAAAGCCAGGCGGGTCTCAGGTTGGTGGTTTGGTGTGTTAATACTTTTGGGGACTGGAATGAGAGTCCTGCTCACGTGTGGGGCTTGTTTTCAGTGTCGGGGCGATGGCTGATCCTTTCTCATCTTTGTGGTCAAGCGACTGACCTCTAGAATAAGGGCAGAAGGGAAGGAGCCAGGACTGGACTCTGTAGCTTCCTTGGTAAGGGCGGTAGGTGGGCTGTCTCTCTTCTTCATCTCTGCAAGGGTCTGTCCTCCACCGCTCCGTCCTCACTGCCCTTACCACTGTGTACAGACCAGGGTTTTGTGAGCTTGAAACAAAGGATTTTCAGACATGGCTGCTAAAATCCACAGCCGTCCATTTAGCATACAAGGCTGTGTTGTTGGTTTCCGATATCCGGGTGAGGTGGAACTTCAACCCTCTGGCCTTGTATCTGAGGTCAGCTACCAGCTGACCTAAATGATCAGCTTCGCTGCTGACTCATTCACAGACTTGATTGTCCACTCACATGTCTGCTAGGTCAAGGTCATGGAGCACACATTCGAATATTTATGGGTGAAGTAAGAAGTCGAAAGCATTGGGTAGCTACCCCCAAGTTTACCCAAGGGATATTCTAAAATAGAGGTCCACAGGGTTGACCAGGACCACAGGTACAGGGTTTAAGTGAGATTACTTTCTTATGAAGCATCATCTGTTTATTTATATTTATGCATGTGAATGCATATTCATGCTTGTGCAGGCGCAGCACACATATGTGGAGGTCAGAGGATGGACTTGGCTTTCTCCAGGCAGTGTTTTTATGAGACAGGGTATCTCATTTGCCTGGGGCTTGTTTCCTAAGGGTAGGTGGGCAGGCCCATGAGCCACTGGGATCTGCCCGTCTCTGACTCCCCAGCTCTCGGATTGTGAGTTTGAGCCATCACATCCGCCATTTCAGCTTCCATTATGATGAGAGATGGAGAGGAGAAAGCCATGGCACCAGGTGTAGCATTATTAACAAAAACCCAGAGACAGAAATTGGGGTTCAACCTGAAGATCTGAAAAGCAAAGCAGCCAGCCATTGGCTCTTACCTTGGCCTCAGTCTGTAATGGAGATCCTGCCTCCAGGAATCTCAGAATGAGACTGAGTTTGAGTGCTGTCTCTTCCCATTCTATATTCCTCTTTAAGGCTGGGATTAAAGGCATGCACCACCTGGTTTCTATGGCAACTAGTGTGGCTACTGGGATTAAAGGTGTGTGTCACCATGGCCTGGTCTATAAGGCTGGCCAGTGAGGCTGTTTTACTCTGTGATCTTCAGGCAAGCTTTATTTATTAAAATACAAGTGAAATACCACTACAACCAGAGGCCTGGTCTGGGCTGATGGCTTACTCCTATCCCCAAGTCCACAGTCCTGGAATTCTCCCCATTGTTTATCTAGTCACAGGGCTACCCAGCAGCTTCAGGAGGGCCTGGGAAGTTAGTCTTCTCTGAGTTGGCATTCACACAGGTAAAAATCAAGGCTTCTGTTCGTATAGAGAAAAGACCCAGCGTGGTAGCACATGCCTTTAATCCCAGTGCTCGGTGGAGGCAGAGGCAGGGGAATCTCTGTGAGTCTATGTAGGGAGTTACAGGCCATCCGGGGTTACACAGTGAGGTCCTGCCTGTCTCGTAAACAACAGCAACCAAGAGCACAACACAAGCAAAACAAGAAGGAAAGTCATATATTTATCTGCGAAAACCTTTTAGAACCTCAGCTTCCTCGAAGGGGGGATGGGACAAAGGGCTGACAATAACGGCTCCCCAGTGGTGTCAAGACTAACTATGACAAGGGTACCGAGTAGTTACTATTGTAATTGTCCTTTTCTGAAGAGACTCATTTGTGCCTCTTCTTTCTACTAGGGGACTATTGATCCCGAGGAACAATGGATCCTGAGGAACTGGGAATTCCCCAGGAATCTCATGGTGGCCGTGGGGGTGGGAGTGGTGGGGATGCTGAAGCCTAGTGCTAGCCCAAGGGGAGCTCGTCCCCCAGGAAGAAATTTCACACAGTCTTGGCCAGTCATCACGTCTTGCAGGCTAGAGTGGAGTTAAGACAATGATGGGTCAGTGATGGGCGGGGCCGCCCTGGACAGGATTGCTCAGGGAGAAGGGCATCTGGTCCTCTAATTACACCTAGGTCTCAGGGCCAGGAAGACAGACTCGCGTGGGTCTCTGAGCCTCTTGATTTGTTCTTCCCGAGTGGCTACACGGAATAAACCCCCCTTTCTATGATTTTACCATTTCTCGTCTATTTCATCGGTGTGTTGAAGACAGGGGGCCCAGCCTAGCGTTAGAGTTGTCAGAGTCCCGCTCTGGCTCTATTAGCCCCACAGCAGAGAGAGGGGGGCAGTAGGTGTGGGGTAGATGGAAGTCCCTTGGGAGAATCTTTCTCCAATTGTTACAATTATTGTATTTATTTGTGTGTATGCACTCGCATGTCCCACTGCCTATATGCCCAGGCCAGAGATCAACTTGCTGGGATCAGCTCTCTCCTAACACAGTGGAGGTTCTAAGGATCCCACCCAGGTCAGCAGACTTGGTAACAAGTGCCTTTACTGGCTAAGCCATCGCTGAGCCATGGCGCTGGCCCTGCAGTATACCTACAAGCTGTTCGAACACTCCAATGGCTCCCGGGCACAGGAAACAGGAGAGCAGAATATGACGGTTCACCTCTGCCTTGGATATGAGCCAGGGCTGAGAGTCCTCTCTGAATTCTCCGTAGCTTCTCCCTGGGGTTAAGGAGCTTCCTTTAAACTCGTGAAGGGTTTCACCTGGAATGAGTAAAATTTAACCATTCCGGATCTCAGTTTTCTCAAAGTGGGGGAAAAGGAGGCTCACAGTGTTGCTGTCCAGTGATGTTGAGATGGATGATGGCAGGGCATACCAGAGATTTATTAGAAAGCAAGTAAATAGTTGGTACCCAGTATGCTATTGTTATTTATGGGATTCACTGCCTGCTTCCCTACTCCACCTCAAACTGAATTTTGATTTCTAACAGAAAGATAACTCAAAGAAACCTTGTTACTTCTATAGAGTTGTCACTCAGCATTTGTTTCTTCTTTCCCGTCTTATACAGCCAGAGTAAGCCAGATTCCCAGCTTCCTTTGCTGGGCAGCTGTGTGGCCAGATTCCGATCTGTCCACATGGAAAGTGTTTATGAGCCCTTGTTCCCCTGGCCAGTCTGTGGCCCTTCTCTTTAAACTGATAGAATGAGAGCTTGATATCCAGAACCATGACAGCTATCTGTGCCCATGAGGTAATAATCTAAATGCTTTATTTTTTTTTAATATTTATTTATTATATATACAATATTCTGTCTGTGTGTATGCCTGCAGGCCAGAAGAGGGCACCAGACCTCATTACAGATGGTTGTGAGCCACCATGTGGTTGCTGGGAATTGAACTCCTGACCTTTGGAAGAGCAGACAATGCTCTTAACCACTGAGCCATCTCTCCAGCCCTCTAAATGCTTTAAAACCAAAAAACAACAGCAAAAACCTAAAAAAGCTAAGAAAAAGAGGAAGACTCCTGTATCTGTGATGTAACTGCAAAACAATTTACCTCCAGGCTTCTTCTCCTTCTATGGTAACAGCCTTCCACCTGTGCATTCAGTTCCTCGAGGTTGAAAACATTCTTCTGTAATTCCTCCCCCATTCAAGGAAAAGGCACCCCCCACAGACTGTCAAACAGTCTCAACACTGAAAAGACTTTACCCCAAAGGTCCCTCCTATGTACCCCTTTCCTGCTGGCTAGTTAGAACTGGGCATGTTGGTTTTGGATTTCTGCATTCTGGTGTGTTTGTTCTAAAATAAAATTTGGTCTTTAGCCCCGCCCCTCTTGCACACGCACGTGTGTGTGTGTGTGTGTGTGTGTGTGTGTGTGTGTAATTACACTTCTAGTGGGCTATTTAGCTTAATTCATATTTACTCAGTACCAACCTGGCCAATGGCTACCATAGTACCAGAGGTGCAGATAAGATGGCTTCAAAGGTTCAGCATTTAGAAGGACACGCAGCTGGGCAGGTAACCCCAACAAAATCAGGAAAGGATAGGGTATGTGGAAGTATGGAGGTGATGAAGAAATATGATCCAAGTCAACTGAGGAAAAAGAATATTTATTGCCCACTCTGGGCTGAACAGTTTGGGTGAACATACTATTTCAACTTGAAGTCCTAGTTCATCAGCATCATAGAGTTCCCTGATGCCTCCCAAGGACCACTGCTATCTTCTCAGCCCTCACATTATAAGGCTCTACAAGCAAGAAACGGGCAGGGAGGCAGAGATAGCTCGGGTATTAGATAAGCTGTCTAGGAACAGCATAGAAGGACTTCCTTATTTGCATATGGCCAATCGGAACATGAGGGAGAACCCTTGGGAAGTCAATTATGGAAGAGAAAGTCTTTACTATAGAGCAAGACTCTACAATAGCATCCGGCTAGAGGGCAGGGGCAAGGTCTATGCACACTCTTCACCTACTTTCTATTAGGGATGAGGGGTTCTGCTTCTGATCTGCTAAGATCATAGGGTGCAGGGTTCTTGCTAGGACCTTCCTAGATATTAATGGACTAATAGAGTCTTTGAATCCCAAAGCAATATAGTCAGTCCTCAGTCTGTGGGTTGTGCTTCTGCAGATTCAGCTGACCTTAGACTGCAAATGTCTAAAATGATCTACCCAATCAGCTCTCTCGTTTCCAGTCTCTAAACACTGTAGTAGAACGACTACAGTCTGATCAAGCTTCAGGAAGTAATAGGCAGACGGCTTCAAGTATATGGAGGATGGATGTAGACTAAATGCAGACGCTGCCTTTTTCACAGGTCATTGGAGCATGCCTGAGGGGACTTTGTTCTCTGTAGGAGGTCCCGGAACCCTGGAGAATACCAAGGGACATTTGTGTGTCTGTGCATATTAACGAGAAGGCTTTAGACACCCTAGGCAATCTTTATATTGGATGACTTTTTCTAAGGTTTGAAGATTGTGTGTGTGTGTGCGCGTGTGCGTGCTTGCGTGTGTGCATGAAAGAGAGAGAGACTGAGAGAAAGGAAGATTGGAGAGATTTCATCCGATTGATACCAGCCTCAGAGCTTACGAGGAGCATGATTGTTACATGCCTCAGATCCCTGTGACTTTGACTGGGTGCTTTGTAAAGGGGCCCTGCCAGATGCTTCTGCTAAAATAAGATTGATTCTGGGTTGTGTATCATTGTCTGCAGGTATCAGTCACGAGACCACAGTCACAGCCCACTATATCCTCTGACTTGCGTGTGTGTGCTATAACAAACATGCTCCCATAATATAATCATACACACACTACACAAATAATAAATACGATTTTTTAAAAGCATTGAAATACATTCCCACCTGCAGAGTGTGCTTTCACACGGAAGCAGGAAAGGGGTGTTTCTGCGCCCCCTTTCTGTCTCTGATAGGGGCATACGATAAGCCTGATGATTATGCTTAATTATTGCTGGGCAAACAGAGGCCTCCAAATAAACTAACTTGCAAGTCCTTGGCTTGAATTCCATATTGCTATGGATGATGTAAGCTCTCTGGCCTCCACTTTGCTCATCTTTAAGTTGGACACAAGAATGTATAGTTCTCCTAACGTTTATCTTTATTTTTGCTAGTTAATCTATCCATCCATGCATCTGTGCATCCCTCCATCCATGGACACATTCCTTCATTCATATTTAGCAAGGAGTTCTTTGAAGGCTTGATTTGAAGTACATGGAACTGCCAGGCTCTTGAACAGCCAAGCCATCTCACCGACCTGTCATGCCCATTAGGCAGGGGCAGAGACTGAGGCCCAAAGAAATTAAGCGATTTGTCCAAGGCCACGCAAGGAGACACGGAGGGACTGGATTCACAGTACTCCACAGTCTCCTCCACACTGGAATTTTCCTGTGATTACCTCAACTTCCCACTGCTGCAGCTTCAGGCTCAGGCGCAATACAGCCTGAGATGCATCTAGGTCAATAACCCTGGCATTCAACACATTAAATATTAAAAATTCTTAAAGAATATATTGTTTATGCAGCACATTTTGCCATTGTCCCATTCTCTCCTCACTGCTTCACTGCTTTTCTTCACCTCTCTCCACTCCCATACTCCCCTTTTGTTCCTCCAGATGACTTTGTTTTTACTCTGAATATACACACACATGACTTCATGTGACTCTATCAAATCTAGGAACCACAAATGACAGAAGAAAAAATGTATTTGTCTTTCTGAGGCTGGCCTAATGTGATTGTCTCCCTTTATATCCATTTTCTTTCAAAGAACATAATTTCATTTGCCTTTATGGCTGAAAAAAGAACCCCACATTTTCTTTACACAAACTATCGCTTAGTTTTTATGTGTACGAGGGTTTCCCTGAATGTGCGTATGTGCACCACGTGCATGCTTGGGGGCCACAGAAGTCAGAGGAGGGCATCAGATTCCTTGAAACGGGAGTTATGGATGATTGGGAGCCACCATGTGGGCCTTGTTAACTGATCCCAAGTCCTCCACAAAAACAAGGGCTCGACCCCTGAGCCATCCCTCTGACCTTACACACCGCACCTTCTTTACCCGTTTCTCTGCTGTTGGAAGCTAGTTGGTTCTATAACCCGACCGTTATGAACAGTGCAGCAATAACACGGATGTACAGAATTTGTGATGTACTGACCAGAAGTCCTTTGGGTGGATGCACAGGTACAGCTGTGACCCAGGCATCTGGTGAGCCCTTCTGGGACATCAATGTTAAGGTACTGAGATCCCTGTGAATCCCTGCTGGATCTGTGCTGTGGTTAGCATGGATGGAAGGGGCTGCTTAATCTCCTGCCTCAGCAGCAGATTCTGACCTCATCTCTTCGACCCCCTGGGGATGTGCCCATGGCCCCTCTTGCTCGACATGGGGATTTGATCCTTGGGGCCAGAGTCCAGTCATTACCTGCCATGTGTCTGATAGGTGCGGCTGGTACTGATCCGGAAGATTGAGCACAAGTTAACCTGAAGTCAGGGCTGAGAGCTGTGGAGCAAGGAAAACGGGTGTGCTGAGTGGAGGTGCCCTTGGAAACTCTGATTTCCTGAAGCGCCCTTCCAATCAATCTCTTTTCAAGAAGAGCGTTGGGATAGGAGCCAGGCTGAGCCTTCTGTCCTGTCCTTTTTTTCCCCAGCTTGTGGTCTTCTAACCTACAGGTTGAGCATCTACTGTAGTCCACTTCAAGGTCAAAAGGACTCTGGAGACTCAAACTAGACTGCTCTCACAAGGGCTTAATGTCATCCCTGCTTCTAGAAGGGGAAACTGAGGCCCAAAGAGACTGTGTTATTGACAAGCATTAGGAGAATGTGACTCTAACTTGGCTCTAATCTAATAGTGGACATGGGGCTTAGAGTCCTACATTGTTGGTGGAATGTTTTGAGTCTATTTTATTATTATTATTATTATTATTGTTGTTGTTGTTGTTGTTGTTGTTGTTACCACTCAATGAATGTGGTGGTTAGGACTCCGTCTGACCCTGAAGATCAGTTAGTAATGGGTACTGCCCCCTCCCTTCATATCGTTCTCCCCATCTCAACACACAAGTTCTTGGTCCCCATCACAGGATGGACACTTCTGACCGTGACGGACACGTGTACAGGCTCTCCGAGCCTGTGTGTTACTGCTTCTGGAGCTTGGAAGAATTCACGGATGTTCCTAAGTAAGTGGACAGGGCTGGATTCCTGTACCCTTTTGCTCCTGCCTCTGAAATCTGTATTGAAATCATCGAGGATTGTTCTTATTTGATTTCTTTTCCCCAGCCACCGAGTAAAGAGAACATTTTTTTTTTTTCCAGCACAGCTAGGCAGTGAGCCTTCCTTCAGTTGTAAAGCTGGGGAGCTAATCTTACCTACCCCCGCCTTGAGGACATCACGCCTCTGGGTTTCCCCTGGATTCCCACCCATTTTTCTTCTGCCGACTGCTTTCTCTTGTCAGTTTTGTGCCTGGACTCAGTCGTGAGAGGTGAACCAGCGATGGCCTCCCTGTAATTGGGAATTTGCGGTATAAAAAGTCTTGGCCACTGGGTGGCGCTGTGGGAAGACATTTGCTGTGGTGGAATTTGGGTTTGAAGAGGTGTAGGCTCAGAATCTGTGCAGGCTGGAGAGACTGTGGTGGCGGTGTAGGGACATGTCATTCAGTCTAGGGTGTCTCTCAGTTCTTTGTACAACTTGCTAATTTGGGCAGTCCGTGCTCGCTGAGGTCAGATGTTTCAGGAATCTTAAGGAGGGCTCTTGTATTGAAGGAAACGGAAAACCAGATGGTTGGGACAAGGGTCTCCATCCACCCCACTTCTGGAAGATCCTCACCTGTCCCCACCTATCCTGGAGGGAGCTTTTCTCCTCACCAGGTATAACCTGCGGTTTCTTTTGGGGTCACTGTTATATAATTCAATGGCCCTTATCTTCCTGCGAGTTGCATTTTGAACACTCTTCTATGTAAGAGAGATGTCATGTTTAAATGTCAGGCAATAGAGAAAGAACTGAGTCCTGGCTCCTCATCTCTAAGCTGCCAGACCTCAGGGTGGTCTCTCAATCTCTTTGCGTCTCTATAAGGAGTGGGGGAGATAAACACATCAAGTCCCCTGTCGAATGCCATTACGAGTATTAAAAGATCACTGGTAGTAAGGTGTCCTGTAAACCGTAAAATCTGACTTCAGTGGCAGTGTCAGAAACCCCAGAAGGGCAGAGAGCCATTCTATGTCTTCTTACCCCAGGCCCGACACCATGCCTGTCATCACAAGACACTCACTATGTTTGATGTTGCAGCAGGGGACAGACTGGGGACTTGGCTCCAAAGGATGAGGCTGGGGGAGGGAGCCGGAGAAGCAGGCCCTTAAGAGGAATCTGGGGCATTCGCCTCCATCTGCTGGGAAGGCATCTAGCACATCCCCAGCCAGCTGGCCTCTGGGTAGCCTGGCTCTGCTCAAGCCCAGTTGCCAGGCTCAGGCCATCTCAGGCCGGAGTGACTTCTCTCAGAGCAGGTGGACCTAGGTTTTGCTCTGTTGACCGGCCTGGAATGTCCTCCTTCTCTTACCCACTTTGAAGGCCTTAGTCCCTTAGTGATGGTAAACACAGCGGACGCAGGACCTGACACTGAGACACCCTGGATCTGAGCGGGTTGGGGCCGAGTGACCCGTCTCCCATGGTTAACAAATACACACAGAAACAACACAGGTAAATCAACACAGGCAAGCCTGGCGCAAAGCCACGTCTGAGCCTGTTTTTTCCTGACCTAGTTTTGTTTGTTTATTTGGGACAGTATTCCTTGGGAAATTGTCACCACTTCACGTGGCGGTCATGGATTCGGCAGATGAATTTAATAACAAGTTTGTTATGTAAATAGTCGTAGGGACAACTACTGTTTTGTCAGTGCTCGCCACACAGCTATTATGCACTTCCTAGGCATTATCTTAATTAGTCCACAACCCTTATGAACCTTATAGGGCTCTCTCAGGCCCCCTGGGGGCCTGCTACTACTGTAGCTGTTTTATGGATAGGAAATTGGAAGTTCAGCCACTTCCTGGGTCATAGAACTAGCGACTGGAACTCAAACCGTCCATTGTCCGCCTGCTCATTCCACAAATGGTTATTGAGTTTGTACTATGTGCCAGCTGCCAGGAGTTTGTGCAGAGTCATGTGGGCAACCCCTCTCCCGCTCTGGGCAGACAGGAGGGCAGATAAGCAAAGGGAGAGATGGAGAATGTGGTAGGAAGTGCAGTGGTGAGGGACGAAGAATGGGAGAGAGGGAGGGAGGATGTGGAGATGGTGGAAAGAGAGGATGGGCACATGATCTTGGGTTGGAAGGAGCAGAAGGTGGCATCTGGGAAGGCTAGGTTGCTGACCTGAGTGGATCAGAGGGCAGAACCAGCTGTGATAAACTCTCCAGGGGGCCAAGTGGTCGGTTACAACCCAATGAAGGTTTCTTTCTTTTTTTGGAAGCAGGTTTTCTCTGTGTAGCCCTGGCTGTCCTGGAGCTCACTCTGTAGACCAGGCTGGCCTTGAACTCACAGAGATCCACCTGGCTCTGCCTTCCGAGTGCTGGGATTAAAGGTGTGAGCCACCACTGCCTGGATCCCAATGAAGATTTCTATGGATTCATCTTTCCCAGGGTTCATCTTCACTTTTTTTCTTGGGTTATGCATTTCCAGGATAGAAAATAGAGTAATGATTTAGGGAGGAAATAAAAAAAAAATTCGCTTACTCCATCTTTCTATTTGTCAACTCGTCAATCTACCAGGCTATTTATATACATCCCTCCCATCCACCCATCCACCCATCCATCTACCCATCCATCCATCCACCCATCCATCCATCCATCCATCCATCCTCCGATCCAACCACCCATCCAGCTATCCATACATACATTAATCCTCCCATCCATCCATCTACCCATCCATCCATCCATCCATCCACCCATCCATGTTTAAGGTAACCAATGAGTACTAGCCAGATCTATACCCCTGCAGAAGATACGAATAAGATGTAAGTCTGTACTTTGGTAACAACTAGCTACATGTGACTATCGAGTCTTTGAAATGTGGCAGCATGACACAATAACTTAGCATTTTATACAATGAACTAAAATTTAAGTGAAACCAGCAACCAACCAAACAACCAGAAGCAAACCTAACCTTTTTCTGTTAAACAAAATTTCATTGCTTTGATGGTGTCCTATCCCAGTATAACCACTGAACATGAGCTTGCTGTGCACAATCAGCTTTAGAAGACAGCATAAAAACGGATGTAAACTCTTTCATCAGTGAGCCATTTTAATAAACATTTAAACAATGTTGTGACATATCTGCCAATATCAGACACATTATTAAAATGTGTCTCTTTTGTGTTTGATGTGGCGTATGGAAAAGCTGGGCTCACACTGAGTCTCTACTGGGCAGAGATTCGCTACACCTGCTCATTCCAGAACCGGAGGCAGCTGGGGGTAGCCAGGCAGGCACACAATGGGTCATTGGAATGCCATGAGCTAACAGCTATAATAGACCCTGGAACTGAATGCTCTGGGGACAGAGAACTAAGCCCTAGCTCTGTCCAGGGTAGGATCAGAGAGGTGACATATGCCAGGTCTCCGAGACGAGCAGGGGCTTGTCATTGAGAGGACAGGCGGGACAGGAGGCATTTCCCAGAACCGAGAGCAGCATGTGCAAAGACTACAGAGCATAAGCCATGGAAGAGTGAGTGCCCTAGAATGTGGGGTGGCTTGGTGGGCGGGGGTGCTGTGTCTGAAATCAGAACAGGCAGTGGCTGTCTGCCTGAGAGAATGAAATCCAAAGTGCTGATGTCATTCCACCAAGCCCCCAGGGACGCTGTCCACGGTCCCCTCTCTGGACACGACTCCCACCCTTTCCTCCCATCCAAGAACCTGCCAAGGATATTTCTGCCTGAGGGCCTTTGCTCATACCAGTCTGTCTGCCTTTAAGGCTCTTCCCCTAGAATCTGAGCTCATTCCCTTGCTGATGTCTTTGAAGCCCTCCCTGCTCCACATCACTCTTATCTACCCCCTCTTGCCCTGCCTTCCCAGGCCCCTTCAGCCTCTGTAGAACCCCAGGCCTTTTTCATTGCCGCTGTCTGTCGTTTGTTTTCCTCCCACGCAGTCCAGCACATCCTTGAGCGCCTCGTCAATCTCTCGGCTTTCCGGCCACTGCTCTTCCTAGTGTGGCATGGGTACTGTCCTCTCTGGTGTCCTCAGTGCAGGGGACTCAACACATGTCCGTTTTCTTTTCCCTGACAAGAGTGCTCTTATTTTTCAGCCTATCCCATGTGCACAAGGGACTGAGAAAAACGGCCACGTAAGGATGTCAACTCTGAAGGGATTAGAACAGTCGGAGGGTCATATGGGTCAATCTCCTGTCCCACTGACTATCCCCAAACTCTTCCCAATGGACTCCTCGGCCTCTCCACTGCCAAGTACGGAAACAGGAAGGAAAAATGCTAATTTGAGTGGTTTTTATTTATTTATTTATTTATTATGTATACAATATTCTGTCTGTGTGTATGCCTGCAGGCCAGAAGAGGGCACCAGACCCCATACAGATGGTTGTGAGCCACCATGTGGTTGCTGGGAATTGAACTCAGGACCTTTGGAAGAGCAGGCAGTGCTCTTAACCTCTGAGCCATCTCTCTATTACCCCAATTGTTTTGCAGACTTTGCCTCTCTCATTAGGAATGCCTGAGACCAGGAGTGAGCGTTGCACATTTTCATTTTTATCTAGATTGTGGAATATTTGCATGACCCAAGCGTAGACACGACATCCATTTGTTTCATGTAACTTTACACCTACAGCCTGACTGTGTAAACATTTAGCGCATGTGCACAGCACAGAGCGTGCCTCTGTGGGATTCTCTCCCTGGGCCGCTGTGCTAGCGTCTGTAAGGTTCCTGACTTTGGAATTTTGGATTCGGTAACTGTATCGGTACCCTCTCCCACCTCCACCTCTCAGTCCCATGAACAGATCTTGTCACTTGTGTTTGCATGTACAAAAGGGAATCCCAGTGGGAAGGCAGCAGAACACAGGAACACGCCTGACATTTATTCAGTGCGGTTGGTTACCTGGGTCTCACTGCTTTCTGTTTTCTCCATCAACTCATAGTTCCTGTGAGCTGCTTTCTGCTGTAACAAATCCACAAGATTATTAATTGAAAAGTTTATTTAGGCTCACGATTTTGGATGCTTGACTTCATTTCCATGACTGATAGGAGTCGGGGCAGAGGGAGGGAGAGGCCCACACTTCCCTTCATGAGCACCCCCAGGGTGGGAAAGCTCCTACTAGGCCCCATATGGTAAAGAGGACAATTCGGAAGGCCCACCCTGGGGACTAAGCTTTTCCACGCCTGTCTTTAGGGGACGCTTGCCAAACTATAAGAATCTTCATCAAAACTTTTAAAATGCCTCTACCTTAACGATGAGGAAACAGAAGCAAAGAGAAGACAGCCCAGGACCACACAGCTAGAAGGACTTGAACCACTTTTGATTCTGAAACCCGTGCCCCCCCCCCCCTCAGTTGCTATGATTACCAGCCATTTAACAGGTGGGAAGAAATTGAGCTTTCGGTATCAATTCCTGAGTAAACATTTGCTTTTATCTATCTCATATCCAAAGAGCATGAGTTCTCCCAAGCTTGGTGGCTGGAGGCCAGCTGGATGCTGGAACTGTTTGCTACTCTGGTAGCTGGAAGAAGAGGGACCATGTTAGCCCCAGAGCTGGGCACACAGTAGGAAGATAGCATTAATAAAGGGACTTTTTTTTTTTTTGGTACCATTTCAATAAAACTGTTGAATACTTCTCTGATTAGATCCCTCATACAAGTAATGCTACATAAATAAATCCACCAATCAAATCTCACCACCTCTACTAAGAAGCAATTTAAGGGAGAATATGATTTCTCCTGGCTCAGTTTGAAAGGCGCCAGTTCACGGTCGTGGGGAAGGCATGGTGGAGTTCATGGCAGTGGGAGTATGTGGCTACTTGTTCACATCTTGGGGGAGCAGGAAGCAGAGATCACCTGGGACAGGACTATAACACTCATCGGATTCTCCCTGCCGTGATCCACTTTGTCCTGCTGGGCCTAACCTCTAAAAGCTTCCACAGCCTCCCCAAACCAGACCACCATCTGGGAAACAAGTGTCCAAACTTGGGAGCCTTTAGGTGAGGGTTCAAATCACTCACACTGCACACATATACACTGTATGTATATTACATATATATGGTTTGAATGGGACACACACACACATACACATACACACACACGAGAAATGGTAGGTTGGTATTACTGTGTTTTCTGAACAAAGCTTTCTCAAGAAAGCAAACATACACATGTTCTTTTAAGCTGATTTGAAAAGCTTAAAAGATTTGGACCTTGTGAGTGCAGATGTTACAACATATGCCTAGTATCCAGCACAGAACCAGCAGCTACCAAGTCGTGTGATCAAGCTGCCAGTAACTCCTCAGAGCTCTGGCGGGAGCCTTGCAAGACGTTGCGGTAGGCCTGATGGCGACAGCCGTCATCTACCCAGCGCGCATCCTATCCGTTAAGGTCCACGCCAACCTTGCGTGACACACCGTTACCACTGGCGGTGACACAGCTGTCCCCATCACCGCCGACAAATCAAGAGAGGAGGAGATAACGGTTCAAGGCAGTCACCGTGAATATCAAGTTGGGACTGGGACCCGGTCAGTTGGACTCTAAAACTCAAACTCCGAACCAAGAAGCTTGGGCTGGGTAGAGGAGACGTCCTGTGTAAAAACAAACCACATCTAGATGGACAACGGCTGAGCAGGTAAAGGCTCTCTGTCATCAAGATTGATGATCAATCAGAGTTTGGTCCCTGGGGTCACATGGTGGAAGGAGAGAGGTGACTTCTGAACGTTACCCTTACCTCCACACATGTATACGTACATGCATATATTCATATACAGGACAAATGCATGCAATTAAAAAGCTCACAGTTATCAGTGTTACAGGAATTCAGGCTTGGCAGGAGCTGCCAAAGCTTGGACGTGACCGTGTGCCACGCACTGTAGTTGGGTTTCACCTCCTTCCCATTTAATGAGAAGTAGCCTGGCGGGTGCAGGGAGGGTTTAAGTCTTGGTACTGCTGTCACCCAGTGCAAGCTAAGTGATATTAGGCAAAGCTTTAAACCTTTATAATATGATCGACCCAGCTGAATACAGATTATAGCAGCTACCTTCCACAGCATGCATCGCCGTCAACCGGTTAACAGCACGTGGGAGGTTCTACCGGTTCAGCAGACAGGGCTGAAGCCCTTGCTTGCCCTTGAGAGCAATGCTGTCAGAACGGCTATGCCCACCTTGTTGGCTGAACGCGGCAAATGGGTGTTTGCTCATGCTGGTTTCCCAGCTCAGCCTTCCTGGGTGGGGATGAATCTGTTCACTCTACAGTCTCAGCTTGCCTGGACTCTGCTCTGCTTGTCAAGGTGAGGAGAGGACATGACAAGTTTCTACCCAAGGATCCAGGCAGAAGAACCCATTGCTTTTGCACTGATTCTAACAACCAATGCAAGTTATACGGGCACAGGTAACCTTGAAGGCGTGGGCAGGTATATCCTACCACATCCCAGGGACAGAAGCGACCAGGGCACTTGTCATCTTAATCACCAATACAGACACAATCTGTTCACCTGGAAACCAAGCCACAACTAAAATCCACCAGACTCACTGAGACCTATTTTAAGAGCAAACTGAAGAAAAGGCTAATCGTTTAACTAAAGTCTCCCAGCCAATTCAGTGGGGACCCAGGACTCTACCTGCATGCCACCAACTTGTCTTGCAATCTTCATGCAAGTCTGCGGACTTTTTAAAAGCAGCGTGCAGCTTCAGGATGGGGGCAGGGAGTCACTAAAGGGGTTGTTGGGATGAATAGATCAGAATAAACACGGCCTTTGAGCAGTTTGTTGAGTGCTTTTAAGGGAGGGCCGTGCTGGCGGAGGGGTTTCAGGCATCCCTAAAACAAGTAAATAAAGTTTGGAGATAAGGCTACCGAGCACAGAACGGAGCAGAGGAGTGAGGGGCGGGTCTCGGGCAGGCTGTCGGAGTCCAGTGTAAGGTGATAAGTAGACAGGAGTGAAGACACTGTGGAATGCAGAGGGCGGGAGGAACCGGAGGGGCGCAGGGCAAGCGCCAGCTCCAGGGCAACTTGCAGAACACACCAGCCTCTCGAAATTTCCTGTTCGCTCTTCCCACCCTAGTCTGGAACACTGTAATTTACATGAAATTACTTGAAAAAATTTCCTAAGACCTCTTAAAAATTTCCCCTCTCGTGTCTTTTTTTTTTTTTCCCTCCCTGCAGCCCACATGCAGCTGGGAGGCCTTCCTGCCTGACCCTCACCTGGTGGGGGAGATCTGGCCTTTTTAGTCAAGGAAAATTCCCATCACCCGAGGGGGTCAGAAGGCCTGCAAGTGGCCTCTGGCTTGGGCAAGGAATTGCTCAGAAGGCCCAGGTCTTGGTCCTGGTCCATCCGAGAACCATGGTCTGTCCACCTCGGAAAGGGGCCTTCCCACTGGTCTGGGCAGCTCGGGCGACCCAACTTCATCCAGGCCTCCACTTTTTCTCCCCTCTTCGGCTGTTGTTCCTGCCGGACTCCCAGACCTCACGGTGATCAGCGCCCCAAAGGGCCGGGTTCCTTCTTTGGGCCTCCCTTCGTTCCCGACTCCGCCTTTCTCCCTGAGAAAGCCGGGTGCGGGGTCCCGAAGCATCCCTCCGGGGGGGACTTTACAGGTTCCGCGGTGGCACCAGGAGGGCGCTGCCCTGGCCAGGCCGGAGTTGGAGGCCTGCAGGGCCTCGGCAGCGGGAGGAGACCGTGACTCACCGCCGGTAACCCAACACCGCTGTGCCTCCTTTCCCCGGCCTCCCCCAGCTCTCGCGGGCCTGCTGCGACACCATAACAAACGTGAAGGGTGGCCCGGAAGGGTGCAGTCCCCGGCAACAACGCGCACGCCTGGGCCACCCGGACTCTGTGCGTAGTCGCCTCTGCGGCCTCGGGGCCCGGCGAGCTTTATCCGTGGCCGATCGGCCAAAGCCAGCCGCAGACCGCCCGCAGTAGCTCCGGAGGGTGAGTGCGGGAAGCCCGGGAAGGGAGACAAACGCTCTGAGGACCACCCCCCACCCCACCGGGACCCTCTGTCCCCCGCCTGGCGAGGACAAAGCGCCCTGGCCGCCGCCCGGGCCTGCGCCGCGCCGCACAAAGGGTGAACGACGACACGCACCCCGCCCCCTCCCTGCGCGGTGGCCCGACGCGGAGGTGGGGACACCCGGGCGCCCGCCCCGCGCTCCCCTCCCGCCCCGCCCCGTCTGCGCGTCCTTCTGGCGCGGGGGCGGGGGGCGCGGCGCCCCACATAACACTCCTCTCTCTGCGCTCGGAGCCACCCTCTCCCCTCCTTCTCGCTAACACCACCGCCTCCCCTGACACCGCCGCCACCTCGCCGGACGCTCCGTAGATTGTCGCTGCGGCCGGCCGGGGGGCGGTGCGCCGAGCGTGCGCGCCCGGGGCGCCAGATGTTCAGTCTCCGCCGCCTCTGGTGACCCAGCGGCAAGCCAGAGCCAGGTCGGGTTGTCTCAGCAATGCTGCGGGGGAGACCTTGAACGCACCCTGGTTTCCCTCAGCGGGGACCACCCAGAACCCCTGTGCGTGCCGGGTCTTGCCCTCTCCAGCCCGGCTCGCCCCGCGCTTGGACATGGAAGAGGCGGCTGTGCCCGCGGCAGGAGATGGCCCTGCTGTGGAGCCGGGGCCACCGGGCTTTCAGCGGGAGACGGTGGTCGGGGCGACTGCAGCCCCAACGGAGCCCAGGAAGCCGCACGGGGTGAAGAGACATCACCACAAACACAACTTGAAGCATCGCTATGAACTGCAGGAGACCCTGGGCAAAGGTACCTACGGCAAAGTCAAGAGAGCCACCGAGAGGTTTTCAGGCCGAGTGGTGAGTAGGGGAAATCCCTGGGTGGTACCCGCTAGTTCCGCGGTGGACCAAGTGGGGTCTGGGCACACCACACCACCGAGGCTCTCTCCACCAAGAGGGGTCTCGGCAGAAGCCCCCCGTTACGCTCCTGACTTCTCCCTTCAGCACCCATGACTCAGGTGTATATCTCTGGAAACACTTGTTACATCCTGTCTGCACATATTTTGGGGCTTCCCCCCCTTTTCCCACCAGCTAGCAAAGTGTTTTTAGGATTCGCAAATATTTTGCAGCTTTGGGAACATGGGGTCTCCCCCGCAGACACACCTTCATGCCTTACCCGAGAGTTCCTTATTTGTACAACTCCAGAAGACCCACATCCTTAGTCATGAAGTTGGATTCTCAAGTCTGTGTCCTATAGTTGCTCGGGACCCTCACTTCTTTTCCATCTTACCACAATCCCACTTCTCTGTATATTTTCGCTGAGCTTGATCACCCTGATGCTGCTGTTGCGGCAAAAGAAGACAGATGGTTGCCTGTAAAAACCAAAAGCTCCAACCGAATGTCTGAGGTTTTTTGACAGTTTGCATTCTGGCCTCTGGCAAGGCTGCCATAGCCAGGGCATGGGTGGCCATTCAGACACAGATGTGACTTGCTGCAGGCTTGCTTGCCTTCCAGATCGTGGCTACAAGGCTACTAAATTGTTCAAGAGGTCTGGCTAGCTGCCCCGTAAAGGCTGAAGCTCTGCCAGGGTACCAAGCGGTGCTCGGAGTGCCTCAGGGGCTCAGAATTGTCCCAGCGTTGGCTTGTCGTCATTTTCCCATTTGCAGAACAGGCCCTTGGAATCCACACTGCTTGTGGCTAGAGTTGGGTCCAAAGTGTCTGACTGTTGCAGAAAGGGTTTGTGTGGTGTGTGGCAGAAATGAGCATGGTTCTCTGATTTAAAGAGTATCAGATGTATTTTAATTGATTTAGGGCCAAAGTAAGAAATCAACTATGATACCTTCTTATGTGTACTTTTAGGGGTATTTGGGGACCCACTGTTGCTTATAAACCTAACCAGTGGCTACAGGGAAGGGCAAGTGAGCTGTCAGATAGCTGTGGAAAATGATTACAGTCAGCAAGGCTTACCCTTGTAATTTTCAAGTATGTGGCCAGCTGGATAGTCCCCCCTCTTCAGCTTCTCAGATTCACTGGCAAGGTTGGGGCTACATTATCACTTAAAAAGTCAATGAATTGGGGAATGAGGATTGTATCCTCAAAATAAAACCGTTCTGCCACATGTGAATTCTACAGCAAGTTGCAAAGCAGTTGTGCAGGTGCCCTTTGCCCTATGGGCTGAGAATTCTGAGGAGGAGATGGTTGCAAAGGTTTTCTCTGAGGAAGGAAGTGCCCGGGAAGCAGGCTTCATTCATGTGTTTCTTCTGAGTTGATATTCCCCAGGCTGGGTGTTGAATAAGCAGAAAAACTAAGTGTAGCTCCTTGCTCCTGTTGCCTATAGAGCTGCTGAGGAATCGCGCTGGGAAGTTGGAAAGCAGGATAATGGAAAACAGACCCAGTCTGAGGTGCAGGTTGAAGATGGGAGAATGTGAGGGGTTGAGTAGCCGGGGTGGATCGAGGGTCTGTGGCACCTTCTTGGGAGTCAACCGAGCTGCATTGAGTGTTGGCGGCGTACACTTGCCTGCTGAGCGCCACTGTGGCTTCCAGTCAGGCTTTCTTCTGACTGTCTGAGCCCCCGGCTGAGTTAGACTTGCACTGGTAGGCAGGCGCCTGCCTTCCTCTCTTTCAGTGGGCGTCTGGCTCTTTATTTGCACAAAACTGAACATTCTGCCAGGATTTAGCCTCATGGCCACTAGGGGGCGCCCAGAGAACGATGGAGCCTCGTTTCTCCGTGACGAGACCAGTCCGCTGTTATTGTCTAGTTCACCCTCCCATTGTGCTATTAATTTCAGCGAAATCTCTTGTTTTATTCAAGAATTATGTAAAGATTGTGCAGCTGGCGGTAGATACACGCTCAGGAACTGACAGTTCCCAAGCTGCTCCACTTCTCCATCGGGCTGTTTTCGGCTTGATTGCTAAGTGGAGCGTTAGCCAGATCCTCCGGTGACCGGCTTGCTTTTTAACCGGTAGGAAACTGACGTTTGGAGGGGAGAAGTCCTCCTGGGTGCAGCATCCTCCCCCACTGAGTGCACTGTTCACAGATGGCAGAAGAGCCCAAGTGAGAAACTGGAATTGTCAGGTGGAAAACCCCATGCCTGGCTGCAGCGAAAATACCACAAGCAGCAGTAACAAAAACAGAGGTCAGCATTGTGCTTGCCTGGTCAGTGAGTGCCTGGTGAGTCAGTGTCAAGAGCAGCAATAAATAAATAAATAAGTAAATAAATAAATAAATAAATAATAAAATAAAAATTATGGTATTAGCGTGACACCCGCAACTTGCCTCGAAGCTTCCGTTGAGGAGGCTCAGGAGCCTGCTCCCTCTTTGGGTAGAATTACAGTTGATCCAGTCCCTTTGAGAGCAGGTTTTAGGAGGAGCGGCGATGTCCGCCTTTTCTGTTAAGATGAATCGGGTGCTGGGTGTCAGTGTGAATCAACCAGCTGGAGATGCTTGGGAAATCAGCATTCCTGCCTGAAGTGAGGGTCCTGCTCACAGAGGAGAGTCATTTCCTGTAGCTTAGAACTTCCAAACTGGAAAGAAGGGCCTTCTGAGAGAGACTCAAGCCAGAAGAGCACCACCTTCTGTGCTCTGAAGAGAGTAACTGACTCAGGAGTTTGCAGCTGGCTGCTTCAGCCCGCTGCATGGTCCAGGCGCTTCCATTCTCTCAAGCCCTAATGTGGTCTCACGGCCACAGCCTAAGCATGTTTATAAGGCAGGAACTCACAGTGACTTGAGATGATGAGCCTAAGATTGGGGCAAGCTTTACAGAAAGGCTCAGAGCCCTGGCTGCCATTCAGACCCTTGACGGATCCCTTCCTGGCATTGGAGCTTTCTGGAAGCTACTTAACTGTGAAATGCCAGGTTCCTCAGCTGGAGCATCGGATGCCGACATTCCCCAACTTCTTGGTCTTTTGAGAGTTGCAGACAGTAACCTGGGTAAAGTTTCAAAGGGGAAAAGGAAACATTCTAGTGTTCCTTCCTGGTGCATTTTCTTTCTTATTCTCATGTATGATTGCATCTACAGTTTAAGGCTGTCCGAGAGACAGGTTGCATTGGCCAATTAGCCTTGGATCTTGCAGAGACACAGAGGGAGAGGTGAGGGGGCCACTTCTTTGCCAGGGTAATTAGATTAATTAGGGAGGTGCGGGCATAGAAAGGCGAGACAGTCGAGCAGATTCAGATAGGATCTGAATGTGTTTTTGCAGTGTTGAATCTGAGCCCCATTTTATTACACAACCTTTGTTTGGATGAAGTTTTGGGCTGACTGTGGAATGAACTTCTGGGTCTTCCTACAGTGTGTGCTCTCTGGGAGCCAATTCCTCGGGCCTTTAGGGCACACCAAGTATTGCTAAAACAAACACAACATAACAAAACAAAAAAAAATGGAACCCAAACGCACAGTTTTGGGGGGGTGCATTTGGTCAGAGTGAATCTTAAAAGGGTAAGCTTTTGCCAAAGCGATTCCCTCAGCCCGGCGATGGCAACCTGTGGCTCTGAGAGCGAGACGAGCAAGCTAGCCTGCTAGGCTGTGTTGTGTATGGGCATCACGTGCACAGGGCTGAGGTGCTGTGTTTGAGTTAAGGCTCAAACCCAGTGTTCAGAGAATCAGAGATCTTGGCCAGTGTATCAGCCCAACCCCTCACAGACATGTTAAGTGACTGAGTTTGGGCAAAGAAACCTGATTCTTAATCAGGGACGTCTGTCCTTTGTTTGACAATGTGGTCCTCGCTCCTTAAGAACTCACAGTCTAGCAGCAGACGTGAAACACATCTGGAGATAGCGAGTGAATTCTGTTAGATGCTGTGACAGATTTCATGTCGTCTGCCATACACACTCGCCGTGTTAAATATGGAGCCAGGCATGACTAAGCCAAGGAGCTTGCAGTAGGCTAGAAGAGAGGGAGGGGACAGAGAGGGAGGGGACAGAGAGGGAGGGGACAGAGAGGGAGGGGACAGAGAGGGAGGGGACAGAGAGGGAGGGGACAAAGAGGGAGGGGACAGAGAGGGAGGGAGGGGACAGTTCCCAGGCAGGCATCACACGCTACGGAGGCGTCATCGTTTCAGGAGATGACCAGGGCTAGCCTTGTTCATTAAAATAGTTTGATCCTAAGCAAAAACACCTGTTCCTGCTGTTATAAGCAGAATATTTTGTGTGTGTGTGTGTGTGTGTGTGTGTGAGAGAGAGAGAGAGAGAGAGAGAGCTGATTCTGATATTACAGCAGAAGATTGAGACACACACACACACACACACACACACCTGTTCCTGCTGTTACAAGCAGATTATTGTGTGTGTGAGAAAAAAGAATATATAAGAGTGTAAGAGTGTGTGGTTGTGTGTGTCTGTGAGTCTGCATGTGTTTGTGAGAATGAGAGTATGCGTGCGAGAGAATTTAAGAGAGCGTGTGTGTGTGAGAGAGAATATGTGTGTGTGTCCCTGTGTACATGTGGGTGAACATGTGGAGACCAGAGGCAAATCTTGGATGCCATCCTTTGGTGCTGTTGGCTTTGTGGGTTGAGAGTGTCTCTCACTGGCTGGCCAGCAAGCCCCGGGGATTTTCCTGTCTCTACCTCCCCAGTGCTGGGATTACAAGAGCATGCTGCCATATCCAGCATTTCTGTGTGGGTTCTGGGGCTCAGGCTCAGGTCCCCTTGCTTGTACAGGTCACGTATCAACTGAGCCACCTCCGATCCACCTCCAACTGATGTTTATGAAATCATGAAGTGTGTCATGCTGAGCCTAGAACTTTACAGACATGTTCCCTCATTTAAAGTGTTAAATCCTAGTTGGACCCATTCTACAGATGAAGAAAATAACATATCAGTGGGTCATGAGTTGGGGGTCACAACCGGACAGTAGCTCATAGGTCTGTCTGCTTCCAGACCCATGGCTGTTAGAGGAATGTCACACAGTGGTGACTCTGCATCCACTTTGCCGGTGGCGCCAGGTCAGCTACGGCCTGCTTCTTTCTGGAGATGGGTTCTCGCTGTAGTTTAGGAAGTGAGTGCAGAGGCAGGGCTGTGCCAGCTAAGGCAACTAGGATGTCACAGAGGCCAATTTGCAGAGCAAAGGACCGTCACTGAGGGTGGAGATTATGGGTTACTCTCCGTGGCCTCAGACAGCATTGGTGTTTGTTGGCCCTGGAAGGCACTGGTAACCAGTGAACGGAACCAGAAAATCTGCAGACAGGCAGAACCGCACAGACCGCTTTGCCGTTGTTCTGTCTCTGCCAGCCAAGACGAGGGGAGGCCGAGTAATGTTGAAGTTGCCGCTGCATCTGGGTTTCAAATGCCTGCAACCTGGTGACTTCACAGGGGCTGGTGATGTCATCATGCTGGGGTGTAGTGGGATGCAAGATTGCTAAGTAGACTGAGAGCTGTAATAGTAGCGCTTGATAGTTCCTAGTGTTGGGGGTGTGCCAGGCACATACTAATGGATTGAACTTCCCTAAACCTCTTATCCCATTTTCCAGAAGAAGGAGCTGAGGCCTCATGAGGTTATCCAGCTTGTACAAGGTCACACAGCAGCAAGGCTGGTGTTTACACCCGGAGATCTTGACCATAACTCTTGGGAATCAGTCGAGCTGGATGCTGGTCACAGAGGGGTTCTGTGCCTGGGGGCTTGGGGTGCTGGCCTGGAACAGGGAGGGTTTCCTGAGAGCTGAGGTGTGAAAAGATTAGGCGTTGAAACCATCTTGGGAGAGAGATGGGCTGAGGATGGAGAGGGAATGACTCCCGCCAAGGACCTCTTCACCAGAACACACACCGCATTCTTTGTTCCCCAAAGAGCCTGATCCTGCATGCCTGGGGTGGGGATGGGGGTGGGGGCTTCTATGAATGAACATGTTTACCTTTTTAGCCCATAGTGAAAAAGCACCCACAGTGTGCCAGGATGTCTTGATCGCCTTCCTCTTAGGGTGTGGTAAGAGATAAACTACTCAACCAAGGTTCCTTTTCTGTGTTACACCCTGTCTAACTGCCTTGAACCCATCTCACGCCACCCACCAGAAATGCCTTGCTGAGGGCCAAGCATGAAGTCGGCCCCCAACCAAGTCTTGCAGGATAGAGTCGAGATGAATAAATCTAGCTAGGGACTTCCGGAGAGGTGTAGCCACTGAAGCTTATCCTCCCTGACCCGAGGAACATTTACACTCGTTGGCAAGGAAACACAAGACTGGGGATGAATGGATGAGGAGAGCTCTGTCTGCAAAGGCCCGGCGGACCCTTCCCTGCACACATTCCTTTGCTGTTACATTTGCTCACGCGTTTGTCAGGGAGAGACGTAGCTTGTCGGGATCCTGGCTGCGGCTTCCTGTCCTCAGTGGCTCCAGAGTCAGACAGCAGAAATCTCATTCATCTTTCCCACATGAAAGTCTCAGAGCATCTGTAAGTTATGATTTGCGAAGTTTCTGCTTTAAAGCAGAATGCATTTATCATTGCACCGGTCCAGACGACACTGGCAAGTGTAACGGCGAGAGAATCCCAGGATCCAGGAGAGGAGGGGCTGGGCCAGATGACCCACCCGTGACTGGAGTCTGGCTGAATTGATAAAATTCCCTGGAAACAGCCCAGGAGCAGCCAGATGTTGGCTTCATGGCGAGATTCTTCAGTAAACTTTTAACCGTATGTAAAAGCTAGGGCTGGTCAGTTTCACTCCCAGGTCTACCCAGGAGAAATATAAACACATGTCCACATAGAATGTGTTCACAATGGGTCGGAACAGGTTAAGAGGAAGGCACACAAGTGTTCACCTCCCTATGTGTGGATGCACAAAATTTGGTGTGCTCCCTTTCCTTAGAATATTCTTGTGATCTCTTGCATGGTTTTACTGATTATTTGTGGAGTGTTATTCAGCAATGAAAAGAATCAGAAGGGCTTCATACATGCTGCAGCACGGAGCAACCTTGAAGACATCATGCTGAGTTATGAAAGGCTACCACGCAGCAGATGAGTCCATGTCTGTGAAATGTCCCACGACAGCCAGTCCATAGAGACAGAAAGATGGGCGGTTGTCAGGGCCGATGGTAGAGTTGGCAGCAAATGGAAAGTGGCTGCTACCTGGTGTGTTTATTTTGGGGGTCATGAACGTCTTTTACAATTGTGATGATGCTTGCACAACTTTGAGAAGAGACTAAAACCCCCTGAATGGTGTGCTGTAAAATGAGCTAAGGACATGTGGATCACATTTCAAGAAAATTGTGATTTGAAAAATGTGGTCCTTTGGGGGTGGGGAGTTGTGATGACTGGGGAAGGCCATGTCTTGTCAGCCCTCTAAGATGTCAAACCTCCAGTCCTTTGAGACTCCCATTTTATGTAGGAAGTGGAAGGTGGCACCCTGTTTGCCTTGGGACACACACACACACACACACACACACACACACACTTGTCTTGGAGATAGACATTGTATCCACATCTCATCCCAGTTCTTGGCAGCAAGGTGACCTTGGTTGGTTCCTATATTTTAGCTTCTGCTTCTCTTTCTCGTCGGGAGAGGGTGGCGAATCTTATCTGGAGGCGATTCAGTGAGATGATGTGGCTAAGTCTACCACCTGGTATGGTAACAGCCATCCGAGCAGCCAGGGTCATCACTAGTCTCAAAGACGCCTGTTCGCTTGTCTGCCGCCTGCCCATAGGGCATCACATCCTGCTAGGCAAACCCAGGTGGTCGCTGTAGTTCTTCTCTTTCCAGCTGGCATGCTTCCCCGTTCTGGCTGACACGTACCTTTCTTCCCTCCCACGGAGCGGTCACCCAGAGTGTTTCATGT
This sequence comes from Microtus oregoni, assembly GCF_018167655.1. Classification (NCBI taxonomy): domain Eukaryota; kingdom Metazoa; phylum Chordata; class Mammalia; order Rodentia; family Cricetidae; genus Microtus; species Microtus oregoni. The sequence goes on along the minus strand of NW_024543060.1, from coordinate 92,527,895 downwards.
GTGCTGAAGATGGGGACATTTCGGGGGAGACTGGTCTCTCATGCTTTTGAGATACCTAGAGTTTAGAATATAGCAGGTACTAATAATTCATCTGAAATAAGCAGGGTATAAAATTGGGGGGTTGTGTAAGAAATCCCAGCAGTGAGGTAGACAGACCCAGATCCACATCCCACTTGCCCCCTTCTCGGCAGCTGCAGGCTCCTGGGGGAGCTGCATGTTTTTGTGGTTAGCAAAACATCTCCCAGCGCCTTATTACCTAGAATCAGTATTAGGGTTTGAAGACTTCTGATGCAGAACCTGCCGCACAGTAGGACCTTAGACACATTAGCCTTGAATTTATTCCTGATAAGGTTAACGCCTGCACTACGGGACGGTACGCGAGCTGGGAACCAGGCTGGAGATTTAAAAACATACACACACAGACAGTGACATGGAGACATGGGTCATCCTTGTAACAAAAATGCCAACTTTACTGTGTTCAGGTGCAGCTTATATAGGCCTCGGGACATGCCTCCAGCTCTCGGCATCTTTCAGCTGCAGCCACGAGAACCCACTCTCCTGTCTCGTCATTCTCAGAGCAGCTGCAAACACAGGAAAACAAGTTGTTTTGCTCAGAGCAGCTGCAAGCAAGTTGTTTACAGGAAATTCAGGGTCTCGGGGGTCCACATCCCCCAACGTGATTAGGCCTGGATTGAGGCTTTGTGTCAAAAGTGGGTTGGTGGTGCACAGCTCTCTCTAATCCTGCGGCTTGGGACAGTGGGATCCGGAAAGTAATAGCACGGGAGAGAGACCATTGTGGAGAACCTGAGGACCCCTGGTTCTCTCTGTTAAAACCCTTCCTTGCTTTCACAAAGGCTCCCTTTCACACTTGCCGTGGTCCTCAAGATCTGTTCCTCGTTTCTCTGTCCCAGCTCAGCGTTGGCTTCCTCCCAGTGTGTAGGTTGCATTTTTGTGTGGCCAGCCCCTCCTGTCCATTGCCCTCTAGGGAAGAAATGGGCTTCTGTCTCACTGGTGGTGTGGATGGTAGATACTCAGGGAATGAACGAGTGGACAACCGTTGCAGGAAGAGCCTATCAGCATCCAGAGGAGGGAAAGTCGGAGAAGGCCTGAGGCGGCAGGAAGTTCCCTGGGGGCTTTGTTCCCCTCTCCTTACCACCGTGTACAAAGTGGACCAGCCGAACTGCAGCATGGTTCTCCGGTATGCTTCTGTGTGGCTGGGGAGAGGAGGAGGCTGAACCGTCCACAGGCTGCTGCTGTGGCATCTGCTACTCACTTCTTGGGAGCTGTGCACCCTCTTTGCCTGGGTCGCTCCTGAGCTGCCAGGCTTCCTCTGGAGGCCCCAGCCCTCTGTCCCCCATCTGAGCAGCCCTCTACAGTTCTGCAGACTGTGCAGGCTCTACATTGTAGGAGTCATCTTTGAGGTTTCCAAAACACTCCCTCCAGGTTGTAAATTAAGCACTTGAGGAACTGTAAACCGGCTGGACGTTGGAGTTAGTGCGTGTCTGGAAAAAATGCCATCATGATTTGCTTTGTCGGCGTGAGAGAAGAATTCCACTCCATTTACTTTCATTAGTAACACCGAGAGTCCGATCAGGAAGGCACAGAGAGGAGGCGGCAGTGGATTTTATTAGCTCCTTTCCCGAGCTCATTGGCTCAACTTTCACCCCTTTGGATGGTAGTTTAGAAAAGAACTAAGTTCCTTTAATGGTCCCTCTTTCCCAACCTGCCCGTGCCAGGCTTTGACCAATAGTATGGCTCAAGGGCTACAGGAGCCTTTAAAAATGGCTTTTCAGGCCAGGCGGTGGTGGCACACACCTTTAATCCCAGCACTTGCTAGGCAGAGGCAGGTGGATCTTTATGAGTTGGAGGGCAGCCTGGGCTACAGAGTGAGTTCCAGGACAGACTCCAAAGCTACACAGAGAAGCCCTGTCTCAAAAAACCAAAAACCAACTAACCCCCCAAAAAATGTTTAATTAATTTATTACATACACAGTGTTCCGCCTGCATGTATGTCAGCATGCTAGAAGAAGGCATCAGATCTCATTACAGATGGTTGTGAACCACCATGTGACTGCTGAGAAATTGAACTCGGGACCTCTGAAAGAGCAGCCAGCCAGTATTCTTAACCTCTGAGCCCCCAAAATGTTTTTTTTTAAATACTTACTTTTTGCAATTTTATGTGTGTGGGTGTTTGCATGCATGTATGTGTATACCACGTGTACGCAGTGCCAGAAGATGCCAGAAGAGGGCGTTGAATCCCTTGACACTGGAGTTAACAGACAATTGGAGCCTCCCTGTGGGTGAGGAGAGTGAAACCTAGATCTTCAGAAAGAGTAACTGCTGAACCGCTGCCCCAGCTCCCATAGAGGCCTTTGACTGCAGCAAGCTACATTGTATCCTTGCTGGTTGTCACTGAAGAACCAGAGGATACTCGCATCCCAGGCTTCTCAGGATGGTGACAGGCAGACAGATGATCTCATTTGTGACTAAGAGACACTCTTTGTGACCCGCAGAGAGTTATGCCACACTTTCTTCATCTGGGAGGTGGGAATAGCCATGAAAGCCAAGGAAATGAGTGAGCATTTTACAGACTTGAAGGAAATAAACTGCCTTCAGCTCCTGGGTAGGGGGTGAAGAGGCTAACAGCAGTTGGTTTGTCTGGGTAGTTCTGAGCCCAGCCCAGCGCATGACTGTGCTCCTCCTAAGTGAAGCACTCACTCTGGGTGGACACAGCCCAACCTTGCAGCTTAGTAATGGGGGCCACTTCCCGGGAGAATCCAGTGGAGCACTCGGGGCTGGGCAGGCAAGCTGGTGGAGGGTGTTCAAGTGGACATCTCACCGAGAGTTAGCCACTGTTTTGGATGTATAGGCAGGTCCAGGGCAGAGGGAGGAATCTCAGGGACAGGAAGCCTTACTGAATGACAATCCTATGCCAGGCATGCAAACTGCCTTTCCCCTCCCTCCCTCCCTCCTTTCTCCCTCCCTCCCTCCCACTCTCCCTCCCTCTCTCCCTCCCTCCCTCCCTCCCACTCTCCCTCCCTCCCTCCGTTCCTCCCTCCTTTCTCCCTCCCTCCCTCCCTCCCTCCCTCCCTTTTTTCCTTTCTCTCTCCCTCCCTCCCTTTCTCCTTCCTTCCTTCCCTTCTTTCCTCCTTTCTTTCTTTCCTCCCTCCCTCCTTCCCTTTCTCCATCTCCTCCTTCCTTCCTCCCTTTTTTCCTTCCTCTCTCCCTCCCTTTCTCCATCTCCTTCCTCCCCCCCCCTCCTTATTTTTCCTGAGTATGTGTGCGGCATGGGGAGGTTGCTGGGGATGGGACCCAGGCCTCGTGCCTGTTAGACCAGCTCTCTACCGCGAGCAGCACCCCCAGCCCTTGATTTATTTCTTCTTGCTTTCTTGCCTTTGAATCTGTGTGGTTATCGTTGTCATCATGCAGACAAGGATGTGGAGGCTTAGAGGGAACAGCCAATGACTTTCCCAAAATCAGATCTGAAACTCTAAGTTGTGTGGCTAAGGTATACACACGACCTGAGTGCATGAGTGATTGCAATATCTGTTTTGCTAATGAAATCTCACAGCCAGGCCTGGTGGAGCTGGCCTATAATCCCAGCTCTTTGAGAGACTGAGAGGCCGGAGGATTGTAAGTTCAAGGCTTACCTGGGCAATTCGGCGAGACCTTGTCTCAAAATCAAACAGTACAAGAAAAGGCCAGGGCTGTAGCTCAGTGGTTGATCGCTAGCCTAGCACGTATAAAGCTCAGGGTTCAGTCCTCAGCACTGGGGATTAAGTGAAAACTAAGAAGGAAAGAATTAGGCCCCCTTCAACACTAAAATACTATTTTCGAAAAATCTCAAAAATTACTTTTATACTGCTTCATCTGGTAATGCCATTTGCAAACCACAAACAAAACAAAAACATAATTTTTTAAAAAAACAAACCCCACAAAACCGTCTCCTCCCCCCATCTCTTTGCTTCAAGTAGAAAAAGCAATTGTTTCTTAAAACAGCTCATGAAGGAAACAAAACAAATATTTAGCATTGCTCTGGGGGCAGCTCCGTCTGGCATTTCTTTCAGCCCCACGATGAGTTCTAATTCTATGCAATGTTTGGATCGGCCACCAGTTTTCTGGAGGAATTTAAGAGGCTTGGATTTGTGCTTATGCATCACGTGAAGAAACCTCATAAAATCTGCCCAGCATCCTGGGCCTGGTGGGATGTGCTTGCCAAGGACAAAGTGACCACCAGTAGAGTTAACAGGGAGAGAGAGAGATCTCTGTCGGCCTCGGCTGACGCAGTCTCTGGGGCATGGCTGGGCTGCCCACCACTTCCACTGGTCATGGGGCTGTAAAAACTCCAGCTGAGCACAGTGCCTCGCACCCGACTTTGCTTGTTCCACGTTCCCTGAACCCGGGAACATTCGGCATCCGGTAATTGGGTGAGAGGCATTGGACAGCGTGTGGCGCGCTGGACGCCTCCTGCTCGTGGCGCACGCTGCCTGCCCCACCCCCACCCCAACTTGTTTTTCTCTCTCTTCTGCCCTAGACCAGCACTGCCAAATAGGGACACCCGTGGTTACTAAAAATTAATTACCGTGAAATCAAAGGGAAAATTTAGTTTCTTGATTGCACAAACCACCTCTTAAGTGGCCAGTAGCCCTGGATGCCCGGAGTCTACCCATGGATAGCGCATGACAGGCCAGATCCACCCACCCAGGAAGTTCTGTCCGGCAGAATGTATTGCCCTGTGTGTGCCGGGTTTAATGAGGTAGGCACGGGCTGCTCCTCCTCCCCGCAGCTCCTGGCACTGCCTTGCCAGCACCTCTTCCGCTACTTTGCGGTACCTCCCATGTCTAGATGGGAGCCTGGGAGATAGCATCTACTCAGCGAGCTTTAAGATGAATGAGAAAATGCCTATATCTGCATTGTTTGATGTATGCCCAAAACCTCCCAAAATATGAAATACTTCTAGGGTTGCCACTGACTGGAATGAGCTGATATTTTTGGACTATGTCCTGTGTGAGACAGCATGCAAGCCTCTGGGGATACAGGGATGAGGTTCCTCTAGTCAGGGTGCTTGTGTATCTAGTGATTTTAAATTTGGAGGAGGGGCTGGAGAGATGGCTCAGTGGTTAAGAGCACTGCTTGCTCTTCCAAAGGTCCTGAGTTCAATTCCCAGCAACCACATGGTGGCTCACAACCATCTGCAATGAGATCTGGTTCCCTCTTCTGGCCTGAAGGCATACCTTCACTGAGAATACTGTATACATAATAAATAAATAAAATTTTTAAATTTGGAGGGACAAGCCAGTCTACGGGATGCAGCTGTGAGTGTTCAGAGACTGTCTTTGACACCCCTACCCGACCCCTGACTCCAAGGATCTGACTAGCAGGATTGGGGTAGTGCCTGGGACACTTAGCATTTGCAAGTTAACCAGGATACGAAGGGAAGGGAGCCCACTGCAGTTGGCATTTTAAGAAATAGGTCTTGACAGTGCAGTAATGTCTGGAGACACACCACACCGGTTTATGCTGTCTGTGTTTTATAACAAGCAGAGTGCGCAGAGACCCTCGGTCCTTGTGTCAGGATAGAAGCTTGTCATCTCTTCTTGTTACCCTACCGCGATGTGATAATGGCAAGTCTCTAAGAGTCATTGCGTGTCGATGACATTCAAAACGTGTGAAATCACGGATCTGCGTTCGTCCTCACAAGCACCTTAGGGATACACACACCTGTTACTCCTCTTTTGACACTGGACGAGCAGAGAAAGAGGAAAGTGATGCTCTTTTTCACACTTACGCGGCTTGCAAGTGGATCTGAATCCTGAACCACTATGCTACCACCACTCACAGCCTCTGACTTAGCAGGCTCTCCGGAATGTCAAACGCACACTTTCTTCCAATTGCTTAGAAAAGTTCAGGTGTATTTAGGAAGTTTATTTGGAGAAATAACTCATGCGAACATTATGATCTACAGCGTCTACCTCTAGATCGCTGTCTGTCCCCACAGGTCTGTCTCTGTCCCCAAGGAACATACTTAATTTATTCAGAGATATCCCCATAGGCCTACTGTGTGCCAGCCCTGTTTGGTGTACGAGGCATATATCTTACACACAGCCTGATAAAGACTGACTGAGCCAATATGACCCCAGGGCATTTTGCCCCGCTAGAGTGGAGAGCACCAGTTGTGTGTAGCATGGGATCCCAGAGGCTTAGGGATCTGCGTTCCTGACGATGTCCCCATTTACGCCTGGTCACATTGCTCCTAGCAGGATGAGCCTCCCATAGCTTTGCCCCTGGTATGTTTTCTCCACAGGGACCTGGTTGTCCAAGCCGTCCCACAGGGCCTGGGCTGCGACCTTTTGCCCTGTTGCGTCATAGGCTTGCCTGTAGCTCGGCAGCTGGTTTGTTTTCTTTCTAGGCCCCAGTTGTAGTGACCTTTGCCTGTCTGTTTATTTCAGGGAAATAATTCCATCCGGTAAGTATCGATTCCCTGGGGGCTGCAGAGGCATGTCTGGAGGGACTTCTTTTAGTGGGGTGGCCTGAAATGGCCTTTCCAAAGAGGTGACAGCTGCTTCCTTTCTCTCAGCCCCTTCTCACTTTGCCCTCTGACATCTCCCTCTGAGGCTTAGCGTTTGAAGCCTGACGATAATGTGCTCAGACATATGTCTGCATAGCTCTGTGTGTTAGTAACATTGATAGGAATAACCACGGGCATGCTTGGAACGTATACAGTACCGTATGCATGCGGGGCCCGGGCATTTTCCATAGCTTAGCTCATTCACTTTGCCTGTTCTTCGCAGTGATGGCGGTAAAGTCTAAAATCAGCTTTTTAGCCCCACAAGGGGCAGTTATGAGTGTGCAGTGATTTCCTGGCCCTAGAGAGCGCTGTGTTTCATGATACAGAGACTGCAGGGCTGGACGGTGTTGGCCTGGCTGGGTGATAACCAAGCAGAAGTGAATGAGGAAAGTGGCCTCCCAGCCCCTGCACGTTCAGCCTGCCCTGAGCTGCATGCAAGCAAGGAAATGCAGGACCCGGCGAATCGGATGTTTAATGTGGAAATACTAATGTGTTATAATAGAATTCTGGATGCATGTGTGTTTTTCCAGTGGACAAAGCCCACTTGTAGATGAGCCAATATCCTTCAAACCTGGAGGCGGCTGTTGAGAAAATCTCTGTCAGGGCAACTACCCGGGGCCGTTTCCTTAGTGCCTGCCTTCAGCTCATTCCTAAATGTTCCTCGGTAGTGTTCAGGAATCTCCAAGTCTCCTGTTTACAGCATGCCTGTCTTCTCCATCAACTTTTGTTCCGTGTGTGTGTGTGTGTGTGTGTGTGAGAGAGAGAGAGAGAGAGAGAGAGAGAGAGAGAGACCAGTTTGAAAGATGGAATTATCCTTTTCCTATAACAAAAGAACTGGCCTGCTGGAATCCTGAATGTTCCTGAGACTCAGGAGTTAAAGATTGAAAGTAAAGTTAGTTGGCAGGTCCCCAAAGACTTTATGTTTATCTTTTTCTGTGTATGTGTGTGTGCACATCTGTAGGTGCATCTGTGTGTATGTGTGTGCGCACGTGTATGCATGCACATATGCAGGTGCATCCGTGTGTGTGTGTGTGTACTCATGCAGGTGCATTCGTGTGTTTGTATGTGTGCGCGCACATATGCAGGTGCATTCATGTGTTTGTATGTGTGTGTGCATATACAGGTGCATCTGTGTGTGTATTTGTGTGTGTGTATGCGCATGCACGCATCCACATATGCAGGTGCATCTGTGTGTATGTGTGTGCACATGTGCATGTGAGTGCAGGTACCCAAGAGGCCAAGGCGACCAGTCCACTGGAGCTGGAGCTACAGATGGTTGTGGGCTCCCTGACACAGATGCTGGGATCCTCTGCAAAAGCTGAGTCGCCTTTCCAGCCGTCTCTTGCTGAACATAGGACCCATAGACTAGGCTAGGCTGCCTAATCAGCAGCCCCGGGCTTTTTCTGTCCCCACCTGCACAGTCCTGGGGTCACAGACCTAAGCCACTGTGGCTAGCTTTTTATGTGGGTGCTGGGGATTGGGACCCATGTGTTCATGTCCCCATCTCTGCAGCTGCTGTGTCCCCATCCCTGTAGCTGCCACGTCCCCATCCCTGTGGCTGCCGTGTCCCCATCCCTTGGCTGCCACGTCCCCATCCCTGTGGCTGCCGTGTCCCCATCCCTGTGGCTGCCACGTCCCATCCCTGTGGCTGCCACGTCCCCATCCCTGTGGCTGCCACGTCCCCATCCCTGTGGCTGCCGTGTCCCCATCCCTGTGGCTGCCACGTCTTGATTCTATCATAGAGGCTGTTTCTGATTCCATGTGTCCAGTTTCTCTACATGTTTACTGTGGCTAAACTTCCTGGAATTACATTAACATGAAAACTCGGCATGCGTGTCTGCAGGGGCCCAGGGCATGGGTTCTGGGGCTTTTCTTTGAGGGACTTTTATGGGGGCTGTGCTCCATTCTTGTATCGGTTCTGAGAGCGAATCTAGTAAAGTCTGTGCTTTTGAGTCACTGGATGAACCTGCATGTGGGGAGTAAGGTTCCTGGGGTCATCACTTGGTTCGCACGTGGCTGAGCTGGGTTGGTCTCATGCCTCGAGGTCACGTGCATTTCCTGTGTTCTACCTGTTACTTGTGTCTTAGACCATGGGTTAAGGGGTAAGTGGTTTGGGAATGAAGGAGTCATGCTGTTTGGAAAACTGAAACCGGAAAAACAGCCATTCCCTTAGATCAATCATCTATGTTGTTCAGGTGACAGAATTTTGAACAGCTGTTGTCTTGAGGGGATGAGAAGCGGCGTTTGGCCTCTTCAGCAGGCCAGACCAGTCTCTGTTGGAGCGCCAGCCGTAGGTTAATTCTGAGATGGACGCAGAAGCACACTCGAAAGTAGCTTGCATTCTTATCTGCCCATAGCTTACGTTTTAGGACCTGCTTAACGCCTAGCTCTCGGGGAGGATTGCCTTACTGACTTCTCCTTCCGTCTTCTTTGCAGATGGGGTGCTCACATCAGAGACAGGCTGGCTTCAGATGTCTGCTCCGGGGTGTTTTTAGCTGAGCTGTAGGAGACCATTAAACAAATGTAAGAGTTTGAGGGGAGAAGAGAGCTGTGTCTCAGACCAAATGTTTTACATGGAGAACATCTGGGGAACAGTGGGATTTGTCAGTGTGGTACACCAGAAAACAGCTTGGTGAGGCTCCGCGGGGATGGATGCCTCTGGCCCCTGGTGACCGGGTTTCACAGTTCTACTGGGAGGGCCTGTTTCTTAGGAAGGCAGTGCTCCGGGAGGAGTGTCTCTGGGGCTCCACACTCTGTAGTGTGCCAGTTAGCTCAGCGTCCTGACCAGATCACCAGCACTCATGAACAGTTTGATAGCCGAGCTACCCCCTGAACCCCGGTCTCCAGAGAAGTGTTATGCCATGCCGACACATGCTTTACCAGGTGTCTCCGTAGACAGGACAGAATGCGGAGGGACATGTGTGACCCAGCGGGAGCCACAGGGCTGCGGCATACGAGGATCTAGGTTGGAACTGTAGTGTTGACTCATGACCTGTGGGAACGTGACGCGGTCCTTTTTAGATTGGGTGTTGTCTCCTGAAGCTTAGCTTGTCTCATGAAGGGGAGCTGTAAAATACAGTGGGGTGATGTGCACTTAGAGGGGCCTGTGCACAGCACGGCCCGGTGCAGGCTGTGGCCTTAACCACAAGTACAAAAGCAGCTGATGTAGGCTGCAGAGGAGTCTGGGAAGACTGACTCCCAGACTTGTAGTTTAGTGAAGCAAGTTTGAGTGGGAGATGAAGGCTTAGGATATTCAACCTGTCTGATCCATCCCAACTCAGCCACTGACAGGAAGTTCCAGCCTCTCTTGGCTTTTGGGTACGCAGGAGTCAAGACAATGGCGATTCCTGCCTTGTAGTTTGCTTGCTATGCCCAGGTATTGACCAGGAACAGCCCCTTCCCCTTTGTAAGAGTATATTTTGACTGTGGTTTGGGTGGCATAATGACTGGTAAATATTTGTAGGTGTGAACAAGTTTTGCCAGGAGATGCAGAATCTTGCACTTCCGTGCCAAGCATGTCAAAAATGCTCCTTTTTGATCTTCCTTCCCCAAGGAAGCCCTACCGTAGTTTACCACGCGGTTATTATGTTCCTGAGAGCTATAGGATGAGAGGAAGTTTGAAGAATCCGGATGGTGTCATTTTGACCAGTATTGGGCAAGTGAAACTGTCATATCCCATTCCAACAGAGATTGAGGGTGAGGAGAAGCCACCCGAAGGGAAGGTCTCTGCCCTGCTCTGCAGAATCAGTGCTTTCTCTAGAGCCATTTCCCGACAGTTGCTTGCTGAGGGAATGAACTCATTACCACAGTTTTGTAGAAACACAGCTCCCAGGCCTCCCTTTCCAATTGTGCCTGTGTCTGTCTGCCTTCACTGACCAGATGGACAGTGGAAAGGGCTACATACAGATGCGTATTTTAAGATGAAAGTGGCTTAAATATGAGCTGGAGAAAGGCTTCCGAAGGTGGCTCTGTCCTTACGTTCAGAGATTCTAGCTGAGCTCGCTTACCAACTCCCTACTCCTTGCCAGGGGCTGTACCAATCACAGGGTCGCTGGCCCCCGGGCTCTGGGAGATAGATGTCTGTATCTCTGTACCAGCAGGTCCCTACCCTCCCTCAGGCCTCATTTATGTTCACCCAGAAAGCATAATAATGTTGTTGCAAGACTTTAATGAGCGAGAGGCTGAGAGATCTAACAGAATGGTACCCGGGGCCAGGAGTCTACTAAGAGCTTGATAACTGGTAATTACCGTGATCACTGTTACAATTACTGTGAGTCACCATGAACCTCTTCTCGGCTCCACTGGAAAGATGGGAAGTTCCCAGGCAAGCGATCTGGGAGCAGCTGGGGCTTCAGCGCCTCAGAGACAGGTAATGGAAGGCTTGGTGGCAGGTGGCTGTGGTTTGGGTTGGTGGAATGAAGTAACCCGCGGCAGTTTTAGCCCTGTCTTTTAAAGCTCTTGGCGTGCATCTTCACAGTAAATCTTTGTACGGACTCTGTGCTGGGTGCTTGCTCCATCCTGGATGCACTATGGCTTGGTTTGGATATGCCGGAGAGGTGGCTTTGCTGTGAATAGAGTTTATGAATATTGGTGAGAGGGGTGGGGTGGGAGGGCACCCAGGTGTCCAACAATAAGAGTGTCTCAAGACTGCTGCGGAATACTTGGCAAGATGGAAACGTTAGCAAATGATAGACCGGGGAAGGATCCTGGTAGAGAAAATGACAGGCGGGGACCTCCAGACATGACACACTCTCCCACCCAGGCCTTCCCTGCTGTCCCTAGGATGATCACAGGGACATGACATGCTCGCCTATGCTGGGGAATATTATTTTCAGGTATGTGACTTTTGTTTTCGCTTCATTTGTTTAACTCTGTGAAGCTGTGCTACTGAGCCTGTCTAAAACACCTGATGGTCCTAATAAAGAGATGAATGGCCAATAGTGAGGCAGGAGCAAGGGTAGGCCAGGCTGGCGGGCAGAGAGCATTAATAGAAGAGGGAGCAAGAGAACAAGGAGAGGAGGACATCAGGGCACAGCCGCTTAGCTACACAGGAAGCCACAGAGAAAGAAGCAAAGAAAGGTATACAGAAATAGAGAAAGTTAAAAGCCTAGAGGCAAAAGGTGGTCAGGATAATTTAAGCAAAGCTGGCAAGAAACAAGCAAGCTAAGGCCAGGCATTCATGACTAAGAATAAGACTCTGTGTGTGATTTATTAGGGAGCTGGGTGTCTGGTCCCTCAAAAAGCCAAAAGAGTAAAATACCACTCAACACTCCCACCAAGGCCATCCCTAGAGGCCCTAGGATGATCACAAGTCCCTTCCTCAATTTTCTCAGGGGTGGGAAACCAGGATGTAGTACTGGCTAAGTCTCCACTGAGCTGGGGGTAGGGGGTGGTTCGGGAAGTGCCAGCCCAAGAGGAGTATACTCCACGGGGGTCCAGTGCCCTTGCTTGGGACTGTTTTGTAGCCTGAAGAGTTGTTGTTACAAGAGTCCTTGGGTAGGCCTTTGGGGTGGTAATTAGGGAGCCGAGAAGCTGAAGACCTTCTGTTAGGGGTGTGGGCTGGGAGCAGCCTATTCATTACCAACAGTGAGTGCTAATAAGGGCTTCCCTTTGTGAGAAACAAAGGTATTGATGCTGGTAGGGTGGCTGAGGTGATAGACCGAAGCCTGTGACATCTTCACTCCCTCTGTGCTATGGCCGTGCACACCAGAATTACTATTCCTAACTTCCTAATAGCAGGAATTCTGTCAGGATAAAAATAAACTTCTGGGGGCTGGAGAGATGGCTCAGTGGTTAAGAGCATTGCCTGCTCTTCCAAAGGTCCTGAGTTCAATTCCCAGCAACCACATGGTGGCTCATCTGTAATGAGGTCTGGTGCCCTCTTCTGGCCTACAGACATACACACAGACAGAATATTGTATACATAATAAAGAAATAAATATTTTAAAAAAATAAACTTCTGATGAATCTTTCCTTATCAGTTAGAGCATCCACGATAAAGACAAAATAAAACTCTACTGCAAGCAGTGACTTCATGTCCCTGGACGCCTTTACCTGTCGGGTCCTCCACCAGGGTCCCTCCACATTCTAGCATCTGTAAGAACTTGCTCAGCTGGTTAACGCCTCTGCATCCTTGTCAAGACACAGTTCCATGGCTTCCAAGACACAGTCCCCTGCTTCTGCCCGGTGTATTTCACCATCTTAAGACTCTAACGACTTTGCTCAGATCCTCAGCCAAGGTGAACTCAGTAGACTACTTCCCTTTCTCTTTGGAAAGTGATCTTGGCCTCTTAGGTCTTTTGTGTCCTTTGCTCATTGTTTCCAAGGTCAGTGATTCACTGCCGTCTGAAGTTAATATTTAAAAGTAGCGTTTGCAGAGGATTAAGCAAGGATGGAGGATGGGACCCCCTCTACCCCCACACACCCAGTGTGCTTCATGTCTGATAGCAAACCAGGTTTGTACCCAACTAAAGCAACATTGTTGCCACAGCTCTGCGCACATCACCCTGACATTGAAGGGAGGTGAAAATCGTCCTCCAGGCTATAAAGCAACTCATACTGCTTAGGCAGAGCTGTCATTTTCTTTCTTAATTTATTGATGATGCAGGAGTTCTGCCATAGGAGCCCGCCTCGTGTGTAAATGCTAACAAACCCCTGCCAGTTTCTGCGCCAGGACTCCCTGCTCAGGCTTTTAGTCTTGTGTATTGTTAAGTTTGGGAGCCTGAGCTTATATTTCAACGACCTTGGGACTCTTAGGGCGGTAGGCATGGGACATCCTACCACCCTTACAGCTCCAATGTCTACTTAAGAAGCCCTGGTTACTCTTTCCATTCTCTCTGCTCCATCCTGTACACAGCCTGATATGATTCCCATACTGGCCTCCTGAGGTCAGCCCCATTGTCAGATGGGAAAACAGAGCATGTGACTTAGTTATTCTAGGACCTCCCCAGCAAGTTCTCAAAGTACTGACAGGCCTGAGTCCTGATGCTGGCTTCTCGGTGGTTCCGTCTGGAACTTTATGGGGTTCAGAAGTCCATAAATACAAGTTGTCCAGCCTTGACTTCCTGAGCCCTGCTCTGAACAGCAGCAGGGATCCTAGATTGGGGTGGCGGTTTTCCAGCTGATAGGCTCACTAGGCCTCAGGTTCATCCCTTCTACCCCTTCTCAGAACAGTCACCACCTGTCCTGAAACCAGCTACACTTCATGGGCTGGGGACATGGATTAGTGGGTGCGAAGGTGTTTGCTGTGCAGGCATGAGAAGCTGAGTTTGGGTCTCCAGCTCCGCTGTAAAAGACTGGGTGTGTGTGTGTGTGTGTGATGGTTCACCGGCAATCCCAGCATGCAGCAGGCAGAGAGACCAGATCTTCAGAATAAGCAGACTAGACTAGCCGATGCCACCGACTCTGGATTCAAGGGAGAGACTCCGCCTCAATACATATGATGGAGAGTGACCAAGAAAGACAATGGCAACCTCTGGCCTCCACATGTGTGCGCACACACACATCCAGGGATCCACCCATGTGCCCCGCCCCTCATAAACACGCACATACACCACGTACGTGCACTAAAAATAAATCCGTTGTGCTGCAGAATTGTGCTCTGGTGTGTTTGGCTTTCAGAAATGTGCATTGCGTATCTGACCATGTCTGAGTTAACATCTCTGTTGCCCACCAGCAGGTTTTTAATGCCTTGGGCCATGGCTAGATTGTAAAGACACCCATCTACTTTGGCTCTGGGCCTTGCGTCATCCAGAGGCTTAACTTTGAGCCCGAACAAGTGAAATGTTTCTTGGCAGCAAAGTTTCCGTACGCTGGGGGTAAATTATCCGGGCCGCTGGCTTCCTGCAGGAAGCAGCTCACTTTTAATTGTCCTCTGTATACAAGGGCAGATCGTTACCTGTTAGCCATTGAGTGTGTAATATGAGTGTGTCATATATACGTTACAGAGAATAAGAGCCAGCAGGGTCAGGGACTGTGGTTTGAGATGACAATTCTCAATCCTCAGACAATAGTAAGTCACCTGAGATATAAAGTCTTTGGTATAGTGAATTCCAGGTCAGCTATGATGACATAATTAAACCTTGTCTCAAAAGAAACAAGGACTTTCTCCCCACCTACCCCCACGAACCCCCCAAAACCAAACCAAACCAAACCCCCGTGATAGCAGGTCTCCCTCCTCTCACCCGGTTGGGGCATCCGCTGCCCATCCCTTGACAGTTGCTGGTTCAGAGAACCTGCCTGCCCCTCTTGGCCAACTCATTGCTCGCTGTTGGCATGATCACCTAGCACTGCCTGTCCATGTACCCTCTGTTCACCCCTCTTGGTTCTTGCCGGGTCAGCCGTGGTCACTTGCTTGTGTTTATAAAACCTTGACTCAATACAAGGAGTGCAAATCTGCCCTGAGATTCCTTAGCCCTCAGTTCCCCTTCTTGCAACATGGGGCCATTCTTGGCACAGTCCTTGAAGAGGGAAAGGAGGATGGGGGCGGGCACAGGAGAGTGTGGCGTGACTGAGTCCACAATGACATCCACGGTGATTGCTCTGAGCTGACCCAGACCACGGAGACCAAACTTTGTTATTTAAAGTCTGGAGTTAGAACACATTGTTTTTCATAGTGGAAGAAAAATGGAAATCATCCGAGCAATCATTTTGTTTCTGATGGGAGTTTTAGAAAACACAGGGTCGAGACAGGTCATTGAGGACCTTAGTTTTCCAAACTTCTTGCAGTGGTGGGCAGCCTCAGGGCACACACATACAATCCTTGGCTTCTCCCCATTCTCCCTACCCCTTGTCTGCAAAAACACCCATGTAGGAACGTGAATAAACAGGCCGGAGAGGAAGGTGAGGAGCCACCTGCCCTGAGGCAGCGCTGGCACAGGCCCTATGGGGCCTGTTGAATCCTGGCAGCTCACTGCTCCACACACAGTGGAGGGTCACTGAATTGATTAGGGTTTGGGTTGCAACACAAGCCTTCTGGGTGGCACTATCACGATCTAGGCAAAGACTTGAATAACGGCCCTCTGGTGATCTGGGGAATCTCGGGTGTGTGTGACCCTTGTGGAGCAAGGCTTTGCCCTGAAGTCTGTCCTTGTGTGAGAGGTCCCAGATCCTGGCTGTGCCCCAAGGCTGCTGCTCCCCTGCTGTGGACCCTGGACCCTGCTTACTAGGCTGCCTCTGGTTCGGTGTCCTGCAGCTCTTTTGGTGGCACGTGGAACAGAATGTGGCAGGCGTGAGATCACACCTTGTAAATGGCAGAGGGGTTGCCAACGGGTGTTGCTGGGGTTAGATGTGCCCGTGTTCTCCATATTTATGATTGGCTTCTTCCTGGGAGGCTCGCTCCTCCAGGCTTCTTCCTTCAGAAACCTCATTCCAAGGAGACCCATCTTATCGGCCTTTGGAGACTTAGGGATTCTTTGACACTGTTATTTGCCATGTCAACATTCTGTTTTTTGTTTTTCTGCTGCTGTTGTTGTTTTTAGTTTCCTTTTGTTTGTTTTTGTTTCTATGGTTTGAGAGAGGATTTCACTGCATGGCCCTGACTCGCCTGGAGCTAATTAACTCACTACCTAGATCAAGCTGGCCCTGAACTCACAGAGATTCTCCTGCCTCTGCAGTGCTGGGATTAACAACATGCACCACCATACCCGGTCCTTATCCGTGTTTATCCTACCTGTATACACAACCTCAGGAGTCAACAGTTTCCAGGCTTAGTGTCTGCCTATAAAATGACGTTGTAGTTAAGGACCAAATGAAATCAGGTCTATGGACGTCAGCTCTTGCTCTCAGTAGGAACACCTTCAGAAGTTTGGCTTGGTAGCAAAGGCCGGTATCCTAGCCACCCAGGAGGCTGAGGCAGGCACAGACCTATTTCTAGGCCAGTCTGGGAGATCCTATATCTAAATGAATAAATAAATAAAAAATAGGGTGGGGCATGCAGCTCAAGTAGAGTGCTTACCTAGTATGCACAAGACCTTGGGTTCAATCTGCAATACTGCAAAAAAAAAAATTACTGTCAGGTATTACAAACGTTTCTCTCTCAGGACCAGAGACAAACAGGCAGAGCTGGCTCCTGAACATGTGGTCCCTTGAATAGCATGACTGCCTCACTGAGCAGTTTGCTGCAAACCCAGCATCCCCAGGTCCCACCAGATTTAGAATTTATGTTTTAACAAGATGCCCAGGCATGTCTTGTTGGAGAGGTGCTGTTTTAGGATAGTCTCTGCAGGCCAGCACTGAGCAGTGTATAAGTAACTATTCGTACAACAGGACTGAGGACCAAAGAGACCTGCCTCTACCTTGGTTAGATCTTAGAGTCTCCCTCACGCCCCCGAGCAATTTCTACTGTATGCTGGGCCTCTGTGGAAATGTATTTAAATTTCAACCTGTGTTTGCTGTAAGGATGGAGGAGGATGGGGGCGTGTGGGGAGCAGCCTACGGGCAGCCTGCCTTACGACTTGCAGTGGCTAAACTCCCTGAGTATGACTCAGGACTTGCAACATTGTATCCTTCAGTCAGGCCTGGTCTATAAACACTGCCGTTCAGTGAACAGATGTCCAGGCTCTTTAACCCCATTGACAGGTGAGAAAGCAGAGTCATGAAGTCTGGGATTGCCCAAAGCCGCCCAGCCAGGAGAAAGCCTGTGCAAACTGGTCTCTGCCTTTCTTTCTCCTGCCCTGGCCTTGCTTGTCACCAGGTTTTTGGTTGGCGTGGAGAAGCCACCTTGAAAGAGGAGGCCCCACAGGCTGCATGCAGGGCAGGTGGTTTATAGTGACTAGTCAGTGAAAGAAAATCTGCCAATCCCGAAGAGAAGACCGAGCCTGTTACATTTAACAAGAGAGGGGAATTGTCTGGGCTGAGTGCCTCTGACAGCAAGCAGTCAGCACAGGGCAGAATTCATAGCTCCATGGCCAAGCCTGCCGCTACTGCATACGGTTTCCACATTAAACTATAGGTGGCCTTATTTAAAAGTAGACTGTTTTATATGTCTCATAGTGCTGTCTAGACTGGGGGACATTTATGACCGTGGCTGCGGTAAGGCAGACACACACACCTGAGCCTCTTGCCCCGAGCTCTCCCTCTGCCTTGTGCTGGGAAGAAGTGGAGCTGGGATGGGAGGAGATGTGTGATTTAAGACATCTGGCTATGAGTCCTAAGCCCTCTGCTTCTTTCCATGATCTTTTGTAGGTGTGTGGGTTGAAAAACAGGGGAGAGGGGCATTTCCATATAACGCTACACACGGAGGCATAGTTCTTAAACGGCTTGACCACAAGAGTGGTGACATCCTTTTTCCTGTGCTTTTTTTTTCTCTCTCTCACTGTTTGTATCTCCACTGCCCCTTGCCTTGAGGACATGGTGGATGGATATGTTCTCTTGCATGTGTATCCTAGTCAGGTGCAGGTGCTCAAAAAGCCACGAATCATGAAGGCCGAGGTCATGAGCACTGACATAGCATTTCCTTGTTTAGCTGCTTGGCATTTGCAAGAAGGAAGTTGGGGTGACTCTGGGGTTGCTTTATGGGTTCAAGTTGTTTTCTTTCCTGTCTGAATCTAAGGGTGCAGGTATCAAAATGTCCTCACAATGGCTTCACTTATCTTGAGTTTACCATTTGAAGGTGACATTATATTACATAACCAGGATGGTGCTGTCCAGTCCTGCCTTGACTTTGGGGGAAGCCAACGCCATCTCCACAAAGAAGACCTCCATTTGCTGTGTCTTGAGAAACCAGGAGGAATTCAAGTTTGCTTTGAGGACGAAAGGAAGGGTCTACCTATGGGACACTGAGTAAAAGTGACCAACATTTCCTGAGCAGTAACCGGCCCAAGCATATCACAAGCATCTCACATGCAGAGTTTGTGGGCCCAGGAAACAGATTCTGTTAGTTCCTCATATATGGAGAGAAAACTGGGGTATGGGGAGGTTCTACAACCTGTTCCAGTTCACACAGCTAGAGGATGGCTTCAGCGAGGCCACCAAGCCACGCTTCTAACATTTATCCCTGTAATATCTGAAGCGTTTGCTCAGTTTATTCGTCACCTTCTTGAGACAGATACCCACGAAGGGGTTGTGATTATGGGTCTCTCTCCCTTTTGCTTGTTTGGGTCCTATACAGAGAGGCCTACTGTGCAGAAAACAAGAAAAGAAAGAGGACTCAGTTGTTAAGAAAAAGACAGAGTGGGATGGGTATAGATGAGCGATGTGGCCGTGCCAGTTGGAGGGGGATGGCACAAAGCAGAAGCCAGCAGGAGAGGGATGCCAAGATGCACAGCATACACAGCTGTACATGTATGTGTTAGATGCTCACTGAACACTGACTCATAGGATCGCTGGGACTGTTTTCTTGGTTTGCCGTTAACTGGCTGGCTGACTGTGGAAGGGGCCATCTCCACATGGGACCCAGCGTCTGCCACGGCTGCTTTCATTGGCTTCTAGCTTTTGTTTCCCCTGACTTCCCACCACCCCATTCGACATTTTCAGTGGAAGGGGCTCTGCAGTCGCAAAGAAGCTTCGGCTTCGGGGACAGTCACCCTGGTTTTTAGCAGTGTGGAGCCCTTTGAGTTTCTGCAGCTCTGAGTAGGGCTTGATTAGAATATGGACCCTTTTCCTCCATGCCCAGCTGGAAGCCTTGCCTTGGCAGAGGCACCGTGAGACCCCTGGCCTGTCGTTGGACCCTTGCAGGGAGTAGACAGAGGGCTCATTTTCCTATGCATTAGAATGTCCTTACTTCTCTGACCCTGGAACATGAAGGAATGTATTGCAGTTGTGATTTGACAATAGAGCTTCCTTGAGGCCAAGCTCAGCTTGCTGCACAGCCAGAGGGGTGGTTTCTGTCCTTGGCCCATCTTTAGTCTTGGAAGGAATGTGGAAGTTGGTCCAGCAGCCACCCACATTCTCCAGGGCCTGTGTGTGTTCACTGTCTGTTTCATCCAGGCGTCAGCTCCCAGGATACAGGCCTCACTCAGCCAGAGAAAGCTTCCCTGTGATGGTTTTCCATCTGACGTAAGCAGAGGAGACTTTTCTTGCTGCACACTGAATGGGGCATCAAGAGGAGCTGTGCAACTCTGAGCTGGCACTGTGGTTACAAGGGGCCTTGAAGTTCGAAGGCGCATTCATCTCTGTGCTGTTTTATTTAACCAGACCCACGGTCTACCCAGGATCTAAGGGGAGTGGTGCCTCCATTGGATCCCCAGCTGTGCGTCTCCTGGGTTACACCTGTACCATTCTTGATTGCCCACAGAGACAGGATGTCAGAGAGACCAGAGATCATCTTTCATGTGCAAGTATAGGCAGCATCATTTAGCGTGTGTGCCCCCTTTAAAGTTTTGCTTGTTCATTTACTTAGTGTGTGTTGTGTTTGTGTGTGTGTGAGTGTGCATGTGTGTATGGGCACCTGTGTGCTGTGTGCTTGTGCACGTGTGTGCATGTGTGTGTGTACGTGTGTGCCTGCACACATCATGTGCATCACAATCATGTGATGGTCAGAGACAACTTTACTTCTCCGGAGACACTTTTCACCATCCCCTGTGTTCTCTAAGGCGACTGTCTTGCTTCTCCTGATGCACCGTGTGCTCCAGGCAAGGCGACTGTGGCCTTTCCGGCAGGTGATTCTCATTGCGTTCACTCCCCTGTCACCGGAGGAGTACTGGGCTGACAGACAGGAGCCGCGGTATTTGACTTGTGCCTCCCTCCCTTCCTCTCAAAACTTGGGTTACAGGACTTGAATTCCTGTCCCCAGGCTTTGCTGCAAAGCACTTTTAACTGCTGGTGCTCCTCACGGGCCCCGATTTCACCACCGCTTTTTAGGCTGGGGTCTAAACTCTCCTTTGCTTTTTCTTTCTCTCTGATGTCTGCCTGGGCTGGAATGTCTGTTCAGGTCTAGCATGTGCCAAATACGGGGGTTGAGGACTGGAGCCATGGCTGTAGCCCTTGTCCACGGCTGTAGACCTTGTCCACGGCTATAGACCATATCCACAGCCGTAGCCCTTGTCCATGGCCATGGCCCTTATCCACGGCTGTGGCCCTTATCCTTGGCCATAGACCTTATCCACGGCTGTAGCTCTTATCCATGGCTGTGAAGGTGGAGTGCTGTCAAAGTGCAGAGCCTAGAGAGGGGTTGGGTACAAGGAGAACTATCAGGGGTTGCTGTGCCATCTCAACCAGCTTTCCAGGAGGCTAGCAGAGAACAAACCCATTAGCAATGACTCCCAGTCCTTGATGAGGCTCAGGTTGAAGTGTTTTCATTAAGGAATGTTTCTATTTATAGTTGGTGGGAGCTGGGCTGGGCAGGAGTTGCTGTGGTGGGCTGGGGACTCCCCTGTGATAGTCAAGCTGCGGCTAGTTGTAGCTGCTTCTCGTGTGGGCTCATTCTTTTGCACATAACACCATGCCTTGTTACCCAGTGGGATGGGCTAGCTGCCTTTTGTATGGAAGGATGTGTGCCTATGAGGAAAGGAGGCCAGGGAAGGGCACATTTGGGAACTAAGCAGGCTTATGGTGTGGCAGTGGCTTGGTTGGTAGGGTCCCTGTTTCTGACCTTTGTCAACTTGTTGGTGAGCAGACAGATCCATTGGCAAAAGCATTTCTCCTTGTTAGACTCCTGTTACCGTCTGAAGTCTTTTCATATGTTTGAGCTCTGTGTGCTGGCCGTGGACATTTCCTACAAATTTGGATTCACAGACACTGGCAGGGAACTTCTGGAATCGACAGGGGCTGAACAGAGAGAAGCTGCCATGCCCTTTGCTTTGTCCTGGTTCTTTTTAATCGACCCTGTCCTTGGAAGGGAGGAGGATGCTGGATCAGTCTAAGCAGATGTATGGGCACAGCCTAGGTTGCAGTCTTTGGAACAAGGGGTTGGAGGTTGAACTGGCTTTATGGGATTGACCACACGGTGAATTTTGTTTGTTTTGAAGTCCTCACTACAGCTTCACAGTGAACTGAATGCTTAGAATTTCACCTTCCATAATTATGTTTGGCCTGCAAAGTCCCTCACCTTTGGCCCTCTTTACCCCCAAAGGATCAAGAGTCCTGTAATAAATGAGCCATGCCCGGTTAAACAGCCACTGCTTGATGAAGAAGACCCAAACCCCAGGCTGTTATAAAGGAAAGGCATGGCGGGGGTCGCTCCGGAGCTCTGTGGTGTGGTTGTCGATTTGGCCAAAAACTAACATCTGTGTTTATTTTCCACCCAGCCCTCCCCGTAGCAATGGCTGGCTTGCGTCTGTTTAGCCCTCTGAGTAACATTTCATTTCCTGACTTTATAGGTTGCTATAAAATCCATCCGTAAGGACAAAATTAAGGATGAACTAGACATGGTTCACATCAGACGAGAAATTGAGATCATGTCATCTCTCAGCCATCCTCATATCATCGGTATTTATGAAGGTCAGTAATTCTTTCCCCTACTTCTGTACCACTAACCATTTCGCATACCGCGGGGGCCTTGCCAAGACTTTGAGGTAATTGCCCTTCTGGGCAGGAGCCAAATAGTTTGGCTTCATGATATAAAAATAGCCAAGCACTATCTCTTCCTTGCTTACCTTGAATGCAACCAGATACGTGCTGGGCAGCTCATCTGTGCCGGGCAGCTCATCTGAGGCACGCACCATCTCTGGCTACTGCCTTCTTTCCTCTTCCCGGTTCCTTCGCTTTGGTTGTTGCTAAGTAACCTGTCTTAGTGAAAGCCAGTATGCTTAAAAAAAAAAAAAAAAAGGCTGCTTGCTTGGTGAACAGTAACGGTGGGTCTGTTGTCAACGTCATTGTCATTCCGCAAACCGATGGCCACGTCTGGATGAAGAGGTCCTGCAGGTCCTCCCCTGTGGGTTGGAAATGAGTGCAGAGGGTCGAAGAGGCATTGAGAAAGGCCTCGGAGGCTGTGCCAGTGGAGCCCAGCTTGCCGCTGGCGTTCATAAAAGCGCAGGTC
Source organism: Microtus oregoni (assembly GCF_018167655.1). Lineage (NCBI taxonomy): Eukaryota > Metazoa > Chordata > Mammalia > Rodentia > Cricetidae > Microtus > Microtus oregoni. The sequence continues at coordinate 92,505,411 of NW_024543060.1, read as the reverse complement.
AGGGAAAAGCTTGTAAAAGACTGAGCTTCGGTTTAGCTCTGGTCCTTTACAGGAGGAAATAGAATGTCTAAACCTCACGACCAGCAGCTCCTCTTCATAGTCTGTAAAGACATTCCACACTCGGTGACTGAAACACAGGCATCACAGCCAGGGGGCAGTTCCTCTCCTCACTCACAGTTGGACCAATAATTCCTTACCTATTTCTCTCTCTATATGCAGTTTTCTGTTTATTAGATTATACTGCTCAGGTTGTTCTCGCTGGCTTATATCATTTTATATCACTGTGTCCCATAAAGACATTTTACAAGGCTTTGTAATATTTCATTTAGGGGCATGCCATAATTTATTGAGTCGAATTTCTTTTGCCAAACATAATTGTTACTCCAGATTTTCTGGCTGTTATAAACAGAGCTTTATTGATTTCCATTCTGATAATTTTCTTATGGGAAATTACTTTTAAAATTATTCAGTCCAGTGTTTTTCTAATACATACACACATACATAAATACATACACACATACATACACACACATACATACACACACATACACACATACATACACACATACATACACACACATACATACACACATACATACACACAAACATACACACATACACACATACATACACACATACATACATACACATACATACATGCACACATACATACACACATACATACACATACATACATACATGCATACACACATACATAAATACATACATACACACATACATACATACACACATATGTAAATAAAGTTCATTTTATTTAAAATACATTTTAAATATATTTAATGTATATATGAATATATATAAGCATGTAGTTATGTATATTGATATTTTGAGACAGGATCTCACTATGTAGCCTTAGTTTGTCTGAAGCTCATAGAAATCCTCCTGCCTCTGCCCCTTGAAGGCTGGGATTAAAAGTATGTACTGTTGGGCTGGAGAGATGGCTCAGAGGTTAAGAACATTGCCTGCTCTACCAAAGGTCCTGAGTTCAATTCCCAGCAACCACATGGTGGCTCACAACCATCTGTAATGGGGTCTGGTGCCCTCTTCTGGCCTGCAGGCATAGACACAGACAGAATATTGTATACATAATAAATAAATAAATATTTTTTAAAAAAGTATGTACTGTCGTCACCCTGGTCTTCCCAGATTATTTTTAAATATGTGGTTAAGTCAGAAAAAAAATGAACTTTTTAAGAAAGTGAACTTCCTTTTCATTTTGGATCCACAAAAATGTATCAGGTAAGGAGAGCAAGATGGCATCCCTAGTTTTTTGGCTGTCCCTCATCTGTCTCCATCTTTTCTCCCCATTACTTCTCTGCTAGAAGTTAGCATTGGGAATACATTTCTGCTTTTTCTCAATCTCAGGGTTTGTTTGTTTGTGTGTGTGTTTTCTTTTTTAAGTATTTATGCAATTAAGTAAGCAGCATATAGTGGGGACCACAGAAGCTGCAGTGTTTGAAAACTCCATGCAAATATGGGGCATCTTGGCTGAGCCTTAAAGGTTTTTTGGAGGGAAAAGTTAGAAAAAAAAAAGGAAAACCACTTTCAAAAATAAATCTAAATTTGTCTGGTGAAGGAGGGGTTTATGGATGTTGGAAGTGGGTAGATACACGAATGTGGGCCAGGGTGAATTTATTTACTTTTTGAGGGGTTTGCTCTGCGTGGGTCCGTTACCATGGAAACCCAAGCGCTGCCCTGTGTGGTATGGACTAGGACAAGCCTGTGATACGTGAACATGGCTGTTTCTGAGTTGCGTGGCCTGACAGTGTGATCAGAGTATGCACCCAGCATGGGCTTCTCAGGGTTCCTATTTAGGAGGGCCACCCGCAGTAACTGACATCCGGCCCTGGAGAAACTGCCTTCAGGTCAGCATCAGGGAAGCTGGGAACCAGACAGGACCAGTGGGGGACAGGAAACCATTGTCCTCCCCAAGGGAAAGTCCAAGACGAATATTCTGCTGCCAAGGTTGCACAGGTCATGGTCTATCCCTCCTGGAAGATTCTGGAAGAATCTGCATTATAACTTTAAAGACCCATGGGAAGTAAAGTCCTTTCGGTGACTAGGACTGATAACTAGCATGGCTTCAGGAGGGAGCTCGGCCCCCAGCTGTACCCCACACCTGTCGGCTCACAGGGCAAGTGTTTTCTAAGCTGTGTATCCTCAGGCCCACGAGTGGTGGCTTCACCAAATGCATGCTGCTGTTTACTAGATCTGAAACTTGATTCCTTCCAAGCATGTCTTTCCAGAAGCAGACTCTGGGGTGGACTGTCCTGTTGACCCTCTGATGAAAATGATTTCTCCTCAAATTTGTCAACTCTGTGTGGAGAAAAACCATCGCTGGCTTTTACTGCTAAGTGGATAAGAGAAGAGGCGTGGCCTTTCTAATGGAGGATGCCCGGGTAACCTAATCAGGAGCGAAGAGAAATCACAGGCAGCATCTCAGGGTGGACCCCGCTTCCTACTCAAAGGAATTCCATTCTTTCAGCAGGGAGGCAATTGACAATATGGAAAAACAGCAGAAAAAAAGGAAGTATAGGAGCTTCCAACTTGGTTTCCTACAATGGAAAAGATAAAAACAGATTTTGTCTGTGGTTCTGATTTCAGGGCTGAGTTCAGACATCAAAGGCAGGTTGTCTCACCCCCACTTCCCCTTTGAAAGCCCAGGAAACCCCATCCATAAGCCCTCTGGAGAGTAGCATCTTTATTAAACAGCACAAGGCTTGAGAATTCCAGTGTCCCAGCTGGCAGGAGTACATACGTATGACATTTGAAAGCAAAAAGGGAGAGGGGTCCTGGGGGAGATGCGGTCTGGGCCGTCACTTTGGTGCCCTCTGGGGTTCTGGATATCGCTTTTCCTGGCAATATCTGATTGCGTCTCTTTATCGGCTCTTTGTGTAGGGATGTGCTGGGGGTGGGTGATCCTTGCATTTCTTTTATCTTAGGTAAAGGGATTTCTGGTTTCCTGTAACACAGAGGAAGATTTATTTTGGTATTCGTTACCTATGATCAATCTCCTTAGTAAGCATGTTTACAACATTATCTTTAAACTTAAAAAAGGAAGCAATGAAGCAGATGTGCACCTCTCTCGATCAGCACATCAGTCTCCTGCGCTGCCTTGTGAGCCTACACCTTGAGAAGGTGTAGGAGCTTGTGTTCTCAAGTGAGCTCTGGGTTCCTACCACAAAGCACTTGGATGGAGTTGCTGTCCGTGAAAGGTTCCTCCCATCTTTCTAGAAAGCAAATTAACATAGGTTTTCATATTATTTATCACCTCCCTCTCCATTGTTGCCAGGAGATTATGGTAGACACTTAAAGCAGCTAGCTGCTCACACCCATAGTCGAGAGAAGAGAGGGAATGGAAGGTTGAACAACTGCTTGTGCTCAGCTCTCTTGCTTCCCTTATACAGTCCAGGACCCAAAGCAAAAAGAATGGCGCTGCCCATGGTGGGCAATCTGCCTGCCCATTAAAGTAATGAAGACAAGCTCCCACCCTCAGACAGCCTGATCTCCAGAATCCTTGTTAACATTCTCTTCCCAGGTTTTTCTACCTAGTTGATGGCAAAACTGTTTTTCCATCCGCACCGCCCCACGTGTGTGTGTGTGTGTGTGTGTGTGTGTGTGTGTACACGCGCACACGCGCATGCGCGTGCATGTGCGTGTATGCTGTGCATGAGTACATGCCCATTAGTATGTGCAGGTGGATGCTAATTATTGATAGAGTTTCTTTCTTGATTACTTGGTTTGAGTCGTGAGCACCAGAGTGCGGTAAGTACTCTGCCAAGTAGGCCATCTCCCAGCCCCAAATATGCTTCATAAAAGCTGTCTGTGCTACGTAGCATTATGGTAAACCCTTCCAGAACGGGATATTTCTTTAGACCAGCCTGGTCTACAGAGTAAGTTTCAGGACAGTCAGGGCTATATAGAGAAACCCTATCTCAAAAAAACAGAAAAAAAAAAAAGGAAAGAAAGGAAGGAAGGAAGAAAGGAGGAAAAAAAGAAAGAAGAATCTGTGTCCCATAAATCCAGTTGCTAATGGTGGAAGCACCTCGTATTTTGTGGGCTCTAGTGTGACAGTCCAGGGGTCTTGAGAGGCAAGACGGGTAAGCAGGTCCTGATTTAGGAATGGGTCTTGATTTGAGCCCTCACAGAGGCAGAGATGGTGGAGTTGATCCTGCACCATTCATTTGTGTAGTTACTCTTTGCTCATCAGAAATGTGTTGAGCTCTTATGTTCCAAGTACTGTGCTGGTCGGACAAGTGTGGGAGCAATGGGTGTTAGGGCTGTGTAAACCCTAGGAGGCCCAGGCTCTTTGTCTGTACAGTGGGATAATGTCTTGATACTCTGTACAGCTGTAGGATTACATGTAAAATGAATAGAACCGCTAGGTATATGTTAATAAATGCTAAGGAGTATTGTCTTTTTATTTTATCACATGTGTAGCATGTATGCATGTGTGTATGCATTTGCATTTGTGTAGGAGTATTGCATGAGTGTGCTAGTATTTGCACGTGTATGTGCAAGTGTATATGTGTGTGTGAGGGGCCCAAGATTGATATTGGTCTTCCTTGATGTTCTCCACCTTGTATATTGAGGTGGGGTCTCTCGCTTGAACTCACCCCTCCTGATACAGCTTGTTTCTTTAGCCATCTTGCTCTGGGAGATCCTATTTCTGTCTCTTGTGTGCTGGGATTCCAGAAGGGACACAGCCCATTTGATTGTGACACGGTTCTGGGAATTCATGCTCTAGTCCTCGTGCTTATGTGGCAAGCACTTTACCCAGCGAGCTGTCTCTATCCTGATTATTATGTATATGACATCTGAAGATAAGTGAGGTGCCAGATGCTTATTGGTGTGGGTGTTGGGTACCAACACAGTACCCAACATTAACCATATTAATCAGGCCCCTTGTTGGCATATTAGGTACACATGGACACTCCCTCCTGTAGCATTTGTGACAATAATGTCTGCGCCTCAGCCCCAAGGCTTCTGATTGAGTCGGTCAGGCTGAGAAATGTGGAGTGATTCTTGCGACCAAGAGGACGATAACCTCTTGAAACCTGTGTTGTTCTAACCATCTGTGGTCAATGAGTCAGAGAGCGCATTCTGGCCACAGTCACCAAAGAGCAGTGGTTGACACCTTTAGCCTTGGGTTGACTTATAAGCCATTTGGATGCTGTCCTCCTCAGGGGTCCCATGAAACCCTTTGTTGAACTTGGCAAAGCAGCGTGCTAGGCTTATGTTTACTCTTTCGAACTCATGGCAAATTGCTGGGTCTTTATTTAATCCACCCTTCACTGCCAGCCTCCCAAGTTCCCAGTGAAAGCCTTGCAGACTGGACCCAAGTGCACGGCCCTCCTCTGTCCCTGAGTCCCCGAGGGCTCTTCTTGTTGCTAGCTATAGGGGTGAGCGCCTCGGCTGCATGGCAGCACAACCACATTTTAAATGAGCTTCCTGTTAAATTAGCTCTTTGACCTTCAAGTGTATTATTTTCATTTGATTACACCCAAGTCATTTTTCTAGAGGCCGGAGATTAGAAATAAAACAAACAAAAAACTAACGTTTCTCCCTGCCTGTCTTGCCTCGCCCTCCTGAGTTTCCTGGAATTCATTTTTTTTTCTAGTGTTTCAAATAATGCCACTTGTACTTGAAGCTAAGTTTTTAAAGACTAAATAAAACCATATTGTGTTTAATATAGGGCCTTTTGAGATGACCTGGGGTTGCTTAATCATTTGCTTAGACCATCCACAGCGTGCATTTAGGAAGGAAGGCTCATGGGACCCCGAAGAGTGGCCTTTTATGTGGCTACTGAAGGAAGGTTGGGTGACCTATGACTTCTGTCCGGGTTGGTTTGTTTGGGGACTCATATGCTTCTCCCCACCACTCCGTCAGTTCTGACACACCTCATGCAGTAACCTGTTCTCTGTGGTAGCGACCTCACTGGATGCTGATGGCTGTCCACTGAGCAGCACCAGGAATGGAAACAGAGACCCTGGTTAGGATGCTCTGCTTGGCAATAGAGACATGGTTCATGGTTCAGTATTTCCCAGCCAAGGACCTGCATCAGGTAGCTCGTAGTCTGTCACTCCAACACCAGGGTATCTGTTACCCTCTTCTTACCCACACTCACAAACTCCTATCTGTACCTAGACATGCATATATCTTATAATAGAAATCTTACAGAGAGAGACAGAGGGGAGAACGAGAGAACTGGACTTAATTTTGCAGGGGTTCATAGCAGTTTGATGTCTGCACAAGTGAGTTTACTGCCTTCATCGCTGTCCTCTCACCCCCCCCCCGTCTCTCTCTCTCTCTCTCTCTCTCTCTCTCTCTCTCTCTCTCTCTCTCACACACACACACACACACACACACAACACCACCACCAGGAGGCTGGGTCTAGTCCAGGCTGGCACCCTTGAGACCCCTCTTCTTTATCCTAGCCTTGTTCTTTGATCTCCTAGAATTTGTTGTTGGGCCCTCTCACAGCATTTGTAACCCTGGCATAGGGACAAAATTCTTAGTGAGCCTTCAGCGTCTCCTCTTCCCCAGACTGTACCCATACCTTGCTTTTTTTCCAGTTGTTTGACCTTTTGAGACCAGGTCTCTATAACCCCGACGAGCCTCCCTCCCCAGGGTCCTGGGAGTCAGGAATATACCCGTACCCCTCCACACGCATTACATTTTCATCTCCTTTCTTCTGGGTCCCCCAAAGTCTACCTCTGGCAGCGGGTGGCCAGCCTGGGTATGGCTTCTCTCCAGCATTCCAGCCAGCAGTCAGAATGAGCGCTGGTGTATTGTAAGACACGTGTGAACCAGAAAGCCTTCCATTGTCCAAACTGGGAAGTGCCCGCCTGTGATTCAGCTCTGACCACCCCCTTGACAATGGGAGCTATTAGTGCAGCTGAATTTTCTCACCCTCGCGGCGGGGGCTCCCAGACATCCCAGGACTGTTTCGTGAAACCGTGAGCCCTTGAGGTGTTTGCAGTTTGGTTTTTGGGCATGCGCTTTTGAAGAATTAATCTTGTAATGATGACTAATTAGGCGGGAACCAGCTCTTTCAAGAAGATATTCTTGTGTTTCTGAAATTTAAAAAAAAAGTAGGCTAGGGGTTTCCGTGAGAATCTTCCTTGTCTTTAATCAAAGTGAGTCCCGTGGGAGTGGAGAGTACTTTTGTCAGTTTGAGGACATCAATAAAAACAGTGTCGCTGTCTGGTGTGAGGGGTACCCTGGGCAGATAGAATCCAAACCAACCATGGAGAGAACGCTGGCCATTCCATCCTAACTAAGCCCTGTTCCTTTTCCTTAAAACCGGCAAACCAGTCTTCCTTCCTGGAGAGTCCACATGAATCAAGCTCTCCTCCATCTCCACAGGAAGACAATTTTCATTTTCCAGAACCATCTGCCACCACCCAGAGGATCCTGTAAACTGATCCCCACTTCACTCTCCTGCTAAAAGGCCTAATGTATTTGGTTCAGAAATGGCCAGTGGTTGGTTAAACATCCCAGGGTCACCTGACTTCTCGGTGTTTCTCCCGGGCCAGCATGCTGTTTTTCTGTCACACACTTGCTCAAGCTGTACAAGTTATGTTATTAACCCTGGGGGCAGCAAAAGGGAATTGTTAGAAGCCGTGTGATTAATTAGCGCAGTTGTGAAAGCCAGGCAATCAGAAGTCGGAGGACATGGACTGTCAGAGTGAATGTCTGATAAAATCCAGGTTGAATATGAAGGAACAGCCGTTACTATAACAACCAGTCTGTTCCCCCCACCACACACACACCACCCCGAAATAGAAATAAACAAAAAAACAAGGAAAGTAATCCAGGTTGGTTTTTGGGAAGAAGCAAGACACGGGGAGAAGAGAGGGGAAGTGTCTGGGTAGTTGGTTCCAAAACAATAGGGATAGCATCTGATCAAAGCAAACCCCTCGTCCTTTGGCCTGTTGGGTTCCATGCGTCTTCTTCTCTAGGAACCTTTTCAGACTCATTCGGATTTACACCACTGGTCCTTCCCTCTGGTCCTCTAGATACTAAAAGCATGAGCCATCCAGTTTGGCTCATGGATTATTTGGTAGGCGCCGTCCATTTCCAAGTAGAACACTGCCCCTCGAAGGCAAAGGCCAGGCCTTGTCCTGTTTTAGCGGCTTTAACACATAGCAGAACGCTCAGACAGTGACTTCACAGGCTGATCAAGTGTGTCCAGAAACAGCCGTGAGATGGACAATATGAAGGAGAGACTGTGAGCACAGCGCCGGAAGAGTGGATGCATGGAGGGAGAGTCATAGTAAAACCATGTCCACCAACAGTGCATACGGATATGCATCAGACGACGTGTGGCGTGCAGGCATGCTCCCAGTTGGGCTGGAGAGACAGCTCAATAGTTAAATGCCTTTATTCTAAAACCCACAGAAGCCATCCCTTGGCTCCCAAGCTCCTGGCCCCTTGCACCGGTTTCGCGGGATCTTTGTGATCAGTCTGTGCTGAGTGCGTGGCGTGCAGTCACTGGTGAAGAGAGAGAAACATGTTGTGTGGGAAAGCGAGGTCACTGTCTGGCAGGAAGTGAGTTTTGAGCTGTCTCAAAAGTCCAGGATTGGAAGAAAGGGGGGGTCTCGGAGGCCCGAGGACTTGGGTGAAGATGGCGGCAGCCGAGGCCGCGAACTGCATCATGGAGGTTTCCTGTGGCCAAGCAGAAAGCAGTGAGAAGCCCAACGCTGAAGACATGACGTCCAAAGACTACTACTTTGACTCCTATGCCCACTTTGGCATCCATGAGGAGATGCTGAAGGATGAGGTGCGCACCCTCACATACCGCAACTCCATGTTTCACAATCGGCACCTCTTCAAAGACAAGGTTGTGCTGGACGTGGGCTCGGGCACCGGCATCCTCTGCATGTTTGCGGCCAAGGCAGGAGCCCGCAAGGTCATTGGGATCGAATGTTCAAGCATCTCTGATTATGCTGTGAAGATTGTCAAAGCCAACAAGTTAGACCACGTGGTGACCATCATCAAGGGCAAGGTGGAGGAGGTGGAGCTGCCTGTGGAGAAAGTGGACATCATCATCAGCGAGTGGATGGGCTACTGTCTCTTCTACGAGTCCATGCTCAACACCGTGCTGCATGCCCGTGATAAGTGGCTGGCACCTGATGGCCTCATCTTCCCAGACCGGGCCACCCTTTATGTGACGGCCATCGAGGACCGGCAGTACAAAGACTACAAGATCCACTGGTGGGAGAATGTATATGGTTTCGATATGTCCTGCATCAAAGACGTGGCCATCAAGGAGCCCTTGGTGGACGTGGTGGACCCGAAGCAGCTGGTCACTAATGCCTGCCTCATAAAGGAGGTGGACATTTATACAGTCAAGGTAGAGGACCTGACCTTCACCTCCCCCTTCTGCCTACAAGTGAAGAGGAATGACTACGTGCATGCCTTGGTGGCCTACTTCAACATCGAGTTCACCCGATGCCACAAGAGGACCGGCTTTTCTACCAGTCCTGAGTCCCCATACACACACTGGAAGCAGACTGTGTTCTACATGGAGGATTACCTAACAGTGAAGACTGGCGAGGAGATCTTTGGCACCATTGGCATGAGGCCCAACGCCAAAAACAATTGCGACTTGGACTTTACCATCGACCTGGACTTCAAGGGCCAGCTATGTGAGCTCTCTTGCTCCACTGACTACCGGATGCGCTGAGGTGGCGCCAGGCTGGCCTCCTACCGAAGGGGGCTTAGGGACTGGGCTTGGGGGATGGGAGGGTACATCGTGACTGTGTTTTTCATAACTTATGTTTTTATATGGTTGCGTTTACGCCAATAAATCATCAGCTGACAAAAAAAAAAAAAGTCCAGGATTCCCGAGGCTCCTCTGGCCTTCCTTTCTCCCTTTTCTGTTGTCTTGACAATGTTTACTCACCTGCTTGGCTGCCTGGGAGCTTCTCAGGACACTCCCTCAATATTTCATGCATAGTCCTCTTCTTGCTCCTTGTTCCCTGGGCCCTGCTAACACTTCTGTATGCTGATTTTCTCGTGTTGTTTTCCAGCAAGCCTGTCATCTCCCTCTCTTGACGTGGTAACATCTTTAATTATCCACACTGCCATCCCCATAGTAGGTGCTTTATGCTGCTTTGTTGCCTTATTGAAACCCAGGCTGGGCACCTCAGGGTCCTGGCACAATGCTGCAGGCTGACTCAAGCTGAGCTAAGTTTCTATTCAGGGCCTGCAGTTTCCTGGTAGGCCTGGCATGCCAAGAGCCGCCGTTTTCCTTACCATTTCGGAGCTACCACGCTTCTGGGTGAGAACTGTCTGGCCAAGAGACACAGGCTTTCATTTTTCAGAAAGGAAACCCTTCCCCACGGAGGGAAAATAAGCTTTGCTTTAGTGACTAATAACATAAACACAGACAAGATTTCTGGGCTTATAAATAACCAGTTGTAAGAGTGCCCAAGGGGAATGGTGCGTTTTGTAAGAAGAATGGTCACGAGTATTCCCCCCACCTCTCCCAGAGTGACCTTCGCTGTGGGTAAGGAGTCTCAGGTCTTGGGTGCAAGAGCTGGCCGTTCCTCAGTGCCAGTTCCCAAGACTTTACCCTTAGCTGTTGTGAGAACTGGGCTGTCCTGGATAAAAAAAAAAATAGCTGTTGCCCAAAAGATGGGCGAGAGGGTTCTTCAGGGGGGACAGAGACACAGTGCTGAGTCAGCTCTCCGATCCTGCCCCCCAAATTCTCTCAGTGTCGTTGCTTCATGAGAGTCAGGCAGAAGGACTGGTGTGTCTGGATGGTAGCAGAGGCCACGCTTGGAGCCTGCAGGCCGATTGCACCATCCTGTCCTGGCCCCGCTTGAGCTCTCTGTAGTCATGGTGATTGTTCTGAGCCTTGCTCTACCAGGTGTTCCCCTCTGTAAACTAAGACGTTTAAAGGGCCACACCCAAATGACGTCATTCACACAAAATGCCTCTTAGCACAGGGCTGGCACTCAATAGGCCTACGGTACTTGGCGTTGTAGTTAAGAAAGAACTCAAGAGCCTTCTGCAGCCTTCTTGACAGAGTCGTTATGCTCTCCAAATGCAGAATCCTCTTTGGCATTTAGCTCATCAAATGTGCTATTTGAGCCTTGACTGTAAACGTGGCCTGCATCCTATAGAGGCTGCAGATGGTGTCCCATAGCCCGGCCTAACCATGAGGGGAATCCCGTGGCCCTGCCGACTGCCTGTAACAACAAGGGGGTGGGCGGTCTCATTCAGATCCATCACACGCATCCCGTGTTTCCTGTACTTCCTCTGGATGTGAGTAGGACCACGGAGATGCCCTGGTTCACCTGCAGAACCTAAGATAAGAACCTGCTGTTCAAGGGCAGCCAAGCCCACGTCGGAGCTTTTTCCAAATGTTTCACCTGTTGAATCACCTTCCAGGGTCTGTGCTCCAGGAAGCACAGCCATACTGGTGTTCTGCCTCTCGGCCCTTTGGCAGTGGGGTGACAGAGAAGGGTTAGAAGCCAGTGAGGGTGGAATTGTGGTGGAGTGACAGAGGTGGAGGGACCCAATGTGTGTATTTTAGAGGCCATGCCATCGGGCCATGCCAGCAGGAGTTGCTTAGTGTACAATATGTCACACTGAGCTATGCTGAAGTATGCGGTTGAAAAGGGAGGGTTCAGTTCTGGGGTAGTTCTCTCTGTGGGAGATATGCCGCCTGTTCTTCAGATGACAGTCCCAACCTCCTTTAGGGATGCTCCTGAGTCTGAGATGTGAGGTTCTTGTGTATTTTATGTGTCAAAGCACTTAACTTTTTTCTTCCTTCTCCCTGCCTTTAAAAAAAAAAAAAAAAGGAAGCCTGCTGCTTCCTTCATCAGCTTGAAACACATACGTCGAGGCCACCTTCCCTTCTTTCCAGAATTTATGGTTAATGAAAAGTGAGTGCACTCCAGGCTGTAGTCCTGATAGGAGCCAAAGTGGCTGGGTCCAGAGAGGCCAGCAGACAGCGGGGCAGCCAGTGTTATCTGGCTGTACCCTTTCCTCTCCCTGCTTCCTACCTCCTTCCCCTTCATTTTATCAGAGAGGGTTGGCTGGATTGGAAGGAGCCAAAAAGGAACTGGCAGGGCGGGTGACCGTCTAGCAGCCGGTGACAAGGTTTGGAAGGACAGGGAACCAAGGCTTCAGGCAGGTTCCAGTTCAACTCAGTTGCTCATTGTGTGTGTGTGTGTGTGTGTGTGTGTGTGTGTGTTGGTGCCAGGTGCTGGGGGTCCAGTAATATTAAAATAAACAATAACAGCCAATGTTATTGAGTGCTGGGCAGCAAATACTTTACCTACAGAGCCGTCTCCACAGTCCCATTAATTCTCCTCTATCCTCTCCACGGAGGACCGAGCAGGGGTGGGAGGGGATTGGGGAGAAATGATCTTGTTAATGAGAGTGAGTTCTGCTGAAAAGACCCAGGTATGTTTCTCTCAACTGTACAAGGTTTGTCCAGGGACAGAGAGAAGCGACCCTTGTCCCAAGTCCTCCTAATGTTGAATGTACAGATTTGTGGCACCCCCCCAACCCCCATCTGGGTCAGTGACGTCTCCACGGGTCTCCCTTGCTCCCTCCCTGCAGTCCTGATTAATGCTGCTGGGTGACAGTGTTTGTGTGTTCACCTCCCCTTCCCCACAGTGTTTGAGAACAAAGATAAGATTGTGATCATCATGGAATACGCCAGCAAAGGAGAGCTGTACGATTACATCAGCGAGCGGAGACGCCTCAGCGAGAGGGAGACCAGACACTTCTTCAGGCAGATCGTGTCCGCGGTGCACTACTGCCACAAGGTATGGCGGGGCTCGCCCGCTTGCGCTGCAGACAGCCTGCGGACACCTCGCGACACGCTTAATACCGTAAAGGTCTCGTTAGTTCATTGCAACATGTGTGGAGAATTTACAGAATGGGGAGAGAAAAATCCCCCCTATTCAAATCCCGTGTGTGTGTATGTGTGTGTGTGTGCATGCATGCGCGCGCACGTGTGTGCAGGTGTGTTCATTTGTGCACGTGTGCATAGAGGTCAGAGGTCAATGTCAGGTGTCCTCCTCAGTTACTTCCCAGCTGAGTGTTAGAGACAGGGTCTCTCCCTTAGCGTGGAGCTTGCTGGTTTGGCTAGACTGACTTGCTAGTGAGCCCTCAGGATCTGCCTGTCGTCTCCCCCAACCGTTGGTTGACCTCTGTGGACACGAGAGACACTCGTGATCAGACGTATCCTCAAGTGACACTGGAAAGCACCACAGGCTGTACTTCCGTTATCCGAAGCGTGTGAATGTGCGGATTGTGTCTGAATGGGACTTTCTTAGACTCATTCCATCTTCTTATGTCAGCCAGGAATGTGGCCGTGTGAACCAGACTTCTCTGGGTATTTCATTAAAGAGAACCAGCATCCCTGTTCTCTGTGTCTCTTCTCCAGGAGACTTGTTTTTTCAATCACCTCCTCAGAGCTCAGATTAGCAAAAACAGTAGCAGGAATGCATGCTGGCTCTCCGCAGTCAGGGATTGTGGAGGTATTAGAAGCTGACACACACACACACACACACACACACACACACACACACACACACCACAGAGAACTGACAGTAGCCATGCCCGTCAGTTTGCTCAACAAGGCAGCCTCCTCTGAGGAAGCCATTGGTTGGGAGCCCATTCTGCAGCGCATCCATACAGCCCCAGGCATTTCTTCCAGTCCACTGCTCTCTCTGCCGCCCACCCCTGGGAGACTTAAGCAGACCAAGCATGGCTGCTGGGCAGAGCCCCGCCCTCAGCCCTTTGGTGTCCTCTTCCCTTTAGACTGGCTGGCTGCTCCAAAGTTCAGCTCCCAGACTGGTCAGAGCTCGCCTGAATGAAAAGGGTACATGGTATCACAGTCCCCAGTGGCTCTGGTCTCTTTGGCGGGCAACCACCTCTTCCCTTTCATCAGTCCCGCGTCCTGCAGAGTGGCGAGAGGGACTTCCAAGTCTTTCCGGCTGGCTGCTTCGGAAGTATTCCAGACAGAGCTTGGGAGACTGGGTCAGGCCTTTGTCCAGCATGAGGGATGCAGGCAGGCAGGCAGGCAGACAGACAGACAGACAGACATGCAGGCAGGCTGTCCCTGGAGCCCTATGCTCCGTGTCCCCAGCTGAGATGTCTGCTGCTCCCCCTGGATCCCATCTCAGACCGGGTCTGCATTGCCTGGGATTATATTGCTTTCGTACAGCGGAATTACATTCCCAAAAAGCATCCCCCCGCTGGTTTACAGGCTCTGAGGGAGAATGGATTCCAGTCATTTTTCCTTTAACCACACAGCAAGTGAGTAATGCGCTCCTGTCGCTGGGCGCTGTCTGGGGAGCGTCCTGACGGCGGGAGCAGGCCTGAAGGATGGAGGTGGAGACCACCAGGGAGGGTCTGTCAGATTGTCCCCTCTGCCCCGCCTCCCCCTAGTTCTCCTGCCGTACGTCATCTCACCCACTCCTGTTCACCTCTCTCCTGTTTTCTTATTGCAGAATGGTGTGGTCCACCGGGACCTGAAGCTGGAGAATATACTGCTGGATGATAACTGCAATATTAAGGTAAAGCTCAGACAAGGCCTGGCTGTGGCGGGTAGGTGTGGCTTCCCCTAGGCCTGAATCTCAGGCAGCCACTCCCTCTGCTGGCAGGCAGGTTCTGGGAAAGACTCCCAGCAATTAGCTCATTCAAAGGATTTAATTCAGCCAGCAGGCATTAAGGAATCTACTACCTACCAGACTCTCTTTTCCCTGCTAGGACAGCAAGGGACACAGTCCCTGCCAGCAGGAAGTGCACAATCTGGACTTCTTATCATAAGAGTGACATACATATTTCCTATGTAGTTCGGTGACATACGTATTTCCTATGTAGTTCAGTGACATACATATTTCCTATGTAGTTCGGTGACATACGTATTTCCTATGTAGTTCAGTAACATATGTATTTCCTATGTAGTTCAGTAACATACGTATTTCTTGTATATTTCAGCGACATATGCATTTCCTATGTATGCATGTGTGTATGTGTGTATGTATGTATTTAAGTTCCCATTTACTTAAGATTCTCATAAGTCCCTCTTTCAGACAGCTTATGAGATGGGCAGTTTTTATTTTATAACTCACATACACATTGGGAAACTGAGGCACAGACAGGTTAGAAAACATGTCCAGATAACAGTGGTTGGTGTATAAAGGTTGACAGCCCAGTTCCTTATCCCTATGCAGCTATGATATGACAAAAGGGCCCTTCCTCCCTCCACTCCCCAAGTGCTGAGGGTCAGGGCTAAGGTACAGGCAAACAGCTCACACCCGCTTTAGCAGCCTTTCCCGGCTCACGTCTCTGTGACTTCCCACCCCTCATCTTTCTCTCACTTATGAGCCAACTATGGGACTGAGAGCTGGGTACAATGGTGGTAGTATTTATTCAGAAAGAGTGACTTGAGGTCTGGAGAGATGCCCCCACATTAAGAACACTTGCTCTTCTAGAGAACCTGAGTTCAGTTCATAGCACCCACATTGGGCTGCTCCCAAGCACCTGTAATCCCAGCTCCAGAGGATCATACTCCCTCTTCCGGCTTCTGTGGACAAGTGCACTCACATGTACATAGGTCTGCATACCAGACATGTGTGCATATACATAATTAGAAATCAGTCTTCAGAAAAGAAAGGGGAAGCCGGGCGGTGGTGGCACACATCTTTAATCCCAGCACTCGGGAAGCAGAGGCAGGCAGATCTCTGTGAGTTCAAGGCCAGCCTGGTCTGCAGAGCGAGTGCCAAGACAGGCTCCAAAGCTACACAGAGAAACCCTGTTCCATGAAAAAAAAAGGGGGGGGGAGGATGGGTGGTGGAGTTCACTTTTTTTCTGGCTGCCACTGGAGCTGGAGAAAGCTCTCCAGGGTTGAAGAGCCTCCTGGGGAGCAGTCTGGATGTCCTGCAAAATAAGCAAACATCATTTCAAAATAAACGGAGCTCGCTGTATGGGTTTCATTATGAAATGGCCTCAGCACTCCCGGCCCTGCAGGAGCCCCCTCCAGTTGGACACTTGTGACGTGAATGGCTCGGCCCTGGTCACTAGAAAAGGCGTAGGGACAATCTTACATCTTCCTCTTCTGTTGTTGCTGCTGCTGTCTTGTTGATGGCCGTGTGATGGGACCATATCCTTGCTTTGGAGTTTGGACTCTGTTTGTAGAACATGACAGTCAACCGTCAGCCACCAGGGTTCTTTGACAGTCCTTGAAGGACACATCCCCATGACCTCCCCGCTCAACAGAATAGTTGGCTTCAGTCACATATTTCTGTGCTGTCCATAGAGTCTGATGAAAACAATTGGTTGAAGTCTTTCTCCCTAGGAACAGGAAGTGAAATCTCAAGGTCTCCCTTTTCCTTTCTAGCAAGTTTTTGGATTGTTCTAGAAGGAACACTAACTATCAAGTTAAACAATTATGGGTTGAGGCTATATTTCGGTGGTGGAGCACTTGTTGATCATGTATGAAGCCCTGGTTCAGACCCCAGTATTGAAACAGGGGGACAGCTTATGGGCTGTGGGGCTTCCTAGCTCCTTGACAATGGGAAACCACAGAACCCAGTTTCTACAGTCACAAAATAGGTGGTAGTAACAGCTGCAGCCTTGCTCCGGGGGCCTTTCCAAGGTATTCTCTCTTTATGCTAAGATTTGTTTATCTGTTTTTGTTTTTCGAGACAGGGTTTCTCTGTAGCTTTGGAGCCTGTCCTGTAAATAGCTCTTGTAGACCAGGCTGGCCTCGAACTCACAGAGATATCCATCTGCCTCCCAAGTGCTGGGATTAAAGGTGTGTGCCACCACTGTTGAAATCACTGTGTACAAATGAGTCTGTGCTCTGGAATTGGAAAGCCTAGGTTTATTCTGCGGCTTCGCTTCTTACTGATGGCAGGATTTTGGGTAAATTTCTCACCCATTGATCTTAGTTTCCCCTGTGAAGTAGGGAGGCTAGCTCTGTCTCTAGGGTTGATTTGTTCGTTATCTCCAGTGAGTGTTCCTTAGCGTTTCTGCGGGCCAATTGTAGGCATTGGTAACAAATGTGAAGATTGTATCTAAAAATATAGGCAAATAAGACAGCACTTTTAACTCTGTCCATCCCAAGAGCTTCTTAAATGACTGGTCCCCGGAGGAAGTATGGTAAGGAAAGCCAGCTGGTGGGACAAGTGGCTCCAGGGGAGTGGTGGCTGGGCCCTGCTGCCCGATTGGAGCCTTGCCTTCTATGGGGTTTGTACCATCCATTGATCTCAGTGAGTTTCTGCCCAGATTCTTCTTGCCACCTGTCGCCCAGAGCCCTCGGAACTAAATGTAGTCTTTACAAGGTCTGGAATGTGAGCCTCTCGCCTGGGGATTGGGTTCTGTAGTTCAGTGTGACCTCTTGGTCCCGTGGTGTAGTCCCAGAAGTGATAAGCGCATAGCTTCCTGTGGAGTCATCTAATTCCCTAATAGAGGAGAAGAATGGCTAGAATTCAGAAAGGAATTGTATAGGGGACAGAGGGGCAGCAGCCTGGAAGAAATTCCCTTTGCAAACGCCACGCCAAGTCGCACACACAGTACTTTACAAAATTCAAGTTTGGTCCTGTATGTCTCTTTGCCCTTTTCCTAATAGGAATCTCTGCTCGGCGCCTGGCATTTCCCAAGCTGGGAACATACACGCATGCGCGCATGCACACACATGCACGAGCGCACGCACGCAGGCACGCTCTCGAACCCCGCCCAACAAAGAAAATCTTTCCGTTTAAAAATCCATTATTTACTGTTTTCTCCCTTGTTTCCAAGAATTCCACAAAGACCTGTTATTCTACTTGAAAAAAAAAACATGTTGGGGGTTGTTTTCCGACCCAGAACGTCTAAGGCATGGTGCCTGAGATCGAACCATGAATCAGGAGTTTGTTGTGTCTTTGTTCTCCCAGAGCGTCCCGTGGTGCCTGGCATATGTTGTCATTTAGAACAGTTTGATTTGGGGGGCACAGGAGTTAGGGTTGGAACTCACATGTCTGACTGCCAGGCAAACCCTTTTCATCATCTCACACCCACTTCCAAGGGTTCTTAAGAATGTGTTTCAGCTGGTGTTGATCTGTCTTCCGGCTGTACAGGGCCCCGTTCTTCCTGACTCAGCGCTTTGCAGCCGCGTGTTTAGAAAGGACACTTGCTGACAGAAGCAGTCAGACACATGGCCACAAGCTGGCCTCTGTGCGAATAAGGGGGCCATCGCTGCCTGGGCCTAGGGGGGCATGGGTACAAACGTGCTACCAACCAACCCACCAGATGTGAGCAGCAAGGTCTTCATAAGAGTGTGTGTGTGTGGGGGGGGGGGGGGGCGTTGTCACATTGTCGGCCCATGTCTCCTGTGTTTAAGGAAGCAGGGTAGCAGCCCAGGAAACCCCTAAAGAGGCTTCTGGTTTAAACTTGTTAGATGTTGCTGTGATTTTGGTGTGATTGGTGTGAGTTGTGTGGCCCGCTCCTCTTCCCTTTGCCTGAGGACAATTCACAGAGAGCACATCTGGCTTGGGAAATTATTTATCTGACCACAGCAAGAGGGTGCGGTTTCTAAAAATACTCCCGCAGCCCAGCGGCAGAAGGAATGAGCGCGATGCAGTCTTTCGGATCGCATTCCTTTCTCCGTAGAAGCACGGCCGAAAATAGCACCCAGCCTAGCATTAATTTGCAATTAATAAAAACAGGCCAGATTCACATCCCACTCTCTGGGAGAATGGAATGCCGACAATTCCCATCGAAGGCTCCGGTAAAAGTGCCTCCCCGGAAGAGGGCCAGGCGCCTGCCCGGGTCAGCTGACCTCCTCCGAGAGGGCTGGGAATCTGCTGAGCTCAGGGTAGAGGAGCGGAGGGGAGATGATCCGCTGCCCCCTGTGACAACGAAAGCTTGGCTGCTGGGGCTCAGGAAAGAAACTTTGATTGGCAGGGACAAGATGAGATAGGAGTCTTGGCAGCTTAGCAAGATGAGGCTGGGGATGGTGGACCTCGGCTTTGGTTAGACAAGTGTGAGAACTACGTATTGTTGCATTAACTAGTTTGTTCACTCGTGTGTGCACACATGTATGCGTGCTGCATGTTTGTACCGCGGTGTCCCTCCGCGGCCTGCAGTCATTCATTTGTTCCTTCGGGAACTGAATATCTGCTATAGGCAATATTTCTTTGTTCATAAGATACTTACCAAGTCTCCGATACTTTATCTTTAGTCCTGTGCTGGGTGTTGGGGGATTTAATGCTGAGTCAGATAGCCAGGTTTCTTTTGTCTCGGAGCTCAGAGTGTGGCAGTCTTCACTGGTAGTGATAATGAGTCAACAGATGTTAAGAAGGCAAAGAAGATAAGTCGGTTCCCCGAGAGGACTGGGGATTTCAGTTGGGGCGGAGAGCAATAAACAGAGGAATGCGGGGTGCAGAGGTCCAGCGAGGGAAATCAGGTCAGGGTGTGGACGGAGCCTGGTGGTTCTGTTCAGAGAGGTTGTCCGGGAAGGCTCCTTTACATAGCTCTTGGACTCCTCAAATCTGTGGAGCCTTGTCTGACTTCCTGACCTTGGAACATATTGTTCCCTCTGTCCGGGATGCCCTTTCCACTCCTCTTTGTCTGTCTGTTCTTTAGGGGGTCTTCCTCCAGAAAGTTCTTATCCCTTGGCAGGCCAGATGCTTCCATGCCATCTGGACATGCTAAACAGGAAGAGGTGTGTCTGTCTAGCCAGATGGAGCAGAGGGCTTTGTGGAGGACGTGGTGACAGGTCTCAGTTCTGAAGACTGGGGAGAAGGGTCTGATGGATGGAGCTTGCAGAGAAAAGGGAACTTCACTGAGCTGCTGGAGGCCAGAGACCTGGGACAGGTCTTGTGAAAACCCTCTCTGGGGTGGAACTGCCTGCCTCATTTTGATGGACAGGGAGGTTCCTATAGCTAATCAGGAATGAGACTACAAACCATTGCTCACCCCACCCCAGGTTCTACTCTTTCCTGTCAACCCCAAGATTTGCCCTCTGAAGGAAGGTCACCCAAGGGTCCTTTCATTTCCTCTTATGTAGAGCGCTGTTGACTTGCAGATAGCTGTCCCCGGGAGACGATCTTCAAGTGCCAGTGACAAGGCTGATGGCGTCACTGTAGGCAGAGCAGCCATACAGGACACTAGAGATGACATTGGCTGGGCATTAGGATCCTTTGTAGTGCGACCCTTGCCACACCCTCTGTTAAGAGTTTCCCAGATTGCTCCTGGTTGGGCATTTCTGGTCTCAAGACCACATGAGCGTAAATCTTCTGAAGACGAAAACCAGTCCACTCCCTCCTGCTCATTGTTCCTTGCAACTGCACAGGACAGTGGCTGTCCTGGGTAAAGTCACAGTAATTAACCCTGAGGCCGGAAAGGAGCGATGGACTGTGTCTTCCTGCGTGGAATTACTATCCTCCTGGAGTCAAGGGAAGTCCATTTCCTGTGAACAATAACTCCCCTTGACACGGAGTTTAATGGTCAGGATGGCTCTGGGTAAACTCCTCAGGCAAGCCCCTTGCCTCAGTTTCTTCATCTGCCAAGAGGAAATAACCATGAGACCTTTCTCTGAGGGCTGTTCTGAGAGTTGACTGCGGAGGTTTGTGTCAGGCTCCTAGACAGTGCCTGGCTCTCAGCGATGCTCCTATTTCTTCCCCACTGACTGCCATTTTCTCAGCTCTGGTTACAGCTACTGCAGATCCGTGTCCTAGCAGAGACAGCTGAGACTCAGAGAGGAGGAAGTGTCAAAACTCCATTACTGAAAGCCTGCTATGTGGTAGACCTGGGGTTTGCACTTGCCACGTGTCTGCTAATTTGCTTTCTCAACAGCCCTTCCTGGTAGACCATGGTGTGAGCATCTGTCACATTTTACAGATAAAGAGTCCCAGGCTCAGAGGGGATCTTGTTACAATGTAGCTTTCTACTTTCTATTCAGCAGGCCCCCGGGGAAGGACCCGGAAGGACCCGGGAGTCTGCTTTCTAAGATGCTGTGAGGTGATGCTGATGATGCTGGGGCAAGGACCAGGGAGGAGTAGCTAGACTGACTGGCGTGCCTCAGGACTGGAAAGGGACAGAGCTGGGCTTGGAACTAGAGTACACCAGCTTCTTCCCATCCTGTGATGTGGCCTCCCACACTGGACCGGCCTCTCTCATACATGGGTGGAAATCTTATCTCGTGCTCTGAGTCAGTCATTGGGTCCTAGGGCTTTCTATTATGAGTCGGCGTCCAGCTGTTAATGGAGATGGCTGTAACTTACAGTCTCCAGTCCTTTTGTTAACAACTCTATAGGCAAGGGTTCTGAGTCCACTTTTCAGATAGACAAACTGAGTGACATGGTGGTACTTAACCAATGATTACCTAGTAAGGACAGGGTCAAAGTTCAGCCCCTATTCCTGTGACTCCTAAGCCTCTGATCTTTGAGTGCAGGGCACTTCCTCCAAGACACTGCAAGGGACTGGCAGACATTCCTAAGGAGCCTAGTCTAGAGCTTCCTTTCTTAGCACTTAAAAACCAACCAGCTGCTGCCTCCTCTCCCATCAAGTGAGCTTGTCATTCACAGTGACCTTGGGGTTCATTCTATTTTGATGGTGGCAAAATATGCGTAATGTAACTTAAAACCTACTGTACTTGAGTGTTCAGCACAGAGGCAGGAAGCACCCCAGCACCCAGCTGAGGACCACAGCCCTCCCCTGCACCTGCACCTCCCTCCACACCCATTGCATCCTGGCTCCTTGCTTCTCTTTCCCCTAGCCTCCCTCCCCCCCCCCCCCCCCCCCCCCCCCCCCGGCAATCACTACCGTTCTCCTTTCTGTTTCGATGAATTTATCTACTCTAGGGACCGGGTATAAATAGAATCAGACAATGAGTATCTTTCTGTGCCTGGCTTATTTCAAACCTCTCTTGTTTGCAGGGTTCATCTGCGTTGAAGTGGGGTTAATCCCGCCGCCACGTGAATGATCCCCCCCTAATTTATCTCTTTGACTCCGGTTTTCACTTAGCTAGGGCACACCTCTAGAGGGGATGGATAGTCACAAAGGCAGTGCAAATTAAACTCCAGAGCTTTACCTTCTCTGAAGCCTTTCAGAGTGGAAGCCGAGCTGCAGAAGGTAGGATGAGATCAAAGGGTGGTTCTGATCCGGGAGGGGACAAGGCAACAGTTTAGCACCAGCAACAACAACAGAACTCCCCCCCACACACACACATACCCTCACACACAAACAGAGAGGCCTCTTTCTCCAAAGCTGAACAGTTTGCCAGCAAGAGTGCTGGGTGGGGCTGCAGAGTCTGTCCTCTAAGATGCTGGGAAGTGATGCTGGCTCAAGGATCAGCTAGGAGTAGAGCCGGCCTGATTGGCATGCCTCTGTTAGTTACAGGAGGTAAGAGGTGAAGCTAATGGGTGGAAATGTCCTTTTACAGAGTTGGGTAGCCCAAGAGACCCTGTGTGTCTTGTTCCTTGTGATCCTCAGCCAATCTTCTTAGGACTCTGAACCTTCAGCAACTTCATTTCCTGCCATCCAGGCCTTCTCTAAACATGGGGATCAGTTCTACAATGTGATGGGCTTTTGCGTGGCCGTGTTATGTTTAACCCTCGGTTTTTCTTGCACCCTCGTGCATTTTGCTTTTTTTCTTAGGTCGCCGGTATTTGTATTTAGTTTGAGTTTCTTTGTAGAGTGGTATTTATTTAGAAAGGAGGCCTTAAATAATGGCCGTTGATGGGAAATGCGTACCACGGCCCAAAGAAGAGCTTAAGGAGTGGAGAGAATAGAAACCAAAAGCAGTGTTACATTGTTGTTTGATGTTGGCCGCTGCCCCAGCTGCAAGCCCACAGCCGGTTGGTTGGTTCTCTCTGGTGAATGTGCAGATGCTTCAATAGACCCAGTGGCTCACCACCTTCCTGATGCACGTCAAAGAAGAGAAGGACTTCTTCATTTTGTGGTTCAGAGTAATTCACTCGTGCGACTGCTCACCTCCTTGACCGTCTCCTTCTTTCTTATTGACGGTCCCTGGTGTTACGGTAAATGCTGTCTCACATGTCCTGACATCAGTCACCTATCAGGACTTAAAGACAAATGTGCCATTCCTGCTCTATACACTTGATATATGCTTTATGCCCTTTAATTGTCATGACACCCTAGGGGCAGGAAAGATCCTTACCCCCGTTTTACAGATAGGGGAATTGAGGCTTCTGAGTGCATTCACACCTGGTGGTGTCTTCCTACTTAGCAATTGTGGCTTTAAATCCTAGCGCTGAGTGGCTCAGGGTCTGGGAATGCTGCGTGTGTGTTGATTAATACCGTTTTTCCGTACAAGGGCCAAGAACACGGGCTAATCTAGATTTCTATTAATCTTGTGTCCACGGCAATGACAGTTTTACAGGGAGGCTGATAAGCGCCAGTCTGCAAGGATGGGAGTGGGCCCGAAATGTAAACACACTTCCGCCAGAGTGCCTGCGTGGCATGCAGAGTCACCCAGCCCGTGTGAAAGCCCCTGTGGTGGGCGATTGTGTGCACGCGCAATGGGTGTTCTCACGCGCGCGTGTTTGAAAGACCCAGCGTGCCCCAGACAGCATTGGCACTGTGTTGTGGCTGAGCAGAGCTGTAGTTTTAGGCAGAGGGAAGCTGAAGCCCCAGGGCTCCTTGGAATCTTCGCAGGAGCTGAAGCTGGTTCATTCTTCTGATTGACAGGACACACTCTGTAGAGCTTCCCACCAACTTCCTGCAAGCCAGTCAGGGGCCTTGATAAGCAAGTGGAATTCGGAGCAATGAAGTGCAATCCGAGCCCCAAGGATGCCTTTTCTAAGGGTGTCTGTGTGCAGCTGCTTTGAATGACATTCCATTCATCCAAGGATGACTTTTTTTTTTTTTTTAAACAAAAATAGGCTTTTTTTGAGGGGCTTCATTCAAAAAAGCTTCTGTGGCATTCAGCCCCAGAAGTTCCCCGGGCATGTGGCTCATCCAGCACATTGCTAACACGCAATTGGAAATCAGGCTGGGAATAGTGGAGCACAGGAGGCGTTCGACTCACAAGGCTGGCTGAGACTGAGGTTCCAGTCAGTTTGCAGATGCTAGCAACGTCACTCATGCAGATCTCCGTGGGTCTTGCTTCTCTTTGCAGATCGCTGACTTTGGGCTTTCGAACCTGTACCAGAAGGACAAGTACTTGCAGACATTTTGTGGAAGCCCGCTCTATGCATCTCCTGAGATTGTCAACGGGAGGCCTTACCGAGGGCCGGAGGTGAGCAGCCTGTGGGGGAAGGGTTGGGGGAGTTGGAAGGAGAGGGAGGCAAGAACAAGATCTCTGAAAGTTTTTAAAACCCCCAACTATGTATCTCCTGAGATTGTCAACAGGAGGCCTTGCCGAGGGCCAGAGGTGAGCAGGCTGCAGAACTTGCGTGAAAGCCTTAGAGAAGCCTACAAGAGCAGATAAAGATGCCGGTTCCACCGTAGGCAGCTGCTAAGGATTGCTTTGATTTTTTTTTTTTTTTTTAGATTTTTCTCTTTTTAGAAATAATTGAGATCAAGTTGGTAAAGGGCACATTATGCACACTGTGACACACACACATGCACACACACACACACTTGCTTTTTGTCAAGTTATAATTATTTTGTGACACCTTCCAGCTTCATTATTAACATATGATTTGTAATAACCACATAAAATCTTGCTTTGTGCATATATTATTATATATTTAATAATTTGCCTGGCTTTAGACACTTGATTTTTCCCCAGTGTATCAAAATAAATAGAACCAAGAAAACTCTCATCAGGTATATACCTCTTTTGCCCATATTTAATAGTATGTGTTTGAAGAAATACATTTTAGTGGCATCTTCTCTTTTGTGAGAAATGTATTTTATAACATGCCTTAGAAGGGCTCTCATGGTCACTGTAAGATATGCGTCTGTCCTAGCTTGCGCTCTATTGCTGCAATTACACACGGCAGTGAAAGCAGCTTGGGGGAGGAAAGGGTTCCTTTCATCTTACAGCAGACAGTCTATCATGAAGGGAAGTCAGGGCAGGAACCCGGAGGCAAGAACCGAAGCAAAGACCGGAAGAACACTGCTTACCAGACTGTTCCTCGTGCCTTACTAGCCCGCAGCCTTGTTTAACCCAGGGCCACCTTCCCAGGGTTGGCACTGTCCCCAGTGGACGGGCCCTCCCACACCTATGTTTAACCAAGAAAAATGCCCACAGACTGGTCTATATCAATTTGATGGAGGCCTTTGTCTTAGTTGAGGTTCCCTCTTCCCAGGTGAACCCCAGATTGTGTCAAACTGACAGAGACCATCAGTTAGTAGGATGGTGAGCCTCTCCTTGCGGAGGTTCACCCATCCCAACCCTTAAATAGCAGCTGCTTGGTGTGTAGAAATGTTTTCTTCCAAATATTTATCCCTCTGAGAGTGTTTTGGTGGCAGGGCTGGGATAAAAGGCAGGCTGCCAAGAATCACTAACGAAGTAAAGAGAAGGTCTTCAAAAAACAAAATCTCAGGGACAAGCATAGGGTTCAGAGTGGCCTGTGAATTTCTTGTCAGATGCTTCTTTGGTCATTGCTGGGCGGGGTCTGAGGTTGCGAGCGGGCACTCGGGTCTGGTCGGCAAACATACTTTATTTGACCACATTCATCTCCCTTAAGAAAAAAATGAACCAACATTTAGTAGCTGAGAGATTCCACAGAAAAGCCGTATTTCTGACTTCTCTGTAGAAACCAAACACGGTGGCAGTTCTGAGCCTACATTTGTGCACGGTAGTATAAGCCAGGAAGAAACTGCCTGCCCACTACAGTTTGTCTCTGTCCCCAGCTCTCTACATCTACACCCTAAGTTCTTTTTTGCTTTGTTTTTGTGTTCATTGCCTTTCTGGCTCTGGTAGGATTTGGAACCCTTGAGCCCTCTAAGGAGGTAAAGTGAGGAACTGATTTGTTTGTTTGTTCAAGCAGGGTTTCTCTGTAGCTTTGGAGCCTGTCCTGGCAGTAGCTCTTGTAGACAGGTTGGCCTGGCAGGTTGGCCTCGAACTCACAGAGATCAGCCTGCCTCTGCCTCCCGAGTGCTGGGATTAAAGGCGTGCGCCACCACTATCCGGTTTCTCTTTTCATTTTTCACATTGAGCTGGAAGCAGCCTAG
The DNA here is from genome assembly GCF_018167655.1 of Microtus oregoni. Lineage (NCBI taxonomy): Eukaryota > Metazoa > Chordata > Mammalia > Rodentia > Cricetidae > Microtus > Microtus oregoni. The sequence continues at coordinate 92,479,284 of NW_024543060.1, read as the reverse complement.
TCTCTACCTGCCTCATGGAATCATGAGAACCAGGCAGTTTCCTACTTCAGAGTGCTCTGAAGCAGAGTGGGCTTGCTTGTTCATTGCTGGGCTGTGGTGGTAACCTGCCTTCCAGGTGCTAAATCCAGCTCCTGGGGGTGGTGCTATGGGTTCATACACAGCAGTGCCAATGCACTGGGGTCTGCATCCTAGCTCCTATGTGTCCTGTCTCTCTGCTCCAGGTGGACAGCTGGGCCTTGGGCGTCTTGCTTTACACTCTCATTTATGGGACGATGCCCTTCGATGGCTTCGATCACAAAAACCTCATTCGACAGATCAGCAGCGGAGAATACCGGGAGCCCACACAACCCTCAGGTGTGTGTCCTGTGGAGGTCGGGGCTGGAGGGGAGAGCGCTTGGTTCATCCGCCCCAGCTCACGGAGACATCGCCTGCTATTCCCCATTCTTCTTTCCTAACAGTACCTATCTGTTTAAACGACCACCATCGGCTCTTATCAGTCCTTTGGGCAGGGTGGTAAGCTTCGAGCCTCACTGTGGTCTCCTTTGTAGCGACTTCCCGTTATCTGGGAGTCAGGGTTGCCACTGGGACTGCACGTCTGTCTTAGTTTGGGTTTTTTATTGCTGTGGAGAGACACCACGACCACGGCAACTCCTCCAAAGAAAACATTTAATTGGAGTGGCTTGCTTACAGTTTCAGAGGTTCAGTCCATTTGGATCATGAAGGGGAGCATGGCAGTGTGCAGGCAGACATGGTGCTGGAGCTGAGAGTGCTCCATCTTGCAGGCAACAGGAAGTTGACTGACTGTCGCACTGAGGGAAGCTCCAGAAGAGGCCTCAAAGCCTGCCCCACAGTGACACACTTCTTCCAACAAGGCCACACCTCCTCATAGTGCCACTCTATTTGGGGGCCATTTTCTTTCAAAGCACCACAGTGTCCCTTACCTCTGTGCCTGTCTGTGTGGCTCTGACTCTTGAGGTGCCTCCCTGTGACTGGTCATTCCAGAGCCGAGCCTGGATCTCTTACTTAGCAGCTGACCAGGGGCTCCGATGAGGAAGAAGGTGTCAGCTATTCCTGTAAACTGTGCTCAGCGACTGGGCTCTGTTCCCCCTGGGATTTTTTTTTCTTGGTCAGAGCAACCAAGGTCAAAAGTTCCACCTCGTCATGGGAGAGCACCAGGTGTGTGCAGGAGTGTGGACAGATGGCCGGCACAGAATGTGCTTAATATTTGTGTACATTCCATTTAATGGACACGCAGTTGTGTTTTTTAACGATTCATAGTGGTTTCATAAAATTGTTACAAACCCAGAATGAGTGACTATTGAACCGTTCCTCGTTTCTAGGGGTCTCACAGGCTTAGCTTTGAGCCCTTGAGCCTGATACATAGTTTTGTCTTTATCAATATGTAACATTTCCGGTTTGTTTACATTGAAGAGCACTTCATTTAATGGGCATTTTTGATCTATTAACCTTGAATTCAGTGGCCAATGGAACTTTTCCCCGTGTCTGAATGTTTATCTACTGCACGTTTTCTCCTGAAGACCCTTCACGGTCTTCTTGCACCTGAGGACAACAGACAGAACGTCTGTGTGGTGTTGGGGGCGGCATTTTGGATGGCAGACTTCTAGCAGGGAGAACAGAAACCTGACAATCTATCATGAAGCAAATGGAGAAAGGGCTGCTCACTCAGCCTGAGAGCAGCCACCAGAGCACCAGACACGCCTGCTTCAGAGTCCTGAGACTCCACCACGCTGTGGACACGGGGCCTGCAGAAGAGTGGGGATTGACTTGGAGATTGCAAAGAAATTTAGGTAAATTTGCCAGCATAGAAAGATGAGGACTACCATGGGTGGGTAGGTAGGTAGATAGATGATAGACAGACAGATAGACAGATAGATGATAGAGACGATAGATAGATGATAGACAGATGGACAAATAGATGGATGATAGATAGATGATATAGAGATGATAGATAAATGAATGGATAGATTATGGACAGATAGATGGATGTTATAGATAGATGATAGAGAGATGATAGATGGATAGATAGATGGACAGATAGATGGATGATATTGATATATGATAGATGAATGGATAGATGATAGACAGATGGACAGGCAGAACGACAGACATGACTTGTGACTTCTGTGGTCTTTTACTCACTAACTGGTACCAGTAAACTTCCTGGCACCTTGTAAGAGTTCGGGAAATTCTCACCAAGTGATTGATGACCCTGTCCCTTCTCAGGAGTGTCGATCACTCTGTCCCCATTGCTAGGCTCTGCCAGTCTCTTCTCAGCCTTCACACATGGCTGAGGGGAGGAGCCAGCCTCCCAGGGTATAACTCGGTGCCAGGTGAGGTGCAGGGCACAGCTTGATCCTGAAAGTCAGTTTACCAGCTGTGAGATTGGCTCCTGTGGCTTCCTCAGCATCCTTGGAAGCCTTTGCCCCTTTATCTCTGGCAGGAGAATTTACGAAGGGACCCCCCCCCCCCCTTTTTTAAAGAAAGGCCCTGGCCACCTGGGTAGCAGATAAAGATCAGCTCTGGGTTTGGTGGATACCAATAGGGCTTATGTCAGACACAGGAGGTTGAGCTCACTGGGTGTGGCTCTCAGATCCTGGCTGAGACCTGGGGAGTGGAGCCAGCCGTGGGTAAAGCTGTTCTCTCTGCCCAGGTGTGTCAGGTAAGAGCCACGCCTGGCACAGGTGAGCGGTTCTCCATCCTCTGCCTCCAGCACCTTTTCCAGGTGGCTGAGGACTGTGTGTTCACAAGTACCTACCCTCTGGAAGGCTTCTGGTGAGCACCTGTGTTTTGTTCGGGTAGGAAAAGAGACTGACCAAAGAGGCAGTGAGATTGAGTTAGAATTCTTTCCCAATTACCTGGCCTGTGGTCCTCGATGCCAATCTGGGATGACAGAGAGGTTAGCAGTTCCAGGATGTTATTTATGTGCGGAAGAGCGGATCGTGGCTGCGGGGAGAGCACAGGTGATAACCGCTTGCCTTGTGGGTGTGGAAATGCTTGCGTTTGAGCCTAAGAACCTACCTCAAAACACCAGACGGGTAATGCACCATTAAGACCAGGCTGCTTCTGGGTTATAAACGATGGATTCCTGGGGTTTGCTGGGCCAGTCAGCCAGGCCTTCTCAGGGAGGTCTAGGCCAGCAGAAGGACTGTCTTAAAAGAAAAAGGTTGCTGGTCCTGAGGCCTTCACACGGATTATATACCAACACACACATGTGTGCTTCCACACATGAAGATTATATACCAACACACACATGTGCACTTCCACACATGAAGTTGCACCACAGAAAGAAATGGAAAGCAAGGGGTCAGGATGGGACCACTCTGTGGCTCGTGGTCCGGAGCCTTGGGTAGGGTTTTGTTGTATAGTCTAAAGGCTTTTCCTCCTGCTTCAGCAAGAGGCCAGAATGCTCCAAATGGATTTTTCCCCCCTGCAGTGTGCATGTCTCTGTAACCATTCATGGAAAAAGTCACCCCGCCAAAAGCTCCCAAGGATAGCCTGATTCTTTTTGTCTTTCACCCCTTAGATGCTCGAGGACTCATTCGGTGGATGCTGATGGTGAACCCTGACCGCCGGGCCACCATTGAGGACATCGCCAACCACTGGTGGGTGAACTGGGGCTACAAGAGCAGTGTCTGTGACTGTGATGCCCTTCCTGACTCCGAGTCTCCGCTCTTAGCACGGATTATAGATTGGCACCATCGTTCCACCGGGCTGCAGGCTGAGGCTGAAGCCAAGATGAAGGGTCTGGCCAAACCCGGAGCCTCTGAGGTGGTCCTGGAGCGGCAACGGTCGCTGAAGAAGTCTAAGAAAGAAAATGACTTTCCCCCGGCTGGCCAGGACTCGGTACCTGAAAGTCCATCCAAGCTGAGTTCCAAGAGGCCCAAGGGCATTCTGAAGAAGAGGAGCAACAGTGAACACCGCTCCCACAGTACTGGCTTCATTGAAGGCCTTGTGGGCCCTACCTTACCGTCCCCTTTCAAGATGGAGCAAGATTTGTGCCGGACCGGCATTCCCCTCCCCAGTTCCCCCGAGGCAGATATGTCAGGGAAGCTCAGCCTCAAACAGTCAGCCACGATGCCCAAGAAAGGTATCTTGAAAAAGACCCAGCAGAGAGAATCTGGTTACTATTCATCCCCGGAACGCAGCGAGTCTTTCGAGCTGCTGGACGGTAATGACGTCATCACCGGCAGCGGCCTCTCTTCTCCTCCCCCAGAGGCAGCCCGGGGAACCTCCCACAGCCTATCCTGCCGGAGGAAGGGCATCTTGAAACACAGCAGCAGGTACTCGGACGGTGCCGCAGACCCTGTCCTCGCCAGCCCCGAAATGCCCACACTGGAATCCTTGTCCGCGCCCGGCGTCCCCCCGGATGGTGTCTCTCGGAGTTACAGTCGCCCGTCCAGTGTCATCAGCGATGACAGTGTCCTGTCCAGCGACTCCTTTGACTTGTTAGACCTCCAGGAGAACCGTCCAGCCCGCCAGCGCATCCGCAGCTGCGTCTCTGCAGAAGACTTCCTCCAGCTTCAGGACTTCGAGACGCCGCACAACCGGCCCCGGCCCCAGTACCTGAAGCGGTACCGGAACCGACAGGCAGACAGTAGCTTCTCCCTCCTCGCTGATATGGACGACGTGACCCAGGTGTATAAGAAAGCGCTGGAGATCTGCAGCAAGCTCAACTAGCCCTGGGGGGGGGGGGGGGGGCGCAGAGGATGGGATGGAACGGGTGGGTGGGTCTAAGGGAGGAGGGCAACAGAACTCAGCTTCTGGCTGGTTACCTCTTTGCTGGCTGTGGCAATGGACTGGAAAAGGACTGCTATCTGGTAAGACCTGGCCCGGCCAGTGTTCAGTCTTGAGTCAGCACCTAAAAGGGATGGAAATGGTTCTTTATCATTTCTGCTGCCAGTCAGAGTGTGGGTCCTAACTGGCATTCCCCTGTGGCATCTCACATAGGATTGGCTTTCCAGAGAAGGCGATGTTGGCCAGCACGAAGTGGGAGGGGGCATTATGGGGACGGAGGTGTCTCACTAGAAGTCACCTAGGCCTTTCTGGAGGAGGAACAGGAAGACTGAGACCATCTGCTTAGGATGGATACATTAGCAAGCTTGGTCTGACTTCCTGGGGGCAAGCGAGATTGCAGCACCATTGGCTTGAGTTGGTGATCAGTTGGTGTCTGTTCTGGGTGCTGATTTGAGCAGCCTAGGCATAACACAGGGTGATGTGATCGAGTACCAGTAACTGCGGTGGGATGGGGAATCGCTGTAACAGCGTGCCCACCAGAACTAAGCCCTGGGAGTTAGCGAACAACACCCTGTCACCCTGTGGTGCCTGCTGACTCCTTCACGGCCCAGCATGGCATTTGTTAATTGGCTCCTGGACCTTGAGTGGAAGCCGGAGGGACTTGCTTAGAGAGCAAATGCTTCAAACTCTTCTAGGGACATAGTCTGTGATCAGTTTTTGACTTCCCAGGATCTACCTGGTTTGTTCCTTAACATCACCTGAAGGTGGGCAAGGAGAAATTGGGTGGTGTGAGAGCCCAGGGCATTGTGTATGACAGGAAAAAGAGCTGCTGTGGTCTTTGCACCGTTCGCTGGAAGGTGAGGCACGCTAGCAAGGGGCGACTTATCTCTTTCCTAAATGTCTCAGTATTAACTGGAATCCGGCCTCTTGGCTTCTCACCTGCACGAATGCTTTAATTGGCTGTGATGCTGTCCGGGGCCTCCAGAGGATTCTCAGCTCAGCTGCTGGCCCCATCCATCCACAGGTGTGGAGCGCTAATGGTAGATGAGCTGCTAGTGTAGGGACCTAGGGTGTAGGTGGGCGTGTGGATGCGGAAAGTGCGGTTTGGTCGAAGGTTCTTGTCTCCTCCAACCTAAGTGTTCTGTCTCGTGGCTTTGGTCTTCCTGTACGTTCCTTCCATCCCTGGAAGGGGAGGTTGAAAGAGAAGAGTGTTGGGTGGGGGGGACAACAAAATTAGGGACATTTCTTCAGGAGTCCACCAGATGGCTCTGGGGGAGGCTCTCATAAAAGAGGTGCGGCAGGATGTTTAAAAATGTTCCAGCTGATTATCTTAATCTCCCGGCGCTCAGATTACAGGTGATGTTAGCCCCACAGCGGGCATCCCGTGGATACTGGGGTTGAAATGATCTTTTGGGACTGACCTCACTGGCTTGGACAGATTAGAATCCTTACTCTAAGGTGGTTGCCTCCTGATAGCCTCTCAGAGGGGGCTGGGAGAGGACGCATCTTGGGAAGTCTTAGGAAAAACACGGAACATGTCACAGCACTGAGAACAGTTGTCAGGAAGATGCTGCCCCGTGTTTCCAGATACGGTCCTGTATCTCTGTGTGCCACCCACGCCAGCGTTGAGGCTCGTGTCTTCCTTTAGGTTGAGCTGAGCATTGTGGGAAGCTGCTTGGATTCTTTTCTTTCAGTACCAACTCCCTCTCAAGCTCTGGGACAGGCTAAACGAGAGAAAAATCTATAGGTAGAGAGTTGGGTTTGGGGGTGCATAGAGGGCAGCATGCAACCTCTGGTCCCCCATCTCCTTGCCTTCTTTTGTGAATAGCCCCTGCTTCTACAACTCTGGCCACCGAGCATGCTGCTAGTCTCAGGTGTACCAGCCATTACCGGTTGGGGGATGTGCCTGTTTCGGATTTCCCATCATTCTGGTGACTCCATTGGTGAATCTACCTTCTCTCTTCCCAGTCACCAGTAAGCTTTCTTTTGCCAGCACACTCTAAGACAAAGGAAAAACAAGTGTCCCCCACCAATACAGAGGCTGCGGTAAGCCCTCGGTTCCAGGGCAGACACTCTTGAGTCAAGCCCAGGGCTGTGCTTAGATCTGGTGGTCTCGGACCCCTGCAGTGGTGGAGAGCTGCTTCCTACGTTTGGAGGTCAGAGAGGTGGGTAGGTGGTTTCCAAGGCCAGGCTTGGTTCTGACGTCTAACGGTTGGCTGTCCGTCCCTGCAAGGGAAAGAGTTAGAATAGAGATGAGCCCTAAAAAGCAGCTTCCCAATTAAGACCCCTTACCTACAAGCCAATCCCCAGCCAAAGGTGTGCTGGGTTCATTTCCCTGGAGTCACTGGGGAGAGACGGGAGACTGCCAGCCCTCCCAGTCCTGATCCTTGCTTTGCTTCTGGGGCCCTTTCATCCTCTTTGTTTACACATCTGCCAAAGGGGTGGACTTTTGTACTTCGTTTTACAGGTAAATTTCAAGGCACAATCAGTTTTTAGGAAAATGCTTCAAGACCCCAGGCAACCTGACAATGCTAAATTCTTTCTGAATTTGGTCTCTGTTACTGGGCGCACCTTATCAAAGGGGCGCCCTGCAGGGTGAAATTCAGGCGTGTTTTGCCCAGGCCTGCTGTCTTGAGTCCAAATGTGAATGACGGACTGACTGCTTGCTGCCAAACTGGAAATGTTCTGTGGGGATTTACTGGCATGGTATCATTCCTAGGAAGAAGAAGAAAAAAAGAAAAAGAGAAAAAAAAAAGGAATGGGAAGGAGAGGGAGAAAACTTGACTGCACATTTTTTTTTAAATCCATGTTGTGACTTTTATTTAATTTCTATATTTTTTGGTAATAAAACGTTGACTTTAATTTGAATTTGTCTTTTCTTATTTATTGGTCTAAAAGGCATTTCAAAGGTATTATAATAATATATTGGTGTAATTTAATTGGTGCAGCATGCTTTACGGCTCCAGTCAAAATTGGTTTTCACTTTTCTGACTGGTCTGAGAACGGCCGACAGGGAAAGTAAAAGCTGGCTAATGACCCAAAGTGTTCATTTTTCATTGGAAACTGATTTTTTGTCGTTTTTGTTTGTGTTTATTTTTTAAATTAAATAAATTGCAATGAACTGTAGCAGGGCCTTGTTGTGCTGGTTTTTCTTCCTTACTCGAGAGGCACAAGTGGGTACGGGTGCCAGAAGCCCACCCATGCTGGGCTAAGCCTCCGGGGGCATGGCCTTCGCTGCATTGGAACTAAGGCCTGCAAGGGACCTGAAGTAACAGTAATCGTGCTTCTGTCTCTGTGTGTGTGAGAGAGTTCTGTGTCTCTGTGAGTGTGTGTGTGTGGGGGGCAGAGGACAACTTCAGCTTGCTGTTCCTCAAACACTGTCTCTCTTTCCATGTTGGAGCAGGGACTCTCGCCAGCCTGGGGACTGTCACATAGCCATAGCTGACCGGACAGTGAGTCTCAGGGCTCTGCCCTTCACAGCTGTGTTGATCTGTGTTCGTCACCAGAAAAGTGACTTTGCAGAGAAATGGCCGGCGCACCCTTTTCTGATGCCACTGGGAGGAGTTTAGGTGTCGCGCACGATGCCCAACTGCGCTCTCTGCGCTACCATACAGTTTGTGAGCCTCGGGCAAGGGGCTGGAGATTGAAACGCTGGTAAAGAAGCCCCTTATTCAATAGCACCACGGAGGCTTATCTACCCAACACGGTCAGGTAGGCCAACAGGTGAAAACCTCATCCCCTGATCCTCAAGGCCAAGGCAACACGCGCGCTCGTGAAGCAGAGCTGGTAAACAACTTTGACACAGCTTTCAGTAACTCAAATCAGAAGGAAAGCAAAGATCTCTAGCAGGGAAGAGCAGCTGGAAGCCAGGACTCCACATAGTCCCAACAAGGTGTGGCTGTCACCTTTACGTAAAGTCTCCTCCCTGATCATGCAGCCCCTCTTGCTAGGGTCCACAAACCTCCAAGATCTCAGCGGTAGTTGCTGGGAGACTGGTAACTGCTTCTTCCATCTAGGATAAAGGTGTCACGAAGGGCTACCATCCATGCTTGTCCCCGTCTGTGCTTCGGCTTCCCAAAATCACCCTTCCCCCATCCCAATCTCACACAAACTGATCTGGGACCAAGGTCAATAGGCTGCTGTTTTCTGATTGGGTCGGATAGGCCACAGCCCTGCCTATGGCATCTGGTGATTCCTGTTATGTCCTGATGTCTTCCCTGAACAAGCACCACCCCTGCTTCCCTACCTACAGCTCTTGGAAAGAGAGATAATAGTGTTAAACTATGAGGGATTCTTGGATTCTGGCTACAATATTGAATGACATTAAGTCCAGTATGGAACATCATTCCACACAAGAAGAGTCTGGCTTTACAGAGAAACAAGAACATATACTCATTCCTGACCAGGGAGAGACTTAGCTCTGGCAAACAGTACAGGATGGCGAGTTAAATTTAAACTCCAGATAATTCTTAGTGTGTGTCCCGTATGATATCTGGGCAGTGTTTATGTCTTTGAAAACATGTCACCTGGATTTCACGTGTAGCTGAGCATCCTGTATTTTATTGAATAGGATGTCATTGGTTAAACTGAGTGGATGCCGGATATCGTCAAGGTGGGTGGATGCTTCCACCTGCCGGTTTAGAATGTATCGTTGCCTCTTTCTTGCTCTTCTGTTACTGGGATGAAACACCGTGACTAAGTCAGCTCACAGAAGGAAGCGTGTAGTTGAGGGCTTGTTGACAGCTTCAGAGGGTCAGTCCATGATCATGGCGGCGAGTGTGGTGGCAGGAAGCCAGGGGAAGTTGCAAGAAGACTGGGCCAGGTATGATCATGTGACACCTTAAAGCTCAACCCTAGAGACACGCCTCCTCCAACAAGGCCACACCTCCTAATCCTTTCCAGACAGTTCCACAAACTGGGGACCAAGCATTCAAACATATGAACCTATGGGGCCATTTTTATCCAAACCACCACACCTTACAAGTCAGGCTGCAGGAGAAAGAATTCCAGTTGGAGGCTGGATTTGTTAATTTTGTTAATTTGTTAATTTCTCAACTGTTTCATGGTTTTCTTTCTTTCCCTTCCTCCCTCTTCTTTCTTTCTTTCTTTCTTTCTTTTTTTCTTTCTTCCTTTTTTTTCTCTTGTGTACTTGTATATACATGTGCACATGTTTGTGTATATGTGTGAAAGCCAGAAGATCGTCTTGGTGCTTCAAGTGCCACCTCTTAGTTTTGGAGACAAAGACCTCTTGCTGGTTTTAGTTGGACTAAACTGCTGGCCAGTGAGCCCGGGGTCCTCCTGTTGCCACCTCCCCTGTGCTGGGATTACAGACATGTCATTAACACCTGGCTTCTTTTCAATGTAGATTCTGGCATTTGAATTTAGGCCTTCCATTTGCAAGGTAAGCATTGCCACCCGAGCCATCTCTCCAGCCTCTAATGGCTTTATTGATAGCATTCTCATGTATCTCTGGCAAAGACTTTATATTGAGTATGAAACGCCATGTGACCCAATGGAGCCTTCTTTATTCATCGGCTTTTATTCATCTCTTTTCATTTAAGATAATTCAATCTTGCACATATTTTAGCAACACCTAGGGCGTGATGCATTTGAAGGATGGCAATGCTTAATATCAGCGGTCCTACACCCCAGCCCTTCTGTGAGTTTTAAAATAGGGCGTTTTAATGTATTTGCCCTGCTGATCCGATTCTTGCTGCGGTCCCTGCCTCCATTAACAAACCTCGGACATCGCAGACGAAGGGACTAAGTTGAAATTGGCTTAAAGGAGGACCTTTTGGAAATGCGTAAGTCTGTGCTCACGTAGACAGGGAATGACGTGTGCATGGCCTAGCGACTGGGGCAAATGTGACGTAAGCAAGCCAGTGAGGAGAAAAGGGGTGATCACTGTGAAGTACCAGCTATCCTGGGTCACATAAAACCTCACAGGAGAAGAAAAAAAGAGCTAGCCACTGTAAGTGTGAACATTCATATTTGTCCCAGACAGGGGACAGTAGATGATGCAAAGACCCTGGGGTCTTCAAAAATATTCAAGGGTTGATTTCTGGCCCACTGGCCCAGGACAGTGATTGGCAAGGGGATGCAGTGTTTGTTTAAACATGTGCGTCCACATTCGAACAAGGACTGGCTGTGATCATTTATGACTTTGCATTTCCTTAATTACAAACCGCGCCCTTCAACAGGTGGTCCCCAGACTTTCAACCAGAAAATGTTTCTGCTGCAGAAATTGACTTCCACTTATTGAAACTTATGAAAAAGACGTTTTTAGTCCCCGGGATCGGGCGCAGAAATGGACCGGCCGCGGTGCCGCGGGTGAAGAGCGGGGTCTCCACAGTCGGCTTTTCCTGTTCCTAGGCCTTCCCCTTGCCAGCACAGCTGTCTATTTCCAACAGAAAATGATGTAAGAAGTCAGCCACTATTTTTGTTTTAAGATTCCAACAATTGCTTTCCTCTTGACAAGAAAGTACACTGCCCGTGTATATTAACCTTCCACAGTGGTGGTCCAATCCCGGCAGAACTATTTAAGAGGAGTTTATCTATTTTAGCTCAGAGTTCTCCACAGTCATAGCACAGAGGGTGTTGGCCTCTGGTAGACAGGAAACAGGGAGGAGAGAAAAAGGGAGCAGGGACTGGGGATAAGAGTCAAAGGCATGCCTCCCATTGACCTACTTCCTCTAGCAAGGCCCACCTCCCAGAGTTTCTACCACCTCCCTAGATAGTTCCATCAGCTGGGGAGTAGTCATTCAACACAAGCCTGGGGCAAGCAGAGGAACCGGGAAGCGTTTAATATTCAAGTTATGCCAGCATCTCTCTCCAACAAGGAATATTCATTGTATTCTGACTAACTAGTTCCTTGGTGCATTCTCTGCTAGTTTTAGTTTCTGAATTGGTCTGGGTAAGCTATGTTATGCAACCCCTGGCGTGTCAGTGGCTCAGTGTAACAAGCCCCTCCCTCTCGGGTGGGCGGTGGCCCTTTCAAGTCATCTCCATGCCAAGATCCCTGCATCCTATGACTTTGACATCCCAGAGGTCTTTGCTCCTGACTATACAAATGAGAGAGACCGGGCGGTGTGTGTGTGTGTGTGTGTGTGTGTGTGTGTGAGAGAGAGAGAGAGAGAGAGAGAGAGAGAGAGAGAGAGAGAGAACCTGTGAATATCAGATCTGGATACAGCATACATTCTTTGGGCCCGCATCCCATTGGTCAGAACTCAGTCACCTGACCCCAGCCTGCCATCATGGATAGTCTTTGAGTATCTAGTAGTTTAAAAGCAGAAAGTAAAATGGGATCAAATGAATACTTGGCAACATTTCCACTACGTTTTATTTCTGCTTCCTATGAGGAGCCCCCAGCACATGGACAAAGAATTATAACTAACTAGTATTAACCAAGGGGTTGTGAAGTAGTCTGTGTTCTCATCCTTCATATCTGTCATCTTTTCATGCTTCTTATGCTCCCTTATCTCCATGATCACAGAGGAGGAAACTGTTTTAGAAATACAAAAAAAAAAAAAAAATGCAACGACTCGCGTTAAGTCAGCCAAGTGTGAAACATGAAGCTGATTCGAGCGTGGGCCTGACGGCCTAGCTTCTGAGCTGACTGTTGGCTCTGCTGTTCTCTACCTGTGACCCTTCTGAAACACGGACTCCTCACCGTTTCATTCATGAGCACAGTATTTCCCTGCAGGAGCCCAGCAGATGTCACCAGGAAGGAAGACACAGGCCAAAGTCAGAGTATTGGTCAAAGAGAGCCACCCTGCCAAGTTCCCCATTGATGGCAAGTTCTAGAATATTCAGTCTCAACAGATGGGACACATAGGATGATTCGTGTGTCCTAACTCATCTAGTGTGAAACGAGGCAGAGGGATTCACCTTTCTCTTCGCTGAGTTGCTCAGAACTCCAGAGTGGGAACAAGAGGCCTTAGGTGGCCAGGTGCAATTTGCAGCTGTCGGCACAGGCACGCTAACTGGGTTCCGTGTGCTGTTTCCTGTGTTTCTGAGCCTCAGGAAATCCCTGGAGCCTTCTAGAGGTTCCGGAACTCACAGCAAGCTTCCCAAAGTCATATAGAAACCCAGGGCTTTGCTTCCCAGACCTGCCTGGGGTCTAGCACTGCAAAAAGAATGTCTGTCGTACCGACATCAGGGCAGAGTGATGTCTTCAAAGCCGTGGGGTAGAGTTGGAGGTAGCACAGGCATTCCCTCAAGTCATATCTCACTGTCAGATGAAGCTGGGCCTGGAGGGCACTGCATTTTAGAGGCGGCTAAAGAAAAGGGGTGGGGGGGCTTCAAAAAATAACTACCCCAAGAATGTTCTGCACATTGGAATTTGTGAATCACTGAAGCTGAAAGCGTCTGATTCAGCAGTGCCTAGGGCATTCCAGAAGCTTCTGCTGTCAGGCTTTGGAGCCCAGACAGAGCGTGCGTGCAAAGCTGGGAGCCAGATGCGGACCTTGGTGCAAGTCAGCTGGTTTGCTCCAAAGAGGTCCTGATTACGGGTTCAATCCCTGTGGAGTCCAGATGGCCTTTGGAAGTGGGCCAGCCTGAGCTGGCTTCTCAGACACATATGATGGTGAAGGAGGAGGGAAAGAAACTTTTTCTAGAGAAACAACCACTAAGAACACTAAGGTCCTTTGGGATTCACAATGGTGGTTCTTGTTGCCCATGAGGCTGAGTTGCCGCCCTGTAGAAAGGAGGATTCCAGAGTGAACAGATCAAAGAGCCAAGTCGTCTCCGGGGGTCCAGTGCAGTCACACATCATGGGGGCTTCACCTGAGGTCTTCCTGGCCTTGGACGTTCCGTTCTGGCTGATTTCCAAGGATCTTGCTTCTTACTCGTTGCCGACCATAATGCTCACAGCCAATCTCTGCAGCCTTGGTGCTCTGTTCCTTCCCACTCCCCACCTACGAGACCATTTCTGCCTTTCCTTGGCCCTGGATGGTGGCCTCGTCTTTGTTTTCAGCCTCACGCTCATTCCTTGAATATCATCGCTATGTGACTTCCTTAGCAGGAGTTTGAAACCATCAGCATCCCCTGTTGGCACTGGACAACCTTGTCTGACCCAACGCCTCATTTGAGCATTATCCTTTCAAACGCAAGTCATGGCAAGTGATCCAGCATTGATGCCGATGCTGAAATAAGAGTCTCAACCCTGTTAGCGTAGGTGTGGGTGAGGTTGTAAGCGTGGGAGAGCTGTCCCCATTTCTCCACGATGAGATTTTTAAATTTTTTCCCTTTAATTTTTTTTCCTTTTTTTCTCTTAAATTTTGTTTAACTGAGAAGGTGTAGGGGTGTAGGGTAGATATGAAGGGACAGACAAATGAATGGGATCCAGATGTATGCTATAAAAGACACGTAGAATAAAAAGCAAAAAGAGTTAAGGGCTCTCAAGTCTACTGTGTGTGATCTTAATGTTTTGTTTACCCTTTATGGACCCTGTTTCCTGATGAGCAAAGAGAGGGGCTGCACTGTAACCGTGATGTTCAAATTATAACCTTTTTTTCTTTTTTCCTTTTGGCTTTTTGAGACAGGGATTCTCTGTAGCTTTGGAGCCTGTCCTGGAACTAGCTCTTGTAGACCAGACTGGCCTCGAACTCACAGAGATCTACCTGCCTCTGCCTCCCAAGTGCTGGGATTAAAGGTGTGTGCTACCAACACCTGGCAAAATTGTATCCTCTTGACATGAATCAAGAAGGAGAAGAAACCTTTGAGGGAAATCTCATTCTCTCAACAGTTCATCGATTTTATTTAATTTTTCTCAAAATAACGTTTTGGGTACATCTGATTTTAAATTCTGTTTTGTGATTTTTTTTTTTGTGGGGGAGGGTGATACCTGATTTTGGTCATTTTCCTCCACGTACTTTAGGTTTAATTTGCCTCAGATTTTCAGAAGTTTTAAGGTGACTTTAAATTCTGTTCTTTGTCACATATTAACAGTGAAAGTTGTGCATTTTGGTAAATATCTTCTAACGCCACAGCTTACAGGTTTTGAAGTACTGTTTTTTTTTTTTTTTTTTGGTTTTTCGAGACAGGGTTTCTCTGTGGTTTTGGAGCCTGTCCTGGAACTAGCTCTTGTAGACCAGGCTGGTCTCGAACTCACAGAGATCCGCCTGCCTCTGCCTCCCAAGTGCTGGGATTAAAGGCGTGCGCCACCACCGCCCGGCTTGAAGTACTGTTTTTTATTTTCAATTGACTAGAAACCCTTCCTGTTTCTAACTTTAAACTCAGTTTTACTATAGTCAGAGAACACACACGCTTTGTTTTTCAATCCTTCTAGCTTCACAGAAACTAGTTTAACCGTATCTGGCCAAGCTTGGGGATATTCTGTGTCCCCACTTTTGTATTGATTGTTCTACTTAATATTGGTGAAGTGAAGAAGCTGAGAGCACTGTTCAGGACCATATCACCTTACAAATTTTGGCCTAGTCTGTCAGCACAAAGGAAACTTCTTGAAGCACCTCTTCCTGTGGACTTGCCGCCTCTCCTTTTGTTTAATCATAGTTTTCTCTGTGTATTTAGAAGCTCATTTGTTAATGCATAATTTATCATGTTCCCTTGTTGACACAAAACCTTCAACATCATAAAGCATCCTTCTTCCCCTAATAATACTACTTAGGATGAAATTAAATAATATTATATCCACTCTGGTACTTATGATTAGTGTTGCACTAACGTTTTTATTCTTTTATTTATATTTGGCCCGAGTCTTTATATTTGGAACAAGATTCTATAGATGGTACCTACTTGGGCACTGCATTGCCTTTTCTCCATCTGAAAATTTGGTCATGTGATCTGAAAATGGAGGGGATGATACTGGAGATGAAAGGGTTAAGCACGAATAAGTGCAAAAGGAAAACAAGGAAGAGGAGGGGTGGGTGGGAACAGGTGAACCCAAACTAAGAACATGAAAAAAGCCCTCCGCTTTGAAAACAAATTAAAATAAATAATAAAAGAGGAGTTTGAAAACAGGCACTCCGCCTGGGCAGGCAACGCTTCCTCCAGAAGAAATGGATTATTAATTCTCGATCTCGCCAAGCTGACAGTTGAGGTTAACAAGATGGCTATAGGCAGGGCCATCTGCACCCCTACAAACGTCATCAGCGCAAGAACGGGAAACAACGTAGGCTTCTTAGGAAATGGTGCTGAAAGGGTTGCCGAGAGGAGGAGAGTCATGCACACGAACCGCTCAGCTGCTAAGTACACGGTCTGGATTTGAACTTGGGCCTCCCAGCTTCGGAGTTTCTGGTCCTAATTCTCTTCTGTCATCCAAGCACGCAGAGTTGCTCGCTATGACCAAATGGTTTCTGTCTTCATTTCTGCTGCCGTTGATTAAGCATTCCCATTCCGCGTGTGCAACCCCTCCACGGAGCCTCAGGGTTTGTGTCCAAGGCCATTTGGATTCTTTGTGTGTCATCCAGATGTTTGCTGCCAACTTTGGGGATGATTTCTTCCCCATTGTGGTCGGCTGATTGGAATGGGAGTCCACAAAGAAAGCAGGCCAGCTACTGCCTGGAAGACCAAGAAATGACTAACAGAGACATGGATGGAGATGGTCTCTTCAAGCTCTGCATAGCATCTGGACAACCAGTCTGGGAAGGGAGAAGGGGCTAAGAGTCAAGTGATGATCTGTCGTGAGGTTTATTGCTCCTGGAATGAGCAGGCCTCGAATTAGTGTTGGGTGGGTTAAGGAAATCACTGCCTTTTCTGCCTTTCCATGATTTTATTTCAAAGGCCGCAACTAGATAATAACTCGATAAAGCTGAAACGGCAGGAACGTGTGGCAGGTGTATTTATTTATTTTTAATGTTTGGAACAGTGTTCTTGGCTCCTCAGGGTGATTCAGTTTCAGGACAGGGATGAGTGGCGAGCAAAGGTCAGCAGCAGTATCTGCTTTTCTCTTGCGGCCTCTAGCGCCTCAGCATAGCCTATTCCTTGCGCCTTTATTTATGCGACCGTAGGAGGACTTATTGACAGGTTCTGAAGCACGGGTCCTATGAGACTTATACCTATCGTTCCCCCATTTGAGAATGCTAAGCTTTCGCCATCTACCCACTGAGGTCTGCATAACAGAAAGAGGAACTGATACCTCTGCTAACGTTGCCTCTGTCCTCTGGGTGTCAGGAAACTTAGCTCTGACCTTAGAGTATTGCTGGGATTGATGCTGATGGCCATTTCCTTGGTTAAGATCCCAAGGCCTATGGGATGCCTCCCCATGGTCCATCTGAGTGTGGATATACGAAGCCGGCAGGAAAGTAGGCTTCATACCAGCAGAGTTTTAGTCTCTGTTATAATAGTGCTTACTTGTTGGATATATATTATGTCCTCATTTAGCACTGTGTTGATGAAAACAAGATGTCTTAATTTTTAATCATTTTTTTTCGCAGTCATGTCCACAGCTGTGTTGTTCTTCCCAATGCATCATGAATCTTGGGGTGGGAGGGACATCACCCGGTCACGTGACCTTCTCTCCCACAGCAGAGCAGTCTTCACCCTCCGCTCGCTTGAGTATCTCCTCCTGGATTCACACTTGGCCTAAGAGTTCACTAACGCCATGATCCAGCAGGGCTGATCAGTGATATCTGAATGAATCAAGGGTGCCAGAGGAGAGATTTGATTGAAGTGGGGGTTCCAGGGGAGAGAGTTACATGCTCACCATCCTTTCCTCTCACTCGCTGCTTTTCTCTCTTCTTTCTTTTCTTCTTCCATACCCCCTTCCTTTTCTCCTATTTTTCCCCTTCTAGTTTCCATGAGAATGAGGTCAACCTAGAGATACTTCTGGTGGCAGATTTTGTCTTCGGATGCCAAAAGAGATGAGTTCAATATGAGTTCCAGAGAGGATGAGCTGAGAGCAAGGCCAGAGGGCAGCCTGTAGTGCAACATCCTATGTCTCCAAGTGCCTGCCCCTAAAACAAGCACCGAAGCTTCCTGGGATAGAGGGAGATCCACTTATTTGGATTCAATTTGTTGGATTTGGTTGTCTGTCACCTTGCAAGAGACAGGATTCTTAACTGAGATGGTTTCTGAACACAAGGTGAGGTAAGGCAAACCCGGTGTTGATCAAGGCAAGCCTGGCTTCTGATCACGTCCTGTTCATGATCCAGCAGAGTATCACTTCACTAGCTATACCAGGCAAAGTTCTTAGCTTCAAATATTGGGAGGAAATTCTGGGCCCTTCCAACAGACACAGGAATGAGTAAGGCTCGTTGCAAACACAGAGTCTTGCAGCCGGACAAGCCATTGAGACTACAAGCATAGAACCAAAACTCAGCTATAGACCTAATCAGGTGGAGACCTCGGGGCCAGCATCAGTGGTCACAGACTTTGTTCCATGCATTGCCAATGAGTGGCAGGGTGGTGCTGAGTTCTGACCATCAGTGACACCCATTCGTCAGGGCTGACTCTGAAAACTGGCCTTCATAGAACAGGTTTCATGTAGGGTCTGAATTCCTGCCAGGGTTAGGCAAGGGCTTCTCTGATTGGAGTAGATCTGGGCATGTGTCTGAGCTCCTGTGATGGTTTCCATAGTAACTTATTCCTTGTAGTAAGCATCCTAAGATGGGGACTTCTTCAGACACGGGAAAGGCATTCAAATGACCACATAGGATGAAAGCCACATTGCTGAGTATTTAGGAAAGGCTGAGTTTAAGACCAGAGCATCACGAACAAGAACATGACACGCAGGACAGAACTTGGGCAAGGTTTATCAAGAAACCTCTGTGGCATGTTTTCCTAGGAGATCAGACAACCAAGGGGGAGTTTATATTCAGGCTAGGTATTCAGACTTGGGTCCCTCCCCAAAGACGACTCACTGTGTTTATGAAAATACTACAAAATCTGTAAAAGTCTACAATCCCAAACGCTTCTGGTCTCAAGCACTGAAGTTGCAGCCTCGTTTTTTATAGGTGAGGGAACTAGGGTTCAAAGAAGTCACATGGATAACTAACCCCCAAAATCACACAATTAAGTGGCAAAGCCAAGCAGCAACTCTCTCCCCTTGACTGACACTGTACCCCCTCCCCCAACCTTGGCCAGATTTGTTAGATTCTGAAAAGATGTCTGCATGTCTGTGTGCCCAGACCAATGTCAATGTGGCTTTTATTTCATGCCAGGCATGGAATTAGGCCCTTTACTTACAACAGGGCTACTGGTATACAATTACATATTGCGTTCTGAATGTCATGAAGAATTCAGAACCCCAGAGAAGCCCAGCAACAAGCCTGGGCCTATGGAATTCTGCAGCCCATGACCTTTCTGAGATATTCTTAGGCAGAGAGGCCTGAGGAAGGAGTGGAGTGTGTGCTGGTGAAGGGGAAGAAAGAGGCTGTGGTGGGGTATGTTTGGAAGAAGCAGAGAAGACTCCAGGTGGTGCTGCCCTTCTTGGGCTGGGAAGCATAAGGGATGTGGGCAGGAGTCCCAGAGTGCCATCTGGAGTCTCATAATGTCACCGAGATGCTTTATCACTGCGAAATGAGGACAGCAGGCCCGGGCAGGGCTGCAGACTCGCAAGGCTGCTCCCAGCCTGTGCCGTGGAAGCTAAAGCTGGGGTGGATGATTGTGCAGCAGATGGAGCTGCGGATCACGTGCCTGGCACAGAGGCAGCCAGCCTCTGACAGTAGAGGCGCTCCTCCTTACATTTGCTTTCCACTCTCTGTCTTCCTCCTCCTCTCTCCTTTGCTTTCCCTTTTAATTTACACTTTCATTTCCTCAGATCTCCTTTGTCCCTTTACTGGGCATGGGGATCTTCAAGGATCTCCAGGTATCCCAAGTTCAATGTATTGAAATCAACATCACTCTCTTCCCAACCAAGGAACCTATTTCTCCTTGGTCTCTTTTTATGTTCACTTACAGCCGTTGCTAGGAACGGACACCCAGGAGGAAACAGCCTTACTTCTGGCCTCACTTCCTTTTCCTCCCCCCATCTCCAGCCATCTTCCCCAAGGCTCTCAGCACCTCCTCTGCTTCCCACACTACCTGTCACTTAAGATCAAAGACTTTCCAAGTTGAGTTCCCTCTGTGTTGTGTCTCTCCTAGCCTGGACTTTAAGAGCATCTTCTAGGCAATACCATCAGACTAAGCAAGAGGAGAAAAAGGGAAATCTAATCATTTTGGAGTATCTCTGGGAAGGGAAGTGGTGGTCCATCAAAATTACCAGCCTGCTCAGCCTGTCATGGCTGACTGTCAACTTGACTCTGTTAAGAATCTCCTCAGAGATGTTATACTGTCAACCCGAATCCATTTGGAATCCCCTTGGAGATGTAACATTGCCAACCCGACTCCATTAGGAACCATTTAGGAGACATTACCTTGTCAACCTAATTACATCAGGAATCACCTAGGAGACATTGATTGCATTGTCAACCAGACTCTATTTGGAATCACCTAGGAGATATCACATTGTCAACAGACACCGGCATACATCAGTCTCTTCTGGAAACACAGCCATAATCATACACACGTGTGCTTCACCAGTCCTAGGCATCTCTAGAGCAGTCAAGTTGACAACTCGCACCAACCATCCCAGGGGCCGACGGTCAGGGAAATGGGGGCTTCTAGTCATACAGCCTCAAGGAAAATGAACTCTGTCGATACTCACCGAGCTCAGGAGTGAGTTCTGCCCCAGAGTCTCCAGAAGTGAAGGGAGCTGCGTGCTGGTTAGTTTATTGTTTTTCATCTTGGCATGGCTAGAATCATCTGGGAAGAGGGAATGTCAGTTGAGAAATGAATTGCCTTCATCAGATTGGCCTATGGGCAAGTCTGTGGGGCATTTCCTTGCTTGAGATGGACATAAGGGTGTCTAGTTCATTGACCAGGTGGTCCCGGAGCGTATAAAAAAGGCAGCTGAGCGAGCTATGAGCAGCAAGCAAGGCAGTAAGCATTACTCCTCCATGGCCCCTGCTTCTGTCCCCTTCTCCTGGTTCTCAGCCTGAGGTCCCTCCCTTCATGGTTCTTCATGATGGACTGCAAGTCCTAAGATGAAATAAACCCCTTCCTTCCCATGTTGCTTTAGGTCATGATGTTTATCACAGCAGGAGACAGCAAATTAGAGTAAGAGGTCACCACATCTTGACTTTGGCCATAAGAGATGCTGAGCAGAGGATTTAGTCCTATTGGGTTATATTTGTGAACTACAGAACTGTGAGGTGTGTGTGTGTGAGTGTGTGTGTGTGTGTGTGTGTGCGTGTGTGTGTGCGTGTGTGTGTGTGTGCGTGTATGCGTGTATGTGTGTGCGTGCGTGTGTGTGTGTGTGTGTGTGCGTGCGTGTGTGTGTGTGTTTGTACCATGACACTCATGTAGAGGTGAGAGAGCTGCTTTGAGGATTAGTTATCTCCTTTCACTGTATGGTCTGGTCTTGAACTCATTGATCAGGTTCACACAGCAAGCCTGCTTACTGCTGGGCAATTTCACTGGCTCAACTGAGTCGTACTTCAAAGCCTGGGAGTGTGTAGCGTTCTGTTCTGGCAGCCCTTTTTATACACATAGAAGACAATAGGGAGGGCTGTTAGCATGCACTGGCAACTGTTGCTGCCCAGACACTAAGTGCCCTTCAGACTGCTCTGCAGTGTGGTCCATCAGCAAGCAACCTGAAGCAGTTTTTAGTGACTTAAGCAGCAAAGAAATGCAAGAGAAATGAGATGTGTCTTGCCCGGCCAGGATTTTATTTGGGTGCACGAGACACCACAGCTGTGGTGAGCCAGGAAGCCTACCTGGTACACTTGGTTCTTGTGCCTCATTTAGCATCCCTGACCCACCTACCTCCCTTCTTATAATATCACATCTCTCCCCGGCTTTGAGCCAGGCAAGAAAGAAAGAGCAAAATGTGCCCCAGTTTGGAACTTCTTCCTCAATCAGACTTTCAGAGACAATGTGATGTGGAGGATCCCAATTTCTGCCATTATGAGTCATAATTAATAATGACTGAGGTAGAATGGATGAATGGTAGCATATCAGCTGGGCCTCACCTTTATCCAATCCACTTCCTATATTTTAGGATTTGAATGCGACGTCTTGTCTGTAGAGGCTCGGGTTAGTTAAGGTTGTCTGTAGAGGCTCGGGTTAGTTAAGGTTCGGTTGTAAGCCGATAGGCTTCTGGGAAGCCGTTAGACAGTAAGGATTCTGAAGTAGTCCACAGATTAACATTCCTTGATGAATCCATCAATATTGCAAGGTGATGGAAAGCAGGAGATGAGGGCTACTAAACAAATATTATTGTGGGTTATGTATCTTTGGTGGTCATATCTTCCCCTATCTCTCATCTATCTCTGTCTCTCTGTCTCTTCTCTCTATCATGCCTCTGTGTCTCTGTCTTGTCTTTCTCTTCGCCATGAGGTGAATACCTTCTGAGATATTCTTTTTACCTTCATGGTACACTGACTAACCATGGACCTAGAAGCACGGGCCCAGGTGGCCACAGACTGAAATATCTTAAACAGAGAGGCGAATGAAAAAAAGAAAAACCTCCCCCCTTTAAGTTGTCTTTCTCAGGTTCCTTGTTTGCTAGGATGATAAAACTGACTAGCACGTTGCATGTTTTAAGACAAATTCAACCCAAGACAAGATGTTTTGTTTACACCACTCATCTGATCCTAACAACGGCTCTAAGAAATGGGGGCTGTTGTTATCCTCCTGTTACCATGGGAGAAGCAGATACATAGTTAAGAGACCAAGCAAGTTCAAGGTCATATGGCTGGGAATTTGCATGCTCGCTGACAGTTAGACTCCAGACTTTGGTCCTGCTTTCTGTCTCTAATTAAAGCTTGGGGAAAATGCTCTTAAAGGAAGAAGGACAAATGGTTCTTTCTTCCTTTGGTTTTTTTCATATTTCATTCTCTATGTAGCTTAGGCTAGACTAGAACCGAGACTCTTCCTGCCCCAGCCTTCCCAGGGCTAGGACTGCAGGCATACATCACCACGCCCACCACTAGACTTTTCTGTTTGTTGTTTTATTTTCTTCTTGTTGAGAAAAGTCAATTTAGTGTTGTTAGTAACAATGAGGTGCAGTTAATAGCTGATATACCTTTATTTATAGCACCAGTTATAGAAACAGCTATTGTACTGTGTTCTGGAAATAGAAGAAGCCCAGCCTATGGTCTTCTCAAACTTCATTCAAACTCAAGAGTTAAGTGAAACCTTAGCAATTACTCAAATCTATTCAATTTATCATCTGTCTGACTTCTTTCTCAACCTGGGAGACAATGTGAATCCTCCCTCCTCTAAGTTGTTCCTGTCAGAGCCGGAAAAGAAGTCACACCTTGGGGTTGTGTCATTTGCACGCTCAGCATGGATGAGATGGTGTTTTTTGGGTTGTGTCCTTTGCACACTCAGCGTGGATGAGATGTGTGTTTAGGGTTGTGTCCTTTGCACACTCAGCGTGGATGAGATGTGTGTTTAAGGTTGCGTCCTTTGCACACTCAGCGTGGATGAGATGTGTGTTTAAGGTTGTGTCCTTTGCACACTCAGCGTGGATGAGATGTGTGTTTAGGGTTGTGTCCTTTGCACACTCAGCGTGGATGAGATGTGTGTTTAAGGTTGTGTCCTTTGCACACTCAGCGTGGATGAGATGTGTGTTTAGGGTTGTGTCCTTTGCACACTCAGCGTGGATGAGATGTGTGTTTAAGGTTGTGTCCTTTGCACACTCAGCGTGGATGAGATGTGTGTTTAGGGTTCTGTCATTTGCATGTTCAGTGTGGATGAGATATATGTTTATCTATGTCTGCCAATAAAGGGAGGAAAAACTCATATTTTCAGCAATCTGGCAGGCAAGCATAGGTATCTTGGCGTAGATTTCACTGGTGATTTTATTAGGAATACTTATTTGTTTTGCATTGCATGCTGCGCCTTTAAATTCTACTCTTAGGGCTCTGTGCACGCCTGGTTTGCGCCTTCCTTACGCTGTGATGCAGTGACTGCGCCTGCTGGGTTTAACTCGGTTACTTCTCCAGTGATTTCCCATCGCCGTAAGTCATTCCCGTCCATAGACCGCATTACCATGAGCCACGGGGAGAGAGAGTTTCTCTGGCACATCCAGGAGGACGTATGCAAATTTGATTCACAGACAGATTTCTTGAATTGCCTGCAATTGTCCTTCCACTAACATGGAATAAGATTTCCGGCTTTGAATTTACTTATTTTACAGCTAAAGGGATGAGAACTTTGATGGGGTCCCACCGTGAGGCGATGAGAACGGAGATTCGAAACCTGGTCATTCAAGTCCGTCTTTATCGCTCTAATTATTGTTGAATAACGTTTGAGTGTATAAAGCATATCAAGTCAATCTTTACTCAAAGTTGTGCTCACTGCACAACAAGAAGGGTGGGGGCCGTGGGGAGGCAGCGAAGAGGTCACAGTGTGAAACGTGAAGCTGAGAACCTCAGTACATACAACAGTCATGTCTGCCCTTTGCTCCTGTTTCCACATGTCCCGGAGGCCATGTGTGCTCTGGCCGATCGCCCTTCCCTCTGTGCCCAGCTCTGAGCAGGAGGAAGTGAGCCACTGGCTTGCTCGTTAGCTATCTGCAGCTTCCCCTCCTGGCCACAAGCTCACTGTGATGGTTCTTGGTGGGAGTGTTTCTAAATCTGAAAATGTCAGGCAACCATCTGTTCGGCTAAGCTGCTCTCTGTAAGGCTAGTCCACACAGAGTCAGTAAAAATCAACACATCTCCCTCTGATGTTGTCCTCGGGGCTCTTTCTGATGAGTCTGCAGGGACACGGACCTCTTCCTTTTAGAGCTCTGTCCAGCTTGTCTCCCACGCTTGTCTGCCTTTATTGACGGCAACGAGGTCGGTGGGACTGGAGCAAGGCCACACACTCTCGGTCTATGTACTTATTCTCCATCCATCGTCTTCAGAACAAAAGATTTGCTAAGCAACAATTTTCTTTTCATACTTAGTGTGGTTCTGATCCGTAAATGCTTTTACATAACAGAGTCATATTTTAGGGATTTTTATGGTGGCTCTGATAGCCAACTAGACACTCTAGTCAGCACGTGGTGTAAACAGGGTGGAATAGCTGGTACTTAGGACCAGCACCGTAGACTTTACCAATATTGAAACCTTTCTCAGAACCCACATTTAGGATTCTCTATGTATACTTCTTTTGGAACCAGTACGCCCCGGAGATACCCAGATCTGTGGATGCTCAGGTCTCACACGCATGAAATGACGTGGTATGGGCTGGGGAGATGGCTTTGCTGATAAAGGACTTATTGCATAGCCTTGCGACCTGAGTTAGCTCCCCAGAACACAAGTCAAAAATGACAGGCATGACGGCACGCACTTGTGATCCAGTGCCGGGGAGGAGGGGTGGAAACTCCTCCTTCAGGGCTCTCTGGTCAACGGCTCTAACATACTTGTGCATACCGGCCCAGTGAAAGACCATGTCTTAAAAACAAGCTGGGCGGCACCTGAGGTGCAACACCAAAAGTTGTCCTAAGGCCCCCGCGTGCACACACACAACGTGTCCTTGCATATCTGCACACACACGTATCCTCATGAGCGTACACAGACATAAGATAAAAATGTAAATACGTATACTTGTAGGCATGTTTTCAGGACTGACCGCTTAGCATTGACTAACCAGTTGGTGTGTTCTTCCCCGGGGAAGGCTCTCCACCAATCTCAGCATCCTTAGTTGCCTATAGTTCTCTGTGGAGGGCCTGGTACCTTGCAGATACTTGACATCTCCCAAAGGAGGGTGATGATGGTGGCGACAGTGGTGCTGGAGGTGACGAGAACTCATCAATCATCTCCTCTGCAGGCTTCAGGGTTCTCTTCTTTTCTAGCTTGCCTCAGCTCCGGAGTTCTCCCTTCCCGGGTCAAGCACCAGTTTGAAAACTAACAAGTTGGGAGGTTGCGAAGGACCCAGCCATGGGCTTGTTGAGAGAGAGCCTGCTCGGTCTCCTGGCAGACAGGGCCTGTGGGAGATGATGACAGGCAGGAGTGGAGTGACAAGGTCATGGAATGCTGTGAAGCCGGGATCTTTTTACCAAGTTTGCCAAGAGCTCCACAAATTCCATCAGTAACCTGGCAGGATTGCACCTGCGTCAGAAAAAGGAAACGCCTGCAGTTTGTGGGGTGGAAATGCTTTGCAAGCTCGCATGTCCGGCTCTGTCTGCTTCGCCCAGTATATAAACACCAAAGAACAAAATGTCAGCGCAACCTTGGCCCTTCCCGCAGACTGGGAGAGGACAGGGTTGGATGAGGGGCATATGTTCTTCACATCAACCAAGCAGGCTTGGAGCTCTTGAGAACAGATGCCGGCTATGGTTCTCCCCAGAGTGTTCTTACTTAAACAGCTGGTCCTATCACTGGACACGGCACAGATGTAGCTAGTAACTTTGTATTATGCTAAAAGCTTCTTGACAAGGTCTGTGCAGCATTTATGCTGTTCCAAGTCATCTAGAGGTGACTGGAAGTTATGGGCAAGCGTTGAACCACTATGTGAGGGGCTTGACACCTTCACGTGTCAGGGACGAGCTGACCTTTTGTTCTCTGATATTTGTAATATCCCGTGAAGGAAACGAAGCAACACATCTGGGAACAGATAGTATTCAGCCTTACAAAATGAGGACGTTCTTATGTTTTTTTTCTTTTAACTTTATTTTTATTTACTCTTTGAAAATTTTATGCATGTATAGAATGTATCTTTTAAGATATTTTTATTGTTTTTATATATGTTTATGTATGTGTCTGTGTGAGTGAATGCTACGTGTGTACGGATGCTCACGGAGGCCAAAAGAGGACTTCCAATACCTTGTAGCTGGAGTTATGAGCAGCTGCGAGCTGCCCAGTGTGGGTGTTGGAAACTGGATTTTGGACCTCTGAAATAGCAGCAAACATTATCAACTGTGAGTCGTTTTCCAGTTCTTACAACATATCTTGAACATAACTACCCCTCACTTTTTGATGAAATTATATCCTTGCCACGTTACTAGTATAATTAACCCATCTCCCTACACATGCTGATGCAGAACTGTATTTAATACATTTTAAAATGAACACATCAGTGTAGAGGTTCCAAGCGAATGAATCACTGAGACTTTGGTTGGACACGGATCACAGAGCAGCGATAACCACGGCTCAGCCCTGCCACTGGCAGGGGCTAGCTCTTTCTCTGCATAAACCTCAAAAATGCAAACTTGCAGGTGTCAGCAGCCTGCAAATCTGAACCCAAGCCCTGGAATGAGAATGTTCTTTTGTTAGCTAGCTGCCAATCAGTTCCTTGTAGACCACTGTATTACAAGACAGTTGTAAGGATGTCAAAAGATGCAGTATTTCTAACATAACAGCATTTAAAAGCTTATTAGGCAAGTAACACAAGGCCTTCATGTCATAGCTCATAAATATAAACAAAGGAAAAAGATAAAAAGCCATTTGCCATCCTACTACCCAGAATGAATCATGGCTGGCTTTCTAGGACTTTTGAATTTACACACACACACACACACACACACACACACACACACACACACAATGCATGGACACTTATATACATACAATATACATCCATATATAGTAACAACCACGGTATCAAGTTAACACTGCTAAATTGCGATATTTACAGGGCCTTCCCATGCACACATTACTCTAATGCTTTTATACGCTGTAGCTCACTTAAGCTTCATCATAACCCTAGGAGGCTTGGAAATGAGGGTTACTTATGAGGCAGGAATTACTATTATTACCGCTCAATGCAGAGTGGAAGACTCTGAGTCTCAGAGAGGCACAATTAGGTGACATGCAGAAATAGAAGGAGTGCTTGAACCTAGTCAGTTTGACTCCAATTATTTTTTCTTTAAAAAAAAAATAGACAAGAAAATCTTGTTTTATTTTTTTCATTAATGGAACCCACCAGGTTTCCATTGCAAGACAGTTTGCAGAGTTCAAATCAAGCAGAGTTAATCATAAACAAAGTAGATGACCTCAACGGATTAGTGCCTGCCGAAGCCGCCGCATTTAAAGCTGAGCATCTTTGTGAAGACTGCCTCACTCTAGGGGGGTTGCTCTCAATAGAAAAGACACAAGTCACTTCAACAGAAAGTTCTAATGGCAGGAAAGGCACAACTCAGCGCATAGCCGTTCATAATCAACACCGGGACAACATTTGCTCGAATGATTTATTTTTTATCTATCTGGATAGAAGTTTTTATTTTTGTGTTTGCAGCCTACTGTGCAAACAAGCAAATGATATGCATAAAAGGCTTCCAAAACTGGTTAATATTTCAGAAAGATACATGCAGTGAAATAAAGGTGTTCTTTTGTTTTATT
Source organism: Microtus oregoni (assembly GCF_018167655.1). Lineage (NCBI taxonomy): Eukaryota > Metazoa > Chordata > Mammalia > Rodentia > Cricetidae > Microtus > Microtus oregoni. Next base: position 92,451,256 of record NW_024543060.1, on the reverse strand, counting down.
TCATTTTTGTTTTGTTTTGAGACAGGGTTTCTCTGTGTAGCCCTGGTTGCCCTGGAACTCGCTCTGTAGCCCAGGCTGGCCTTGAACTCAGAGATCGGCCTGCCTCTGCCTCCCGAGTGCTGGGGTTAAAGGCATGCGCCACCACCTGTTTTTAATTAAAGTATACTTTCACCATTTCCCTCCCGTCTTGTTCTTTCTTCCAACTCCTCCCATGTTACTCATTTAAATTTTAGCCTCCTCTTCTTTGTAATTGTTTTACACACACACACACACACACACACACACACACACACACACACACACCAGACCTGCTGAGTTTGATTGGTGCTACTTGCAGGCCTATGATATCAGGGCTGACTGCTTGGTATTGGATAACCAAATAAGGGGCTCCTTCCTGGGAAAAGATTGCTTCTCCTGCTCTGAGAATCCCCTAGTTGTCTATAGTTTTTTGTCTAGGGGAGGAGCCGCAGGAGAAATCCTCCTTCCACGGTAACATGTCTGTTGGTGGTCTTCTTATTCAGGTCCTGTTTAGGCAGCCATACTGCTGAGGTGTCATGGGGGAAGCTTCCCTGTCATTTCTAGGAGACACGCTCACAACAGCCTTAATGGCACTCTGGGTTTTTATAAGCTTTATAATCTTTCTGTCCCATCATTTGAAGATTCCCTGAGCCTTGGGTGTAGGAACTGTGTTGTACATCTATCATTTGGGGTTGGGTATCCAATGATCAATTGTTTTCTGTATTTTGACCAGTTGTGGTTTTCTGTCATTGTCTCTTTCTGTTGCAAAGAGCAGTTTCTTTGTTGAGGGGTGAGGGCTGCACTATGGGTATAAGCTTAGAACCCAGCTCCAATCTTTGGGAAGCAACCAAGGACAACAGCGATTAGTCTATGTTTTCTTTTGAAAGATTTGTTTATTTATTATGTATACAGTGTTCTAGGGCACCAGATCTCATTGCAGATGGGTGTGAGCCATTATGTGGTTGCTGGGAACTGAACTCAGGATCTCTGGAAGAGCAGTCAGTGCTCTTAATCTCTGAGCCATCTCTCCAGCCCCACCTATGTTTTTCTTAGGGTCTCTTTGGCTTGCCTGACCAACAATTCAAATGGGGCTTTCTCACACTTGGCATTGAGTTTTTTGTTACATAGTCTTTGGCTCTTAAGAGGCACATGGTTGGTCCAAGGGATTTAACTTCATTTAAATTTTTTATGTATACATATATGTAATTTAGAGTAAACAAAAACCAATATTCCCTATTTTCAAGGAATATTGAAAATAAACCTTTTTTCCCAAACATCCTTAGTGTTATTTTTCCTTCCTTCCACCCTCTCCTTCTGCACTGACCGCCCTTGGCCATTCTCAATTGAAGCTCCCCTTATCGTTCCTGTTTTTCCCCTTTATATCCTATATATCCTGCCATGTCCTCCTCTGGTTCCCTGCTTTCACAGTCCCATGCTTCCCCTGTAGTTCATTGTCTGCAGTGGGGTGGGGGCTTTACAGTACAAGTTCCTCTCTTGTAGCTCACAGGTTTTTGTTGTTCTTCTTCTTATTTTTTAAGTCATTCTACATTTTCACTCTTATGAAAAATAGCCACTATTATCTATTTCTCAGGCAGCTGGAGATGGAAGCGTCCAGGCTTTGCCCATGAGCAGTTGACTGCGACCCTGATTCAGCAAGTCCCGGCCCCCATTCTGCAAGGTCAAGGTTGGGACTGTGTTGGAGACGGAATCAGGTTTGTTCTGGGGGTGACATAGGCCTGGGGGAAGCATCAGTGCTCTTACACAACAGAGGAGCTCGTGGCCGATGGCTCCGTTATGAGGGTAGAGGAGATCCAGGCTGTGTGCCATCTCTGTTTGCAACAGCTCGCAACCTGGTGCTAGTTACTCCACCTCTCTGGATCCCGGTCTCTTTATTCACAAAACATGACCTTATGCAAGACCTTCATTAGGTTGTTCCTAATGCCAGTGTGATGACGTCTGTGAAGGTAATCATGTGTTTTCAAGGCCCGGTTATACTGTGGGCGCTTATCAGTCATTACAGCCCACTTGATTCCGCCCTGTTGTTTAGATCCAGGCAGGTGTTGTTGTCCTCGTGTGTGTGCGTGTGCTTGTGTGGTGTGTACATGTTCATCTGTGAGGGTCCCCATATATCACAGAGAGCCTTTGGGGGTCAGAAGACAAACCTGTGCGTCTGTCCTCACCTCTCACCTGAAGGCAGAGCTTTCCTTGTTTGCCTTTATGTTATGTGCTCCAGGCTAGTCAACCCGCAAGCTTCCAGAAGATTCTGCCATCTCTGCCTCTCATCTCATTATAAAAGAGTGGGGAGGTAGACAAGTGTCACCATGTTTTCATGGATCCAGACTTTGGTCGTGAGACTTGTGCGGCAAGTTCCTCTGCCCATCAAGCACACCCCTGTCCCCATCGTGCGTTTGAGGCTTGCTCTCTCACTGACTTGAGACTCGCCAATAGGTTGTATCTGGTCAACAAGCCCTGGAGATCTACCTGCCTCCTTCTCCGGGCTGGTGACACAGTATCATAGCATCAAGCATAGCTTTTTTGAAATGTGTGTCCTGGGGCTTGAACTCAAGTCCTCATGATTGCAAGGTAGCATTTTGTCCCCTGAGTCATTGTCCCATCCCTACCATCCTATGTAGGACACTGTAGCCCAACTGTCTGCTCATGAAACGTTATGTAATCAAGACGATTAATGGCATCCCTCCTGGAAAACACTGGGGACATTTGCAGTGTCTTACCATGTCACTCCTTGAGTTAGTTTTAACTGGACAGGATTTTAAATGCAGATGTCGCTGTTTGTCAACCTTCCTTCCTCTGGTTCCTGAGTTTTGTGGCTTGCAGGGGAAAGCCTTCTTTCTCAAGACACTTTAACCTAGCTCCATAAAATCCCACCATACTTCTAGAGGTGAAGCCCAGAACAGGCACCATCAGTTCCTATGGGGATGTTACCAGTGCAAAGGGGCAGGGCCACCACCAACCACTGTTACCACTGCTAAGGGACAGAGCCTCCATCACCCACTGTTACCACGGCTAAGGGACAGAGCCACCATCACCCACTGTTACCACGGCTAAGGGACAGAGCCACCATCACCCACTGTTACCACTGCTAAGGGACAGGGCCACCATTACCCACTATTACCACTACTAAGGGGCAGGGCCACCATCACCCATTGTTACCATGGCCAAGGAGCAGAGTCACCATCACCCACTGTTACCACTGCTAAGGGGCAGAGCCATTGACACTTCACCTGCATGTGTATTTGTGTGAGGGTAGAGCCCCACAACCTGAATACCACCCACTGAGCTCCACTGCCTGACACTGTAGTTCTTGGTTTATATTTGGGTTATGGAACATACTCAAACCACAGCCCTGACAGCAGTGATTTCTATATGGACAATGCTTTGCTTTTTTCCCAAACTGCAGGAGACCTCTCTCCTTACTGATTCAACAACAGGAGACCTTCTTTCTAAGCAACCGAGCGTCTGTGAACAAGCAGTAAGGCAAAGGTCACAATAGTCCTACCTTCACGTCACCCTAGGGATTCTTCTTGACTCTAAACACAGAGCCAGCAGCCCGGAGTGACAGCCTGACCTGGGTGCCTCTCAGGAATGAGTTTGGTAGCCATTAACAAGCCTGGCTGTTTTATGGATCAATTAACCAGGGAAGCCATGGAGGGGAAATTCTGGCATTGTGAAAGTCTGCCTCTCTCTGTCCGCATCTCTTTCCTCCCTGCTATACCCTGGGACCCTGCCACTGTTTAGCACATAAGCCAACTTGGCTCTCCCAGCATCTGCAGTTTGATCATTTGACTATTGCCTGGCCTTTGGTCAAACCACAGGGGAGCCCACTGGCCAGTGATTAAATCTGGGCCGTGATTATAATGGTTTTATGTGAGTGGGGCCTCTGTTTATGGCCCTGCTGCTATGAGAGAGCTGTGTTACCGTAATGAGGTAGAAGCCCTCATAGACATACTCAGGAGGAGCAAGCGGGCGGGTACATGCTAGTCTGGTGGGGTTACCGCGCATCTTTCCTTGATCATTGGTGACGTGAAGAGAGGTGAGGGACTGGGCTACTGCTGAGCAGGATCGAGGTACGTCTTCCTGTTAAGCACTGCATTTTGAAGCAACCTGAAAGCCAGTATTGTTAGAACACCTCAGAGAAAGAAGGAAATGGCCCTTGGTCACAAAGAACACCATGACTGTGGTGTCTTCTGGAGAGACATTCGGTGGTGGTGGTGGTGGTGGTGGTGGTGGGTGGTGGGTGGTGGTGGTGGTGGTGGTGGTGGTGGTGGTGGGTGGTGGGTGGTGGTGGTGGTGGTGGTGGGTGGTGGTGGTGGGTGGTGATGGGTGGTGGTGGGTGGTGGTGGGTGGTGGTGGGTGGTGGTGGCAGGGAGGGTGGTGATATTTAGATGACTTCTAGATCCTGTGGGGCTTTTTGTTCTGTTTTTGACCCCAGAGTCCCACTGTGGGAACTGTTCCTAGGTGGCTCTCCTTGAGAGGAGAAAGTTCTAGAAGATGAAGTATCAGGCGACATCCTTTCTTTGAAAGAAGAATCATTAAGATTGTTTTCAGGGAGGGAGAGGCAATGGCTCAGTTGGTGAAGTGCTCACTGCACTAGCATAAGGGGCTGAGTTTGAACCCCCAGGAACCACATAAAACTGGGTGCAGGGCTGTGTGTCCATAGCACTGGAGGGAGTAGACAGGTGGAATCCCAGGAACTTCTTGGTCAGCCAGCCTAGCCAACTGGTGAGCGTTGGGTTTGGTGAAAAATTCTGTCTCAAAAAAGGTAGATGGTAATAGAGGGAGACACTCAGTATCAACTGCTGGTGAGCACACACACACACACACACACACACACACTCACACACACTTAAATATAATTCCGCATACACACATCTATATGTTCACACATACAAAGGTGTTGTCTGAGGGAGAAGTAAATACATTTGTGATTATCTTCGTTCATTTGCTGTTGCTGTCACAGAGAACTGGAGACTGGGTATTTTTGTGAAAGAAGTCCACTGGACTCTGGAATTGGGAGGCTGGGAAGTCCAGGAGCACACCGAGCTTCTGTCAGCCTCTGCTGAGGTTCTCACGACAGTTCCGCCCATGGCAGTGAGGGGGCGTTGTTAGCGAGCGTGAACGAGGGAAAGTACTAGGGATGGGCTGGTGGTGTAACAGCCCGCTCTCCTAGAACCTGGTCCAGTTCACGCAGACGGAGAGCTCACTCTGAGGAGGTAGAGCCCTCACAACCCAGATAGTCCCTCCTGATACTGGGGCCATACATGGGGATTGGAGGATCATACTCAAACCACAGCAGGGACAGCCATGACTTTGTTCTTTTGCAACATTGTGAGCACAGTGCAGCTTTCTGAGGTGGCTAAATCTGCTCTCCTGAGGGTAAGACACAGTTCTGGGCATGCATCCACTTCTCCACCTGTTGGGGAATGTTATTTTCAGGTGTGTGACTTTTGTTTATGTCGTATTTGTTTAACTCTGTGAAGCTGTGTTACTGTGCCTGTCTAAAACACCTAATGGTCCTAACAAAGAGATGAATGACCAATAGCGAGGCAGGAGCAAGGATAGGCGGGGCTGGCGGGCAGAGAGAATAAATAGAAGGAGAAAAAAATGGAAAGAATGAGGAGCAAGAAAATAAGGAGAGGAGGACATCAGGGGCCAACCCCTTAGCCCTCCAGCCAATCGTGGAGTAAGAAGGACAGAAAGGTATATAGAAATAGAGGAAGATAAAAGCCCAGAGGCAAAAGGTAGACTGGATAATTTAAGAAAAGCTGGCTAGAAACAAGCCAAGGTAAGGCTGGGCATTTATAACCAAGAATAAGCCTCCGTGTGTGTGATTTATCTAGGAATGGGTGGCGGGCCCCACAAAAAGCCAAGAGTAAAACCTCACACAACATCCACCTGTGACTTTTAGCCACGGCCTTGCCTCTCTCTGTCTGCTCAACTTCTTCCTAGCCTTTCATCGCTTGCTGCTTGCTGCCTTCCTTATCCCGAGCCTTTTGGAATGCAAGTTGCTTCATTGGGAACAGAAATGTAAAAGAAAAGAACATGAGACAAGGAGGGAAGAAGCCAAGAAAGAGTGTGTCAGTATAATGGTTCATGAAAAACTAGAGTTGGGTGCTATTCTGGGCTCTGGCATCCAATGCGGCATACCCTCCAGGGTTATGCTGTCCTAGGGCAGAGTGGCCTTCTTCCTGAGTATTTGGTGAAAATAGGCAAAGGGTTCTAAGTCTGGAAGTTGCAAGTCTGGTGCCCAAGATGACATGGGACTGTCGCTGTGAGACTGTAGTATTAATCCGGTCTCTAATCCTGCTTCCTCTCACACAGATCAACAGGACCCTACTGAGATGTTGTCTCTGAGTCCTAACTAATGGACATGTTGGTGCCAGGATTTCTCACCTGAGTAGTATCCTTGCTCTCTCCAAGACCTTTATCATGAAGGGATGTTTTATTTTGTCAAAAGCTTTTTCAGCATCTAATGAGATGACCTGTGGTTTTTATTTTTCAGTTTGTTTATATGGTAGATTATGTTGACAGATTTTGGTACATTGAACCATCCCTGCATCTCTGCGATGAAGCCGACTTGATCATGGTGGATGGTGATTCTGATGTGTTCTTAGATTCGATTTGCCAGTATTTTGTTTAGTATTTTTGCATCAATGTTCATGAGTGAGATTGGTCAAGGGTGCAACTTGCAAGAGTAGCTGGATTCCAGTCAGCTTCTAACAACTGAACTTCAGTCAATGACAGGCAGTTGAGTGACACCCCAAAGGCGAAGGCTTTGCTGTAGCCAGTCTGGTTATTGTGCTTTCAATTTCTGTCAGCTGACTGCCTATGCTTTTTTGAAGCAGAGTTCTTTTATTCCTTGGTTCTGAGTGCTTCCCCCTTCATGAATCAGTCTTGGCTCAGATAAAATCTGTAAAATGTATTTGACCTGACAAGGCTTAGTATTGCATTAAAAAGCACACAATGACTTCCTGGCTTAAAACAGGGATTGAATTATCTCTTCCCCTGTCTTTGGATGGAGAATTTGGGAAGGGCTATGTCGGTGAGCTCTGGCTTGGTACCTTTTATGTGGTCATAGTCTGACGTTGAAAGGCTGGAGTTGGCGGTGAGGACTGTATGGGCATCTCTCTTGTGCTCTTTGCCGTTATAGGGTCATTCATGTGGGCCTCTGGGTAGCAACTAGCCTCAGATTTCTTCCAGCAAGATGGCTTAGGGAAGGGGACAACTTGCATTGTGGCTTAGAGCAGCAGAGTGAGCATCACAGGAAGGGAGGTGGGTTTTGAACTCAGAAACCAGGTGCTTTTACTTCTTCATGCTTCACTAGTTGAAAGAGTCAGGAATGTGAATGTATATTTAGGAAAGGGGAATAAATTCCCACGGCTTGAAGTCCTGGCAACATTCTTGACAAGCACTTGAAATGGGACATAATCGTAGCCATTTTTTTTTTCTTGGTGGTTGAATCTCCCTCCTATTGCTGGGTAGCTTATAGAGGATAGACAACGAAAGCAGAAAGTGTTGATGCTAAGCTCTTCTTGTTGAAAAGTGCAGTGGGTTTTACTTTAACAACAGAAAGAAGGCGAGAGTCTGATGTAGGTCAGAGTTCAAGTAGGAAGATAAAAAGTTTAAGGACAGGTCAGACATTGGTGGCGCACGCCTTTCATCCCAGCACTCAGAAGGCAGAGGCAGGTGGATCTTTGTGAGTTCAAGGCCAGCCTGGTCTACAGAGTGAGTTCCAGGACAGGCAGAACTATTATACAGAGAAACCCTGTCTTGAATGTCTCCCCTGCCCTGACCAAAGAGTTTAAGGACAGCCTGGGCTACATAGTGATTTCAAGAGTAGCCTGGGCTCTAGAGTTAGACTTCATATCAAAAACAAAAACAAAACACAAACAAGCAAGAACTCATTGGTAAATGATTATGAGTAAATAAAGAATTGAGAAAAAAGTAGAGTAGTGTGTTTCAGAGCTCCCTGGCTGGGGTGTTTGATGGATGGTGGACTAGAGAGGGTAGGAAGGGTCAAGAATCAAAGGGTGTGGAGGAGTCCGTTTGTGGATTTGGAGTTGGGTTCCTATTGTTGATCTCATCAATATTCTCCAAGAGTAGGATGGAATCACAGCAGAGGGACTGAAGAGCAGCTACATCCAGCTGTGCAGAACATCTGCATGGGAATGTTCTATGTATGACACTCTGAGTCCTAGCATAGGCACAGAAGGGCCAGGTTATAGAGCAGAGTAATAGTAACCAGAATAGAGAGGCTGGCACAGGGCGGTCTGCCCAGCTTGCCCGAGTCTCCCAACGGTGGCCTGGAGCACTTGTCAGGATCCACGCTAAGTTGTCTGCGTTAGCCTTTTCAAAGGCGGTGGGGGGGACACTCTATTAAACAAATGTGTCAGGTGTATGGTTGGCTAAGGCTGGGAAGAGCAGGGGTGTGATGGCAGGACCGTGCATTGCCCAACACTAAAGCCTCATTCTCTTGCCCAGGGAGAGGATCCCTGGCACTGTGAACGCAAGTGGAACTGTCTCCCGGCTTAAGAGTTCGGACTCTGCAGGTAAGCAACCTGCGTGTGCATTTGGACTTTACTAATCTCTACTGGGTGGCCTTGGGAATGCACCGCTTTTGACAATCTAAGGTTCTCATCTGTAAAATGGGAATAGTGATTTCTTATAAAGACACCACTCTGTACATTTTAGAGCCTGTGTCCCCACAATTGATGTCACATGTGACACTGTAATGGTTTACCACCAATCTCTCTCACCAGAGGTTCATGTCTTCCGGAGGCCATGGAACCTGTAGGAGATGGAGGCTGGCTGGCAGAGGGACATCACTAGGGGTGGGCCTTTGAGGGTTACTGCTCACCCCCTAGTTCTAGTGTCCCCTCTGCTTCCCAGTCCGCCACCATGTACACAATTGCAACTCACACTGCTGTCACCGTGGACCGGGTCACTTAAACCGTGAATCTTTCCTCCCTGGTGTTGCCTCTGTTGGTCACAGAGACACAAAGGCAACTATTACAGAACACGGGTACCAGAGGTGTGATTGGTCGCTGAGATCAAACCTGGCCATGTGGTTCATAAGCCTTTGGAACCGGTTTATAGGAGGAATGCAGAAGAGCTTGGAGATAAGGGTTGGAGAAACCCCTGAGTCTTGTAATCTCCACTCTGGTGAGCATACGAGAGACCAGAATGCTGAAAGAAATGTGGGCAATGGATGTCTGGCTCACGAGGTTTCAGAAGGGAACTCTCTAGGGAATGGGGCATGCTATGTTCCATCACAGAATTTACTGTATTTTGTTATGTTTTGAACATTTGAGTGAGGCTGGATTAAAAAGAAGATAATTGATGTAAGCGATGGGGCATTTCACATCAGCGTAGCACCCGGCCTGTAGCATGGCTGTTGCTGGCTCTTTCTTGCCAGGTTTACAGTGAGAAGCCAGAGCTAAGAACAGAACAGAGAGATCTGAGAACTGTGCAGTCTGGGAGTGTGAGCGAATTTAAACCTGTGCACAAAGAGAGTGCAGACATAGCAGCCTCCGCTGTTGAGGGGACAAACAGCATCAAAAGGAATCAAACCACTTTGCACTGGGGCAGCAGGAGAGGTGCCCGGAGGGCAGGCTCCAGGGAGCGACAGTGCAATCTTATGGGAAAGACATTCATTTAAAAAGAATCGCAGGGATGCTTTGTATGAATAGGGATGCTCAAGGAACTGCTTTCCAGGTTCAATCCCACAGGCATTCAGAGACTACCACAGTCCAAGGGGGCCTGGCTGCTTTCCAAACAGGCAGCAAAACGTGATGCCATTCACGTGGTGCTGATTTTTCAGGCATGCAGTCATGGATCTTACCATCAAGAGTTTGATTTAAAATAAAGGTTTGTGAGGTCAGGCAGTGTGTAGCAGGGTTGGGTTGCGGGGAGAGAGTCCCGGACAGGATCTATGTGAAACTGGGTGTGTAACCTGCATTGCCATGGAACGCCAGGCATATGGGGTATCTGCAAGAGAAAGCTTTAGACCCCAAGTAGAACCAGTGTGCAAGAGAGACCATGTGTGCTGCAGGTGGCTGGGCTGTCGCGTGGGGCTGCCCAAGCCTGTTAAAGCTCACATTATGACACTGTGTGCCCCAGATGCTGGACATGGAACCACAGGATCTGATAGTTTCCCTTCTGGGATTTGCCTTGCTTTGGTCCAGTCTTTCCATGTGATTCTCCTTTTTGGAATGTGCCATTGTACATTGGACTGACATTCCAATTGCATATTGGATTTTTTTTTTTTAACTGGGGCTCACATTTGAGAGTTTGAGTCTCAAGAGATATTTTGAACTTTGGATCCTCGAGACAATGAGAGTTCTTCAAATTTGACTGGACACATTTTGCATTATGAAACACTGATGAGCCTCTAGGGAATGGAATGTTTTGGTTTTAATAAAAAATCATTCCCCAAAGGCTCATGTTTCGAATGCTTATCTTCCAATTGGTGGTGCTTTTTGCGGGCGCTCTAGAACCTTTTGGAGGTCTGGCCTGGCTTAAAACAGGGATGCTAGGGACAGAGGTTTGAAGGTTTTAGCCAAGCACCACGTTCTGGAGTGGGTCTGTTTCCTGGGTCAGTCCCATGTGAGCCACAGCCCCCGTGTTTCCCCTACTGCATCATTCCCTCTGGGATGAACTAGAATCCTTTCAGACTGTGAGCCAAGCAAATCTCTCCTCTCTTATTTATCTTTTCCACTCTGGTACTGTGGCCACGGACAGGTGAACGAGACTAAGAGAGACGGCAGCTATAAATGCTCGGAGTCAGGTACCAGCCACCTGGAACCAGCCTCAGACTCCACAGTGAGAGGGTGACATCCTCGGTGGGACTGTCCTTAGTAGCTACAGCCAGGGTCACCACAGCCCTTGCTCTTCTGTTCAGCTTTGGTGACAATGCGTTGGCTCTCACCACTGCCGCTCCTCTGGGCTTGGGAATTAGCTGGCGTGGTGCACAGCACTCAGAAAACGCTGCACTTTTATTAGTGGCTGTTTTATCATTATTATGCGTGAAAATATAATATAATAAATACAGTGTGAGAGAGGTCTGGAGGGCTCCCGAGCACAGAAACATCTGCCTGTGGAGTCGGGGCATCTTAAGTCCCACCAGCTGCACTGTTAGAGTTTCTGCTGAGTTATCATGGCAGAGGCATGATGGATTAACTCACTGGCCTGTGATTGGGTCCAGCTTCCATGCCCCTGCCCTGTCCTCAGATTGAGAGCGAAGGTGGCAAAGATCCAACCTTCTATTAACTTGGCAAGTTTTGGGTTTTCTGGTGCCAAGCTCTAGATATAGAACAGGAATGGAAACTGTCTGGAGCCCCCTCCTTGGCATCACAAAGACAGTCATCACTCAGAAAATTCCACAACGTTTAACATGCCAGGAGCTGGGTATAATGGTTCTTATGTGCACGTATATTATTTTTCATTATACCACAGACATGTTGCTTGCCACATGCAAGTTCAGATCTAGCCAGTGACGTAATGCCGGTGAAAGGTACGAGCCTGGCACGCTGGAGGTGGAGACAGAGTGTCTCTGGAACGGGCTGGATAGCCAGACTACCGGAGGAGGTTAGCTCTGGGTTCAGCGAGAGACCCTGCCTCACTCTACAGTGTGGAGAGTGACTGGGGAAGACCCAATGTCAGTGTGTACCAGAACATGCACACATGAGAACACACAAGCACACACATGCATACACATAACAATAGCAAAGAGAGATGAATTGGAATATTCCCCTTCTCTGTCCTATGCACTGCACAGGGGCACATGTATTCGAGCAGCTACCATGGGGACAGGAAGGAAGGCAGGCAGCACAATGAGGGGCAAAGCACAGGAAAGGGTTCCTGAAGATGCCTGGATAATTCTTCCTGGTGGTCACTTCTACCAGAACCTCCTAATGCGAAGTTAACACAGACTCTCTGATGAACCATTTTCTGTTCTTGGCTAAGGTCCTTTGTTTCAGGCACCTCCCACCTCTCTACCCCAACCCCCCTCCGCCACATCATTATATTCAAAGAAGTCATAGACGGAGTTTCTCAGCTTTGTCCCTCTTGGTGCTTCAGACTCAGTGACTGCTTATCATGAAGAACAGTCACCTTAGTCTACCTTGGTTGCTATAACAGGGCACGACAGACTGGCATCTTCTGAAGAGAAGAAATAAAATATATTGCTCCGAGTTCCGGAGACTCATACGTCCAATGCTGAAGAGCTAGCACCTTGAGAGGGGCCGTTAGCCACACTGTTCTGTGGAAGGGCAACAGGGGAAAGGGACAAGGAACCGCGGGGCAAACCCCGCTCCAAAGAGAATAAGCTCACTTCCAAGACAGCCACACTCACCCATTAACCTCGGCGGAGCCCTCGTGGCCTTCACCTCCCTCCACGCTGACCTCAAGGCTGTTGTGTCAGGGACTGAGTTCCCAGAATGTGAGCTTGGGGATGAGCACCAAAGCCACAGCAGCCGTGCTGTGTGTTGTGGGATATGTAGCAATAACCTTGCCCTCCACCCACCTCCATCTCCCGCTGTGGCAACCAGAATTGTCTCCCGACATTGCCCAATGTCCCTAGGAAGGGAGAGAGAGGCAACAATACGCCTGATTTAGGACTGTTCTGTGAAAGTCATCCTAAGCCACCCTTTGTCCCCTTCCTTGGGCTAAGATGAAGAGAATCATTCACAGAGGCAAATACGATGTCTCAGCAGCCATGCATGCTACACCGTGCAAGCTCGTCGGCTGCAGCCCTTCAGTAGTCTGGCTCTGAGCATACGTGGAACATACGTGTGGGGTGCTCAGGTGTTTTAGGAACTCCAAGGATTGTTTTTAGACTCTGGCCTGGGGAAGCATAAAGATGGGCAGCTGGCTGGAAAGGCGTGGCAGGACTATAGAGTAAGGGCTGCAGTGGCAGAGATGGGAGATCGATGCCAGGTTATCCTGGGATGAGCCTCCTTTCTATGGAACCTTGAAGAACAGGGAGGGAATGTGTGTGTGTGTGGGGGGGGAGGGGTAGCAATCAGTCAGCTGCAGGGGGATGGCCTTTGCCACAGCAAAGTATCCACAGCAGCGTCTCCATCCATCAATACTAAGTACAATGGCGCCAAATGGATACAAACTCTCTCTGCCCCCCCACCCTGGAGAAACCAAAAACAAACTGAAAAGTAACAGACACTGGGGCAAAAGGGGGGAAGGTAGCCTGTGAACCTCTGCACTGGAGCTGTTGGGCCTGAGTGAGGCTGGACTGGCGTGGAGGAAGGGTGTGGAGGAGGGAAGGGGCCCAGGGACCAGGAAGGAGCTATGTTATAGAGACACCATGACCAAGGCAACTCTTATAGAGGAAGGCATTTAACTAAGGGTTACACCTGGGTAGCTTCTGCCTTTCGCTACAGTGAATCATGCTGCTATGGACCTGGGTGTGACAGTCTCTCCAAGAGCTGTTCTCTGTTCTCTCACTGCTATCCAGGGTGGATCCGCTGGGTCCTATGGCCGTTCTAGTCCTAGTTTCTAAAGAATATCCATGCTGTCTCCGTAGCTGTTGAACCCTTCTGCAATCCCACCAACAGTGCTGTTTTGCTGTTTCTTTCAAAAGAAAACAAGGGTGTTTATTTTAATGAGCGAGAAGAATTCTTTCTTCTCCTTCTCGGACTTCCTGTGACCTAAACAACAATGAGGACGTCATCTAGGTTAAGGTTTTTCTTGACCCCAAAGAGTAAACAGTTTCCCATGACTTGTCCCCCACTGCCGCCGTCACAATTCCCAGGCTTTGTGGGCATCTCCTGCCTGTCTTCCCTGGTGCACTGGGAGGGATGAGCTGCATTGGGCTCTTTGCTGGTTCTCTGGTCCTGCTGGCTGGTGCATAGTAGGTGCTAGCTAAGTGCATTCTTGCTGATGAGAGGCTGCCGGACTCCCCCACCCCAGCCATTTCCATTCCGTTCCCCCCTCTCTATTCATGCTGTGCAGCAGCCTATTGGGAAAAAGGGCACAGATGATGGAAACATAGAAGGGAAAGGACGTGAAGATTTTTGTTGCCAATGAACCACATTCAGAAACGGCAAATTCACCACATTCCTTGGGCGCCTGTGAAAATCCAGCAGACAAAAAGGAGCCTGCAAGGGGGTGAGGATGACGAGCGTAACCTTAGCAGAACGTTTGTTTTCAGGAGAGGGGAAAGAGGTGAGGGCTGGCTGTGTCTGCTTGGACAAGAGGGGAGTCTTCTGAGCGGAAGCACTTCTCTTTTCCTATAAAAGGCTTAATTGATGGGTTGGGAGCATTTTCTCTTTTGGAAAAGAAAATTCCACTGTGTTGGCATGAGCAACAGAGTTGTCTGTGAAAGGAAGCTGAGATATGTAGCTAAAATTCTCGGTGGTGGTGGGAAGGGCGGGCGGGGGGGTTCAAGCTTTAAGTACTTCATACCCTCAGAGAGTTCCTGGACAGCAGGAAGGCTGAGTCTTTCGTTTACCCTCTTCAAGGACATGCTGATTTTGAAGTTGTAGATCTCTAGGAACGATGTCACCGAATGCCAAGATTTCCCGAGCATTCTTCACCGACTGTTCCAAAGGTGCTGTGCCCACTTACCTTCCTCTGCATCCACCATCATGTTGTTCTGAGCTCCTGAGAAGACGCATGTCCCATTACCGCTTAACACTTCGGTGCAGAGACAGCGGATGTGCTCAGCTGGTAAAAAGCTTACCTTCAAAGCCTAAACACCTGAGCGAGACCCCAGAATCCAGGAAAAGAGTTGGGTATGGTGGTGTGAGCTTGCCACTCCAGCCCTGGCGAGGCAGAAACAATTGGATCTCTAGAGCATTCAGGCTGGCTTGCCTAACCCAACCAGGGTGCTTCCGGTCCCAGTGAGAGAGAGCCCACTCGTACCCAGAAAGGGTGGGCAGCATCTGAGGAATGTGATCGAATGTTGACCTCTGGTCTCCATTGGCACATGAATGAACATACACTCACATACGTGTTACACACTAATGGATACCTCAGTAGACATTTCCCCAAGAACTGTGCATCGTCTTACAATGATCAAAATTCGGTGATTTTTGCCAGTATAAATTCCAGCTGACAGATATCAGTCAATATTTGACAGGGACTTTAACAAACACAAGCAGGAAAGCTTCCTCTGGGTTCTGGATGTGTCCAGGATCCCATGTTGGACTTTCTGTGACATCTCTCTAGTTTCTTCCCATGTGGAACTGTCCCCAGACTTTGTGGTCATGGCCTTGACATCTTTCCAGAGAATGTGACAGTGTTATTTTTTTTTTATTATTTTTTTTTTCAGAATAGATTCCAATTTGAGCTTACCCAGTGTTTTCTTAAACAGTGCGTGTCCCTTAGTGATACATATTTTGGGGTTTGGTTGTTGTGTGTTGATGGCTTTGATGAATGGTTGGTGTCTCTGTATGAAAGTCATGTGATAAATGACACAAATTGAGGTGGTGATGTTTCCTAGACACCTAGGCTGTGGACTGAAGCCTATTTGCAATTCCGCTTGTTTTTGTTCTTTTAAACTTGTTTTGTCAAAAACAAAGACAGGGGTGGGGAGACAGCTCAGGACTTGCCACTGAGGTGTGAGGACCTGGGTTTGAACGCCTAGAAGTCACACAAAGCAGGAGAATCCAGGCAGGCTCAGAGGCTGGCTGGCCTGGCACACACAGTGGTGAGCAAGAAAGAGACCCTGTCTCAAACAAGACAGAAGGTGAGGGTCACACCAAAGGCTGTGCATACATCCCATGACACACATATGCCTGCCTCACATCGACGTAAGTACACCTCTCTCTCTCTCACACACACACACATGCACACACACACACACACACACACACACACACCCATACACATCAGCCTAGGCCTACAGGGTCTGGATAGTCAGTCATACCGTTTTTCTCACACATCTTGTCCCACTGGAAGCCTTCAGGGGCGTCACACACATGGAGCTGTTTCCTCCCACAAAAACAAAAACAAAAAAACCCTAAAAACTAAAAAAAAAAACACTAAAAGATTATATGATGTGTCATTCCCCTCTGTATACTATGAGTATGTTTTATTACCATTGGTTAATAAAGAAGATGCTTTGGCCTATGGCAAAACAGAATATAGCAAGTTGGAAAATCCAAGCAGAGATAGAGGAAGAGAGAAGGCAGAGTCAGAGAGATACCATGTAGCTCCCAAAGGAGATAGATGACAGAACATTACCCATAAGCCACAGACTCTTGACAATACATAGATTAATAGAAATGGGTTAATTTAAGATGTAAGAGCTAGCTAGGAATACGCCTGAGCCATTGGACAGTGTTGTAATTAATATAGTTTCTGTGTGGTTATTTGGGTCTGGGTACCAGGAAACAAAAAAAGCAGTCTCCAGTTACAATTATCTCATTCAATCAGTTAATAGTTAAATAGAATAACTAGACATTTTTCAAATGACAATGTGGAGCTGAGGCAGGGGAGATGTCTCAGCAGGTAGAGAGGTTTACCGAGCAAGCCTAGCGACCCGAGTTTAATCCTCAGAATCTCTGTGGTGGTGGAAAGGCAGACCCAACTGTCCTCTGCCTCCCACGTGTACACTGTAGCATGCATGCCCACATGTAATAAAATTAAAGTTCAAAGGAGTTCAGATGGCCTATACTTACATGAAAAACTATGCAAAATCTTTAGCCACCAGGGACATGCAAATCAAAACTACACAGAAATTCCATCTTGCCCAATTGGAATGGTTATCATGAAGAAAGCAAAGCAGAAACACATCGCTGAGTCTGGCAAGTGCAAAGCGAGAAGGTGAGAAACACCAGGGCAGCCACGCTGGAAATCGGAGCCGAGCCTTCTCAATAAAACAGAGAACCTCCCTCGTGGTTGCTGGGGTATAGACTCGGGCAGACACGCTGGAAATCTTAGCCAAGACTTCTCGATAAAACAGGGAACCTCCCTCATGATTGTGGGGATGTAGGCTGGGGCAGCCACGCTAGAAATCAGAGCCGAAGCTTCTCGCTAAAACAGGGAACCACCGCATGACCCCGCTGTGCCGCTCCTGAGTCCACAGCTGAAGGAACCAGGTAGCGTACAGTCGGGATGCCGTCACACCCGTGTTTCCCACTGCACAACAGCCAATGTAGAGTCAGTCAGTCTGGGTTTTCACCCCTGGAGAACCGATCCAGCGGGAGGGAGGCAGTAGAGGATCTCATCACACTTTCGGGCAGTTTCTCTCTGTGTTAGAGAAGCTCTCTTATTGCAGGTCTCCCTTGCTCCTCTCCTCCCTCACAGGTGAGGAAGGGTCCATTTTTGACTGGCTTTGGGGAAAAGAATTGGTTACAAGATTATTAACCCTTCGCTTTCCTCTGGTATTGGATCCAGTTTCTAAGAAACATTCTGCATGGCGTCTGCACAGACTGAGTCAACCCCCAGTGTGGAGCCAGTGGGGGTCTAATGCTCTCTGCAGTGACCAGGTGGGTTTAGGAGGAAGAGACCCGAAGTCACCTTGTCCAACATCAGCTTCTCTCCAAATTTCACCTCTCAGTTGGTTCAGAGGAAAAGGACACCGTGAACTGAAAGTTCTCAAACATAAGTAAGGCTGAGCACACCTAAGATAAAAATCTAAAGTCTGAAATGCTCCAAAATCTATAACATAACACGAAAAGTGGAAATTCCCATACATGACCTCATGTCATCATCAAAATACAGGCACGCTACAAATAACATATAAAATAACCTTCAGTCCACGTATATAGGGTATGGATAAAATGTCACTGTGTTATGTGTTTACGTTTGGGTTCTGTCCCTTGAAACATTTTATTATACATATAAAAGCATTCCAAAATTCAAAAAATCCAAAATTGAATCACCTCGGATTCTAATCATTTTGGACAAAGTCACATAACCTGTGGTAGTAGAGGTTCCTTTGGCCTAGGGAGATGGCTCAGCCAGTGGACTCAGGTTTAGTTCCCAGAACCGACATGGTGACTCACAATCCTCTCTAGCGCCAGTTTCAGGAGATCTGATGCCCTCTCCTGAATTCTGCATACACCAGGCATGCAGGCAAAACTCCCACACTTATGAAATTAAAACAAATCTTACTAAAGTTGTGGTCATAAGTGAGTGGACCTTCTTGGTTGCTTTTTTTTTTTTTAGGGGGGAGTGCTTTCTCAAAGCGGTTCATCATCCTGGTCACCCCCCTGGAAAAGCTCCCTTTTGGTGCACCGCTCTGACCGTGCAGCCTGTGCTTTGCACAAAGGTGTCTAGGCCTCTGGGGAGTGTGAAGGAGACCCAGAACACAGACAGGGCTTCACTGGTCTTTGCTTGGGATTGCATCAGCTCAGAGGAGCTTGTAATTTGCACGGCAGATTCCTGTGTGCAAGCCACGCCTTGTATCCTTATGTCTGATGAATCAAAAGCTGCTTGCTCTTTAGGTGGTCAGCTCTGTGACATCATACAGACGGAGGAAGCACAGCCACCTAGCCACCTTTTCTTTCGTGCTTCCTAAAATATCGGTAGTTAAAACGTGAGCTCTAGCCTAGGCGGGGCTGTGGAGGGGAGGGGAGGGCAGCATCTCCTCAGTTTCCATCATCACCGTTGTGGTCTGAGATCCACTAGATTGGATTCATAAAACCTAGAATCTGAAACCTTTTTTTCTTATCTGTCACTGTGGCATCCTGCGACTCTGCATGAGTTGCGGCAAGAATATTTATAGCCCAACTACCGCACCGCACAAACCCCTGCAGATGGCAGAGGTCACCATCATTCCCGATTGCTCAAATTCTCCCCGGAGCATTTGCCGGCTCAGTTACTGTTTAAGCCCTACTCCGACAACGTCGATGCTAATAATAGTAGCGACACGTGACTATTTCTGGAAAACACCTAGAGCCATCCCTTTGAATTATTCATTTCCTGACTGTGTTTTCTAAGTTTTGAAGCAGAACTCCACGGGGATCTAAACTGGTATGCCCGAGGATGTTCAGCATCCGCTTCTCTCTGTGTGTTTGCCTGTCTTTCTGTTGCATAGCGGTTGTTTTGATGATTTCAGAGTCTGATTGATAAGGCCACCCTTTTCTTTAATAAGAGGCTGCCCTCTCCCTCAGCCTTGCTAACTCAGTATATTCTAGGAAAGCAGCAGATCCTGGCAGGGTCTTTCTTGAAGTCCCCATGGGGTTACTTCCTGATACTTCTGTGGAAAAAGGCAGAAAGCTGGGGCTACCCTCCCCGCATCGTTCCTTCCAAGACATCAACCTGTATTTTCCTAATAATCTTCCTGACTGTAGTTCTTTTGGCTTTTATAGAAGACTCCAGTGGAAGAGCAGAGTTGAAACAGGGTTATGCGTTTGAAGGGCAATGCAGAGGACTTGAGGTAGAGAGTGCAGAACCCGTGGAAAGCCAGGCATGATACAGTGTGACTCTGTAGCCTCAGCACTCTACAGTGGGATGAGAGGTGGAGACAGGGGAATCCCTGGGAGCTCATGGGCCTGCCTGCCTTGTGACCAGGGTGGTGGACAACAAAGAGACCCTGTCTCAAATAAAGTGGAGGGGAAGTTGTCCTCCGACCTTCACATATGCGCTGTGGCGTACACATGCCTGCACTCGCACATGTGAACACATACGTACATGCATGCATATTGTACACACGTATTTACAAAATGAGGTGGAGAGCAACTCAGGAAGACACCTGAAATTTACCTGTGGCCCCCTCCACACACACACCATACACACACCATACACATCATACACACATACCACACACACACACACCCATACACACACCATACACATCATACACACATACCACACACACACACACACACACACACACACACACACACACACACGTACAAACACATAAGAATAAAACAGAAAACTTTTTTAAAGCAAAGTTTATTGATTAAGAATTAGAGTCCAAGGAATAGTAGATATAAAATTACCATTTCTGGAGGTGTCTAACTGTTGGGAATGGCCAGATCTGGGTTTAAATCCCAACCCTGCCTTGGGTTTTTTGCATTAGCCTCTTACTTAGCAGTTCCTACTTCCTTGCACCGACAAAAGGTTCAAATAAAGAGAATGATGTGGGCCAAACTGTAGGTACCCAACTATGATCTCTATGATCCTAATTATTAGGTGGACACTGGAGTCTTAGCGGATACTCTCAGTGGATACTGAAGATGTAATTGAGGCAGTCACGGTGATGAGTTAGGAAACCAGCTAGCTTTAGCTCAAAGCCCAGTTCTGTCAAATTACCACTGTGTGAATGTCATCAAGACTCAAGTTTCTTCCTACATAAGATGAGAGCAAAATAAATCTCTATTCTTTGAAAGAACCCGACGTTTATAACGAGAGAACAAAGCTTGGGTTTTGGCCTCTCTGGGTCAAGAGTCTTCAAGCCTTCCATGTTCCCATGTGCTCCCTTGAATTGTCCCTGGGGTCTCTGGGTCACGGGGGAGTTGAGAAGATGGAAATGCCACCTATAGCTCTATCTTGCACCAGAAGTCCTTTCTGGGAAGACAGTTCCCGGCATGCAAGGGCTTCTGGGACCATTGATGCTGCCAAGAGTACAGCCAACCTGGCCTGGCAGAATCCAACATGGTGGGGAAAGCTTTGGAGCTGGACGGCAGCTCCTACCCCCCACGACTTAGTCACCTAAACGTGGCCTTTCAGTCTGTGAATGCATGCAGCTGCGGATGCTTGTGGAGTTAAAGTGGCTTTGAATGAGATAATAACCACCAAATCCTTACAGCCCAGTAAAATAAACAGAAGCCCTTTTCACTAGACTGCCCAGAGCCACGAGGTTCTGTGTCTGCTGAGGAGTTGAGTGTATGTCTGATACTGCACCTGGAATTCTGGCCAGGGACGGCGGCGTAGTCTGTGGTGCTTGGCAGTTCTGTGGTGGAAATTACACTAGGTGCTTATCCATCCCAAGGGCCCAAGTCTAGATAAGTCACCACAGTTCATTTCTTGTGGTAGAACTGAATATTGGTGTAGGCAGTTTAAGGAGGGGTTGAGCTCGCAGTCCTGGACACTGGGAAATCTAGAGTGGAGCCAACGTCTGGCCAGTGCCATTAAAAATATTTCCTTTAGCTTTGGGGATTATAATGGAATTGTATAATTTCCCCCTTCCCTTTCCTCTCTTAAAACCTTTCCATACACCTCTCCTTGCTCTCTTTCCAGTTCACTGCTTAGGGCCTTTGTCCTGCCTTGTTCACGAAGAAAGAGGAAGTGGGTAAGGAGGATGGAGGGGGTGCACACTCGGGATTCAGTCTTCTTACTGGAAACCCCAATAGCAAGCTGTCCCCTCCAACAACAGAGCCCTGTGGTCTGCCCATGTTTCAAAGGGTTCACCTCCTCATAGCACCATAGTAACAAGGAAATGTCAACATAAATTTTAAAGAGGACATTTTAACCATAGCAACATCTATCTCGTGATTCTTTAACATTCAAGGAGACCCCAAATTATGAACCTGTTTTTAAAAAGATTTATTTATTTAGTATTTTGTGTCTATGTATACACATGCATGTGTGTATATCTATGTGTCTTGTGCATGTGTGTATTATGTGAGTGTCACACAGATGCCAGAAGAGGGTGTTGGATCCCCTGGAGCTGGAGTAACAGGTTGTGAGCCATCCAGGATAGGTGTTGGGAACCAAACTGGAGTCCTCTGGAAGAGCAGCAAGCACTCTTAGCCAGTGAGCCATTTTTCCAACCCCTCTTATATAAGGTCTTGACTCATGCAGCATTCATGATGCAGAGAACCTTGTGAATAATTGAAGCTATGAGGAATAATAGGACCGTCCCTATGAAAGGGAGATGCGGAGCCAGGCAGATCCACTCTGCCATCTCCGTTTGAATTGCCTTTCTCTGACATTGCCTGTCATTGTGCTTTCTGTGATTGTATTAGCCAGCTGTTGTTTTACTCTGTGAGTGTATCAGCTAGTCTGCCGTTAGGAGTTACATGCGTTTGTTGCATAGGTGCCCTGTGTCACTCACAGCTCTATACTGTGCTTGGGGTATGAGAAGGAAACACCACAGTCCCTAAGATCAGGACATTCTAACGTAGTGACAGGAAACAGACAGTTAAGCGAAATGACATCTTGTGGAATAGTTGTGGAAATGGACCGTCAATGTTCAGAAGCTCTCAGGGGCTTTGTAGACAGACGGCTCTGGTCTCAGGTCTTGGTTCCCTTCTTAACCAACGTGTGACTTTGCCAAGTTACTTAATGAGTGGGAGTTCTGTGTGGAACCAGACATGGTGGATATTGACCAAGATCTCACTTATAAAGGGATAGCCCAGTCTGGCATAGAGAGTCATGGCTGGAAGCCATTAGGATCAATGTTAATATTGTTATCCACATACACACACGTGTGCACACACACGCACACACTCACAGTGCCCTTGGTGTGTGTGTGTGTGTGTGTGCGCATGAGTGCATCTGTTTCTGCCCTTTGTGTTCATGCTGTTGGACATTCCACTTGCCGTCCTCTGTTCTGATGTGATCAGAGGTAACCATTAGACCTCCCATCTGTTATATACATTTTCACTAGATGTCCTGGCCACTGCCGTACAGTGATGAGCGATGAGCCTCAAAATTAAGATCTTTTCTCTCCCACGTCTAGAGAGATAAATAGCAACATGCTTTATAACGTCAGGCCACGCTAAAGAGATGCGTCATGGAAAGAAGGGACCAATATTTTCTCTCTTGATGTGACACAGATTATTTGATTCCTGGATTTAGCCCCACTGCTCTGAACAGAGCAGCGATAAAGCAGTTTGCTCAAGTCGAGGCTGTCTTTGTTTGGTTGCTTTTTTCTACTTATTTTAATGTGAATCAAAGGGGCACACCTATGAAGACATTTTAGTTATTGGCACCAGTTCCCCCAGAAGCACAGGGGCCGGGGTTGGCTAAAACATGAGAAACTGGGACAAGAAAAACCAAAGCGGAGGTGGTAGACTCTGTCGTGGTGTTGGGGTGGGGATGCATGCTCATCTGGCCTGCAGATTGGTCAAATGCATGGCCTCTGTTGCTAGGACACCTTGGCTGCCCCAGACTCACAGGGTTAGGTTGGACCAATCCAGACACCCAGCAGGGCTGGAAGCTGGAAGTTAAGGCAGATATTCCGGAGCCAGCAGGTAGCCAGCGGAGTACAGCTGCATAGGCTATGGTTGGTCCCTTCGGTTAGAGCAGGAATATGTCTAATTAGGCTGATTTATTGAACTATTCAGCATCCACCAGGTAATCTTTATTTTACCATTATTTATGGCTTGCTGAGTCCTGGCAGGGAGCTCTGCCTGGGATAAGGTACAGCCTGGGGCTGAGGAGGGTCCAAGGTAAAGCAGGGAAAATCTCAACGCTCCCTCAGGTGGTACAGGGTGGATGGCCTACGAGAGGGAGCGGTGATATTTCTAAGGCGCGTTTAGCCGGTTGTCAGCATTCTTTCCACACCTTAGTCCTGCTCTCTTTTTAGTTTCCTTCCTCTTTTCTCTCTGAGGATCCTCTCCCCAGCTGACAGGCATTTCCTTTTGTCGTACAAAGCCTGTCCATCCTCCTCTGGGTATTAGTTTATAGACCCTGGCACGCCATCTTTATACAGTCGGAAGAAAGAGACTGTAGACAGGGAGGCCTGACGAAATGGGAAGACCTTTAAGTCTCATGAGGAGGACTGGAAGTTTCTTGTAGTCTACTTTCTCTGGCTGAGAAACAAGGGTTTCATGGCGGCTGCACTGGTCCAAAGCATGGATCTGAACAGAGCCCGAGGGGCCCCAGTTGTTCCCTCTTCAAGGTCAGACACTTAGGATCCCTGAGGTCCGTGTTGTTTACATTCCTTTCCAGAGGTCTGAGCGGGGAGAAACTCTTGGGAGGCCACAGTGCTTTGTCCTGGATCTAGAACCCCTTGGCTGCCCCAGATTTTTGGGTTTAGAGTGGACCAGCACAGACAGACGGCAGTACTGGGAGCAGGGAAGTTTATTAGCTAGTCGGGAGCCATCTTTGACATATAGCATGTCACAGATTGAGCATAGAGTCACCATTACTCCCTATCACTCCCCATTCCCCTGAAGGTCTGGTTTTGCTGGGAGTATCCAAGGGCTTCCTGGAGGGAAAGATTTCCCCCTTTTCTTGCTGGGTGGCTTTAAGGTGTGGAAGCAGTGGGGTTTCTGGGAAAGCTGTGGGTGGGCTGAAGGCCAAGGATAATGAAGGTATCATTGGGTCAGCATTTTGCTTGAGTGTCTACCCTGGCTCCTCCTTCCACACGCAGCCCCCAGATCCCACTGTCCTCGAGCCAGGAGGACTGGCTTGTACACTATCACTTATGCTTACAGGAGGAGCAGAAGGCCAAGCCGCCGCATCCTCCACAGCTCTTCAGGGACTCACGGATGTGGTGGGCAGCAGGACAGACTTGCTGGTCTAATCGGAGAGTTGGGTCTTCCAGCTCAGGGCTTAGCATCTTAGCAGAGGCTGCAGGAAACAGCTGGATCCTATAATGGGAAAAGAAGGAATGGGAAACTCGGTGTTGGATGCTTAGGGAGAAGGGAAACTGACCTCCCACAGTGTAATGGGCCAGGCGTAGCTCCCAGATCCAGACCGACTGGACATCATTCAATAGCTTGACCCAGATGCTGCAGTTTTCCATGAGTGGGAAAGGGTGCAAAGGGAACTGTTGTTGGCTTTTAGGCTCTCTACCTAGTAGCTGGGAGTCTGAGAATTTGCTTAGTTTACTAGGCGGGGTCTGCTGTCCCTGGTCAGCCTATAGATATGAATGCCTGTCACGGCTGTCTGGGGATCTGTGTTCATTCATTCACAGAAAGGCCATGTGAGAGGCAGGGTGTAGCAGTTACTTTTCCTGTTGCTATTATAAAACATCTGACAATTGCAACTTAAAGAAGGAAGGGTTTACTCTGGCTTACAGTTCAAGAGAGATTTTTCCAGTCTGGCAGAGAAGGCATAGAGGCAGGTCTTGATTCAGTGGATTGTGTGGCACCAACAGGAAGGAAGGAGAGACAGAACAGGAAGTGGGCTGAGGCAGCTACACATCTTCGAAGGACACCAGGCTACTCATGCAGCAAGGATCTACCTCCTAAAGGGTCCACGGTTGCTCTAAACAGTGCCACTAGCTGGGGACCACGCATTCAAACACAGCACAGGGCAAGGTCACGGTCAATCGTTGCTAAAGCATCTCCGGGGGCAGGCTATGGAGAAGAGGTGGTGCTGAGGACAGAGGGTAGCAGCTTCCCATCATTGTCTGTGTCTGCACTGAATACCAGTCCATTCTGTTTCTGTCTCGCTCTGCTCCGCATCGACAGGTTTACTAATGGATGGGAGAGGACCAGAAAAGGAGAGGAAGGTTCAAGAAGCATTTTTTTTAAAAAATTTTAATGTGGCATATACTTCTGACACCTCTTAAAACCCAGCCATCAAATCAAACCCAAGGGGGCTACCGCAGTAACATCACGGCCACTTCAATTTACTTTCTCTCATATAATCAATTCCCATGAAGTAGAAGTCAGTAACGTGACTCTGGGTATGGCCCATCTCGGGGCTATGTTTTTAAGGTTTTTTTTTTCTATGATCCCTACATTCATATAAAGGTGAAAGGTGAAACAAGCCTTTGACAAAGCTATGCTTGCCTGTACCGTCTACAATGAATTATGACACACTCTATTTTGTCAAATTTTATGTTACTTTTAAAAGCCCTGCTTGACCGAAAGAGTCTGCTTAGAAGTCACAGTGGCCTCAGCAACTTCCTGTAGAATGGCTTCGCCGCTTTCAGTGTAGCAGAAACCAGTCACAGCCTGGTCTTCATGGCTGTCCACCCAATCTTGACCAAGAGGACCATGGGAGCAAGAGTTCAAAACCAGATTACTACTGAAAAAAAAATACGGCATAACGAGGCTCCCTGGAGGATGGTCTGCAGAGCATGAATGATGACATTAACTACGCTCATCCTACCTCCTCTTCGTGTTGTTCCTGTTTCCGGAAATGCCTTGCCAGCTCCTCCATCCCCAAACTGCCCATGTCTCAAGGCTTGTTTCCTCCCACAATCCTTCCCTGACTGTCCTTGCCTGTTCATGACTTTGAAACAACGTTAGGCTCTTAGACCTACTTGGCATGCTGTTGTGCCTGGCCAGCCAAACTTGAATCCCTGAATGTTCTGTATTTCCTGTGGTTGATCTCCTTTACAGAGACTGTCTAGCTTCACATGCTATAGAGAGCCATGTTTATGAAAGGGGTCTTCTGGTCCCTGGCAACTGAACAACTCTTGGGTAATCAAAGTCTTTCTTATTCTTAGTTCCAAAAGGATCTGAAGTTTGCCCATACGCTCACTGTTGGGTCCAGTGATACTCTCACTGTTGGGTCCAGCGACACACAGTCTTTACAATATATGCCTGGATTGGTCTGATGTCTATTTTTTCATCCATCTTGATTTATGCCTCTTGTGCAAATGTATCCATTCACTAAAAACTCTCCCTGGCTCTGATGAGCCTCAGCCTGCATTATCTAGTGTTAGTTTTTGTTTTCTCTTAATATTGCACACCTATGTGATACAGCACACGAAGGAATCTCATGTGCACCAGCTTTTCTTCTTCAAACTGACTATTCTATCACTAATATCAGCTGTCTTTTTGTGTGCCATCAGCAGCTCCCTGCCATCTAAGCCAGGCCTGGGAGTTGGCCAGGCTCTTTCTCCTTCCTTCATGAACCCATTTATCAATTTCTTAAGTAATCTATTTGCCTACCAATGACTGAACAGTGCACTAATTGCTGGATAGAGCAGAGACAAAAAGTCTTGCTTTCCTTGAAATTACATTGCAGCACAGTAAACACCCACACATACAGTTGCGGATTGAGAAGAGGATGATAAACGAAATGAACCAGCTTCTCTGCCTGTGGGTGTAGGGCAGTTCCATTTTACCCCAGGAAAGCCTCTCCGAGGAGCACATTTGAAGTTTGGATCCGAAGGGTCCAAAGAAGTCACCGAATGGAAGGATTTCAGCAGCAAACATGTTTACATTTTGGGATGATCATTCTGGACAGCAAGTGGGCAGTGGGTTGTTAGGGGCAAAACATGGACATAGGGGGAACCTATTGAGAGGCTCTTAGTAGTGTACAGACAATTGTTGATGGTAGTTTCCATAAAAAAATGGACAGACTACATTGGCAGCAAAAGTCAACAGGGCATGGTAATGGATTGGGTACCATGCTGGGGAGCGGCTGGTAGCGAGGGTGGCATGAATCCAGTCTGAGCACCAGGTGAAGGACTTCAGTGAGAGGTGGATGGGAGAGCCATCGGTCAAGTTAGGGCCAAGAAGGTCAGAAGATGACAGGCTGCAGAGGAACTGTGAGAGGAAAAGACAAGCCTCAGGTTTCAATGCTTGCTATGACTCTCTCCGTGCGTTTTAACCGAAGATCTACACCTTTGAGTTTATTCCAGATCCTTCTGGTTACAGAGCAGATTCTGGATAACTAGTGGGTCAAGGAAATCGGTCTTGCCACCTGAACCACTGTGATTGAGGTTCTCCCACTCCCATGGAGCTCCTCTGGTCTGGAAGGAGGGTTTGCAAGACAAGAAAGTAGCAGTGACTTCAGACAGAGCTGCAGGACCAAAGAGAGACCAGAGAGATGGGAGGTGGGCAGAAAGACCCCAGGCAGACACATCCTGGAAGCCTAGGGGTCACATCTAAGTAATATGAGAGGTGTCCTTGTCCTATGAATAATGAGAGGACGAAAGTCCTGCTTGACTACCAGAGCTGAGGAAGAGTAGCCCACAGATGCTACCCGGCCAGGAAAATAGAAAGAATGCTCTCTATCCACGTGCCCCTATGATGATGTCGATGGAGGCGTGGTCTACATGACTGTTTTACTCAGTGTCTACAGGGGCAGGGTTCATGTCCAGAACCTTTAGGGTCTTGGTACAGTGTCTGGGTGCCCCTAAACCCACCCTACTCCAGGTCTAACTAGCATCCCAACTCTCACAGATACCATCGTTTCCTACAGTTGCTACACTATCCCCCAGATAATGTCAACAGGCAAAGGAAGAGTTCCCTGTGAGCTTCCCATAGTGGGACCGTTTAGTGGGACCGCATCTGTGGAGGCAGAAGCAACTCCAGGATAGCTCTAAGGACTAATCTACACCTTCTTTTGTCTATGTGATCAGAGTCAGGCTAATGAAACACAAGGAATGAGCTAGTGATGCGTTGCGGTCACTAAGTGTCATAATTTGAAAAACGGTGGGAGAGTCACACCGTGCAGTGGAATTCACTTTGTCTGTTGACACTATCTGGGGGACGGAGGGATTTTTTTATTAGGGGAAAGGGAATGGGAAAATGGGGAGGGGGAGAGGGAGACCAGCCTCTGAGGACAGGAGTAGCAGAAGAGAGAGACAGAGAGAGGCAGAGAGAGACAGAGAGAGAGAGAGGAGGTGGGCAAAGCCCATCTTTTAACAAGGAATGCAGAGAATATGCACAGGAGGTAATCTTAGTGGCTACTTTGCAACTGGTATTAAAGACTCTGTAGAAAACCAGACATCTACAGTGTTGTGTAAACTAAGCTGGGGGCTCTCCTATAAATGCTCTCTAAAGATCCTTTGGACAATGGCTAATCTGTGAGGCAAAGCCAGCATTTTACTACCTCAGGACAGGGAAAATGTTTGTCACAACAGTGTTACAATGAATCCACCTGCTACTGTGCCTTTGTGTGGTCTCTTTCCCTGTTGTGTGCAGCTTGGCCACATGACATGTTCTGGCCAATAAGGCATCAGAACTCAGGGTGCACTCAGAGGTTGGATGCTTATGCCTTGGGGCTTGCTCTCCTGGCACCCAGTCTTCCCAGAGCTCTTAGCTCAGTCCCACAGCTTCCCTGCAGCTGTGCAAGCGAGCCTAGGTGACAGCAGCAGAGGAACCTCACGGCCAACCCACAGGCTGTGGGAAATCAACCCGTGGTTGTTTTCAGCTATGAAGCTCCGGGGCAAGAGATAACTAAGACAATATCTTATTCATGCTTGCTTCTCTGGAACCCAAGTGCTACCTCCACCCCTTTTTGTGACACACAGTTTATTCCCCTAACAGCCGTCCAGGTAAGTTTAACCTCACTTTGTATTTATTTTTAATTACAAGAGTCAAAGAAACTCTTACTCATGTCTGATTACCCACATTCTTTCAGAAGTTGTAATCAAAGCCAAGGAGATGCAGTGGCTTGCAAAAGGCTCCCCCGAAGCAGGCTTTGATCATTTACATTGTGGTAGGATTAATAATTCATAACTTTGGGTGCTTACTGAATGCTTCGCCTTTTCCAGCTGCTGAGTTTTACATACCCTACAGTAGTTTCAGCTTTGCTGAAGCCTTGTGAATTACACACAGTCATCGTCTTGTCTTAAATACGGAGAAACTGAGGCTCAAGAGGTCTACGCAACTGGTCCTGGGGAGATGGCTCAGTAGTACTGATTGCCTGTACAGAAACCTGGGCTTTATCCAGCATCCACATGGCAGCTCACAATGATATAACAATGTGTTACTCCAGTCCCAGGGTATCTGCTGCCGTTTTTCATGGGTACTGCGCACATGTGGTATGAATACACACACACACACACACACACATATACATGCAGGCTGGCAAAACACCCTGTCTGAGTTGGGGTTTCTGTTGCTGCGAAGAGACACCATGACCATAGCAACCCATGAACAACACGGTGAGCTCAGGGCGGCCACCTTCTGCCTCTGCAGTGCTGGGATTACAAATACACACTGCCACGCCAGGCTTCTCCATGGGTTCTGTGGACAGAAGGCAAGTTCGCATCCTTGCAAGGCAAGCACTTAACCAAATGAGTCATCTCCTTTGTCTGGAAAAGTACTTAGGAAAATTTCAGAGTTCTCCTTTGAAGTAAAGTATGTATTAATTGCTGACTGATGGGTGTGTAAAGTTGTGCAGAACAAGTGAGGCCTGTATCACGGTAGAGAATGGTTTCCAATGCAAGAAGTGTTTGTTGGCATTATCTGGGGGCAGTGGTGTGACTGTAGGAATTGGTGGGGTCTGTGACGATTGGGATACTTGTTAGACCTGGAGTAGGGTGGGTTTGGGGCACCCAGACACTGTACCAGGACCCTGAAGGTCCTGGACATGAACCCTGCCCCTGTAGACACTGAGCAGAACAGTCGTGTAGACCACGCCTCCACTGACATCATCATAAGGGCACGTGGATAGAGAGCATTCTTTCTATTTTCCTGGCCGGGTAGCATCTGTGGGCTACTCTTTCCTCAGCTCTGGTAGTCAAGCAGGACTTTCGTCCTCTCATTACACACAGGACAAGGACACCTCTTATATTACTTGGATATGACCCCCAGGCCTCCAGGATGTGTCTGCCTGGGGTCTTTCTGCCCACCTCCCATCTCTCTGGTCTCTCTTTGGTCCTGCAGCTCTGTCTGAAGTCACCTCTACTCTTTCTTGAATTGCCAACCCTCCTTCCAGACCAGGGTGGAGGAGCTCCATGGGAGTGGGAAGACTGGAGGGTCTAGACATTAAAAGAATACCACAGATTCCACTTATTTTCCGTTGAAACTCAAGGAAAGATCTCATTTCCTGTTCTTTACAGTTAAATGGCACCCTGTGACTGGGCTCAGCTCAGTGGAACATGGGTTGGACGCTCACAGCTTCTAGGCTTCCTCTAGATCTTTCCTAAGAGTCAATACAACATCCACTACTTGATTCAGAAATAAAGTTTTATCGGGACATAGTCCCACTCTTTGCTCCCATTTTGCTTGTAGCTGTTTTCACACCACAACAGAGGTAAGAATGATGGCCAAGTTAATAGCCTGAAGCCCCTGACCTGTTTCCTGAACAGCTGCCGACCTCTGCCCTAGTCCCTTTGTGCTACGAGAATGGCTCAGCTCCGCTTGTAGTGATGAACTTGGCTGCTGGAAGAGGATCCTGTTCTGCCTCTAATGCCTGGAATGTGTCTCACAGCCTCCCTGCCTTGCTCCAACAAAGGGCAGCTAAGAATGCCTCCCCACAGCTCTTGAGTTGTCCAAGGAGTTGGTGGAGATCTTTCCTTGGAACCTCCTTTAACACCCTTACTCCTCTATCTAATCTTGAATCCTTGCTTCCCTTCCACAGGTACGAATCCGGAACACTCCCAACTAAGTGTCCTGCCCTCTGTTTCCACCTCAGAGTTGGCTCCTAGGGTCTGTGCTATGAGTGAGATTATCTCCTCTTTCCCCTTAGCCTGTTCAGTAGGGCAGTGTCACAGATGGAAACCTCTGGTCCTTGAATCACTTCTTAGAGAATTGTCATCAATATCTGTCCAGCCTCTGAGTTCCTGTCATATGTGATAGTGGAGGAGTGTGGAGGTTTGAATGAAAAGAGTCCCTATAGACTCACAGGACATGGTACTACTAGGGGGTGTGGCCTTGTTGGAGTGGGTGTGGCCTTGTTGGAGGAAGTGTGTCACTGGGGGTAGGCTTTGAGGTTTCAGATGCTCAAGCCAGGCCCAGTGGCTCTTTCTTCCTGCTGCCTGATGATCTGGATGTAGAACTTTCAGTTACCTGTCCTGCACCATGACTGTCTGTTGCCACCATGTTTCCCTCCCTGATGATAATGTGCTAAACCTCTGGAGTGTGAGCCAGCTTCAATTAAATGTTTTTCTTTATAAGAGTTGCCATGGTCATGGTATCTCTTCATAACAATAAAATCCTAAGTAAGACAAAAGTTGGTACCAGGAGTGGGGTATTGTGATTGGCCAGATCATGCTTTTGTTTGGAGGAATGTAAAGTTTGGGACTTTGGATTAGGAAAACAGTTGAACGTTATAAGTAGGGTTTATTGGACCACACTAATAGGACCAGGGAATACAGCGGTGCTGAGGGTGGTTTGTGGAGGCCCCACTCAAGAGGTTTCAGAGGAGAAAAATATTAGTATGTGGCCTAAAAACTGTTCTTAAGATATTTTGGTGAAAACTGTGGTGCTTTCTGCCTTCATCTGAAAACCAATATTTACCTGAGGTTAAATTGAAAAGTTGCAGATTAATAGCTTTGGCAGAGGAGATTTCCAGATAACCTAGTATTGATTGTGCGGTTTGAATATTAGTGGCCATGCCTATGCAGATCTATAATGAAAATGAACAAGCTGAACAAGGAAAAATATAAAATGTACAGTCTGAGGAGAAAAGAGCATCAGGAAAAAATTTAAAGACAAGCCTGATGCTAAACGGAATAAAGGGAGTTTGACCTTAGGGCAAGATCCCACCTAGCTAAACTTTCAATTTATGCAAAGGAATTAAAGAAAAGCTTACGGTGGGGTATAATGACATGACACCTTTAATCCCAGCACTTGAGAGACAGAGGCAGGTAGATCTCTGAGTTAGAGGCCAGCCTGGTCTACAGATCAAGTTCCAGGGTAGCCAAGTTTAGGCAGTGAAGGAAACCATCAAAACCAGAAAGCTGCCGACAATACATTTGAACAAGGGGTCCGTGTCCCAATGCCACCCAGCTGCAGACCTTGGTAACGTTGGCCGGGTGGCTCTCCCTTTGAGTGTAAGAGCAGTGTTGTGGAATCTCCCTCCAGGACTAAGGAAAGTTAACAGGGCCAGGGGTGTATCGGGGTGTCCCTGCCTGGAGGCCCAGAAAGGTGCAAAGCTGTAACAGTGAAGCCTGGAGTGCCTTGGAGACCCCAAGATGTTGGAGATGCCAGAGTCATGGGATACCTGCCAAGGAGAGCTGCTAACAGGGAGTGGAACCAGCCCAAGAGAAGAAAGTGTGATGTAGTCAGGAGAACAGAAGGGGCTGGGGAGCTGAAGATCACCTTGACGTTAAGGATGGGGATGCAGAGTTTGGAGTTTGCCCAGCTACTTTTTCCTCTTGCTTTGGTCCAGTATTTCCTCACCATGATTCCTTTCCTCCTTTTTGGCATGGTAATATAGATTTTTATGCCATTGTATACTGGAAGTATGTGATTTACTTTTTCATTTTAATTTTACAAGGGGTTACAGTTAAGAGGTTGCATGAGTCTCAGAAGAGACTTTGAACTTTGGACTCTTAAATAATATTGAGACTGTTACAGACTTTGGGGACTTTTGAAATTGGACTGAATTCATTTTTGCGTTATGATATGGCTATAAGCCTATGGGGGACAGGGAGTGGAATGTACTGGTTTGAATGAAAATGGTCCCCATAGGCTCATAGGAACTGGCACTATTAGGAGGTGTGGTTTTGTTGG
Source organism: Microtus oregoni (assembly GCF_018167655.1). Taxonomy (NCBI): domain Eukaryota; kingdom Metazoa; phylum Chordata; class Mammalia; order Rodentia; family Cricetidae; genus Microtus; species Microtus oregoni. The sequence goes on along the minus strand of NW_024543060.1, from coordinate 92,418,044 downwards.
AGGAAGTGTATCTCTGGGGGTAGGTTTTGTGATTTCAGAAGCTCAGTCTAGGCCTAGTGACTCTCTCTTCCTGTTTTCTGCTGATCTGGACATAGAACTCTCAGCTACCTCTCCAGCACCAATTCTGTCTGTGTGCCGCCATGCTTCCCGCTGTGATGACAATGAACCAAACCTATGAACTGTAAGCCAGCCCCAGCTAAATGCCTTTCGCTATGAAAGTTGCTGTGGCCATGGTGATGTCTCTTCACAATAAAAGACACGTGTGATCAGGGTATTGTTCTATGCTGGTGTGGGAGAATGGTCTGTATTCTGTCAATTATATTTTAAATAAACACTGATTGGCCAGTAGCCAGGCAGGATGTATAGGCGGGACAACCAGACAGCAAGTAGAGGTGGGTCAATGAGAACAGTAGAATTATGGGAAGGAGGAAGCCCATTCCTTCTCAATCGTGACCCGACCACAGAAGCAGCAAGTTGTGACTGCCCTGCTGAATAAGGTACTGAACCACATGGCTAACACAGATAAGAATAATGGCTAATAATGGGCTATACAAGTTATAAGAGTTAATAAGAAGCCTGAGCTAGTGGGCCAGTCAGTTTATGATTAATGTAGACCTCTGTGTGATGTCCTTGGGACTTAACAATTGCGGGAATAGGGCAGGACAGAAACCCCCGACAACACTATGTCATTTAGATTTTGCTATTTTTTTGTTTCAAGAGCTATATCTGCTTTTTCAAAAATTATTATTTACTTTTGACAAACCCACTAGCAAATTAAGGTGATCATTGGATTCCTGGGCCCTGTAGGAATCCCAGATTTTTGCCCACCGTGAAACACTACCCTGGGGTGTCTGCCCTTGTGGAGAGGAACAGGCTCAAATCCATTGTTCTTTTTTCCTCTTTCATTTTTCCCCTCTCAAGTACATATTGCAGAATTCTCTTAAGTCAAACATGAGTTGGGTGTAACCACCTCTTTCCCTGTGTGGGCCTCTACCTTCAAAGCATCTTTGAGAAACTCGCATTCTGCAATGGCTGAAGAATGTAGAGCAAAAGGAGGAATGGGGGTTCAAATTAGGCCCAGATGTCAGACTCCCCCAACCCAAATGTTGGACCAAATGCAGAGGAGTAGCCTCCAGTGGGGCTTCCCAGGCACCAAGCATCAACAGGCCCACTGCTGACTGCCCACCAGGCATGGTTGCCCTCGAATCTGACCACTGTTGGAGTGTCTGCGGAGCCCACAGGGACCCCGGGGTTGCCTTTTGTCTCCTTTCTTCCTCTGAAGTCATCCTAGGACGCAGGTGTGCACCCCCCACAGTCAGCCAAGAAAGAAGATGAATCAGTGTCCCAAAGAGACGTGCCCTAGAGCGGTCTGACAGCTAGAATTCCTCTGGAGGAGGGAGGCGCCCCTCCTGACCACAGCTGATGAGAATGTGCGGCTTGCCCACAGAAGAGTCCCTGCCATTCTTTAAAGGAACAATGTTAACCACAGATGTGCAGCATCTGGCACACATGGCGGGGATTTCCCCGAGTGAGGCGTACAGCAACAGGGCCAGTTGGTTTCTGAGATGCCGTGTGGTTAGGTGGGTCTTACCCTGACTCTCTGGATTCCGATTCTCAGAGGTTCAGGTATAAATTCTTCTTGTCATCTGGGAATTTTATGGTATGCCCTTCTCCCAACCCATACCTCCTTATTTTTCTGGCTCTTGACTATATATGAGTGAACCATCCTGATGCCTCTATGTCTGCTTTAGGGCTTCCCTTTTGCCATTGATCCAGGCCTTTTCTGTTGTTCTTCCTCCTCTAAGTAACGTTCAATGTGTTAGGACTCTCAGCTGTAAATAAGACCAAATTTAACTGCCCTATCTCCTCTTTATTTCTGCCCCCCCCCCCCCGGTGAGTGTGTGTGTGTGTGTGTGTGTGTGTGTGTGTGTGTGTGAGAGAGAGAGAGAGAGAGAGAGAGAGAGAGAGAGAGAGAGAGACTACATGTAGCTAGGGTTTCTTGCGTGAGCATTGGTGGGATGGGGGTTACTGTGCACTTGAGGAAAAGCAATTTACCAGTTGCTACTCCACTGAGGATTTGACTCCTTCTTCCCCTAGAGAACCATTCACTACCTATAGCTCAGATAGAAGTGGGGTTTCATGAGCCCTTCCACATCCGGGATGGAATTTTGGTGGACCCAGCCTTTAAGGTAGAGTTGAATCTAGGAGTTAAGTGTTACCAGGATGTAGTCTTGGTTCGTTTCTCCACATTGACTCCAGTTTTAGGCAGGTGCTGGAAAGGCGGGTTCGAGAGCTGTAATTTCTGTCTCTTTCCATAGACACTGACTCTGTCTTCATATTCTGGGGCATGGGCTTGACTGGGACACCTTGGGTCTCACACATACTAGTTTATGGATTGGTCATACTGGTCAAAGGGTTAGACTATCCATATTTTCTAGCCTGGGTTCCTTGTTCACCTTTAAGGCAAGGACAGAGTCATCTCCCTACTCTGCAAAATAAATTAGTGTCTTACTTTGACCAAAGAGTTGAATGGCTGAGGGGCACAGACCACCAACAAGCACAATTCATAGCTTCCTTCTCCAGCCATATGCTTCTTCCAACTCTGACCTTCCTGTGAAGGCTTTCCGGGGAACCTGGCCCAAGTTCCCCATCACTTCACATGGCATGAGGGGTTCTATGTCCTTGTTACAACCCCTCTTCTGTGTTTGGAGGTTCCTGCTCGATGGGGCAGAGCGAGGGCATGTTGTAGGTAGCATACAAATGGTAGAATACACACCATAGTTCCTTCTTTTGTTTAAAACCCCGTAAGAGCAAAATGGGTATAAGGTGGCTTTGAGCTGGGATTTCTTTTCAACAGTTACTAGTCAGAACAGAGAAGAAATGGCCGCCAACAAGGACAAGGGTTGATTCATCATGAGTGTGTGTGAGTGCCTGCCTATTGCATTCTTCCCAGCAGCTGCCTCTGAGTTCAGATGAAATGCCAAGATTCACCCTCCTTGGGGCTAGCAGGAAGCCTGTTTTGCATGAGCCATGGGTTGAGCTGTGGGTAACCTATGCTCAAGGTGCTGCCCTTCTCTTGGGATGTACTCCGTGCCCCCACTTTGCTGGACATCCCTCTACTCTTCACTAAGCTCCTGCAGGGGCCAACTCTGCTTCAGGTGCCAGGGTGGGAACTGATCCTCAGGCAGTTGGCCTTGTGAGCAACCTTTGACCTTGACTTAACTGCTTGGCTGTCTCAAAAACAGCAGGGATGAGGATAACAACTGCTTGTATCTAATACTAATTCTCAACGCAGGCCCCCACAGTGGCCAGGAGAGAGAACCCAAAAGCTCAAGGCACATCCCAAGGCAGTAATGGGTACAACTAAATCACCCCTGGAAACACTATGTCATCCACACGGCTGAATTTATACAACACTTGTATAATGCAGTAAGTTCTCTATCACCTGTATACAAACCTAGTTCTTTTCAGTGCCCCAGGAAGGGGAGGGGATGCTGTAATGATGTGACTGTATCACACTGGGAACTACACCGATATTGTTTCCCCTGGTTCCCTCCTGTGTTTGAATATGGAAATAGTTCAGACCGTGACAAGAATTCTGTTTATTCTCCAGCTTTCAGCCCACAGAACGGAAGGGCGATCATCACGTGTGAATTCAGTTGTGTCAGCCGGAAAGTGTAGTGAATCACACAGGGCCACGCGTGTAATTATGTGACAGCGGACACGGGGAGAGTGGTTTCCCGTGATTTAAAACAAATAAGCAGGCTGGAGAGATGGCTCAGGGGTTCGCAGCACTGGCTGCTCTTCCAGGGGCCTCTGCTGTTCTAATCTTAGCACCAACATGATGGCTCACAGCTGCCTGTCGTTCCAGTTCCAGGGATCTGATGCCCTCTTGGGCACCGCACACACAAAGTGCCCAGACACACATGAGGCAAGACATGGTGAGAATGTGGATTCCTCAGTGCAGGGTTAAAGCGGAGCCCCTTCTGCCAGCAAGGATGGGACAGTCGGGGAGGAACAGCTTCACATCTTCGGCTTCAGCATCATCTTGGGCCCCAAGCAGACTGTCAAGAAAAATCTCCTCTACCATTCAAATGATTATTTTGTTTGCTTTCTCCTTGTTCTTAAAGAACACACACAGGATGGAGCCCTGTAAATCAAATGTGTGGTGCCCTTCCTTAGTTTCCCTGTAAGTGCTGATTATTTAGAAGGTAGCAGGCCGGGTGCAGGGTCTTCAGTGCCTTACCAAATGTGGCTTCTGTGCGCAGGGAGTCCGCAGTCTCTCAGGTACAAATGAAGAAGCTGAAGTTCAGGACTGTCAACGATCAAAGAGCCAGCAAGGAGCGGAGCAGGGCTGGGATTTGAACCCAGGTCTCCCAACCTTGACCCTAGCTTTCTGAGCTTCCTCTTACTGGTTCCCACTGCCACGCAGGTTCACTTCCAAAGTCAGCCCTGGAATTCATTACAGAAGAAAAGGGCCACTGGAACTGGCCATCTGCCTTGGCAGTTGGGATTTGGACTGGAGGTTATAGTTAATGTTGATACCCACCCCGCCTCCCCTGAAATTGGGTGGGTCAGAGTGGAATGGAATGGTAATGAGGGCTCTGTTTGCTCCAGGCTGCCTCCTCCCTGCCATACCCATAATGGATGACCACCCTCCTTAAGCCCCTATTGATTACAAAGAGCTGACTTCTGACGTGAGTGGCCGAGCCAAGGGCAGTTGGAGCTGTGGCCCTCAAATTACTGCCTTCTGCCTAACCATGCCAGGCCGCAGTTCCAAGACCTCTGTCAAGGACGAAGACTGGATCTGGCCTTGCATCTTCCAGTTCTATATCTGATGTCTTTTTCTTCTCTCCCCAGACGTACCCTCTCTGTATCCTGAATGTCTAGAGAAGCGTAGTACCCCCCACTTACAGAGTCCAGGCCCTGTGTGGAGCTCTCAGGCCCCATCTTAGGAGGAGCCTGGAGGACTCTGCCAATAAATCCACCCAGAGGTTGTGGTTTGCCCTGGCACTCAGCACGCTGACCCAGCCCACCGCAGGGTAGTGGTGCCACTCCTAAGGCCCCACCTAAACTGGGCACAGCCATTTTGATGAGCTAAAAATGCATTGAAGATGGTGGCGCTCTGTCCTTTCTGTTACGTGAGCCAAGCCAGGTCTCTTTTCTTCGGCTCAGTTTCGTGAAGGAGATGCACTTAGAGGCTTGTTAGAATTTGTTCCCTCCATTGCCCCTTTCATAAGATAGAAATAAACCCTTGGCCCGAGGAATGTAGGCGTCTCGCACAGACTCGTGTATTTACCCTTTGGAGAAATGTCACTAATGGTGTTTGAATAATGCCTAAAGACCGATAATAAGAAGAACTTCTATTTACCAGAGCAACGGCTAGCCCCTAATGACGGGCTAAGGATCAGCTACTGGCAGGATATGTAGCGGCTGAGTACTGGGTAATTACCGAGCAAATTTATCATTATTTCTGCCTTATAAACCAGAATATGTGTTAAATAATACTTTGGGGCCATCGAAGGTAATTACCGAGCCCCGTCTCTGTAAGAACGTGTAATTATCCTACAGTTACCTGGTGTTTACTAAGCAAATCTATGCAATTATTATCTGGAGCCCAACTCCTGCCCCCAGAGCCACAAAAGTGCACCCAAGGGCAGATCTGCAGCATGCACACAGGGTCATGAAAGCTTGGGGCCTCCAAATTCCTGCTCTGCCCTGATGCCTGGTCTCCTCAAAGCCACAATCAGGGCTTTGTGAAATGAGTTACTCGTGTCTGCCTTTCCCTACCCCGATCCGGCCCAGGTCTTGCTCTGGCAGAGCTAGCACAGGGCTTCCATCTTGGATCTTCTCAAGGCCGTATCGAGGACACCGCCCAGCCCGCCCAGCATCTGTGGGGTACACTCACTAGAGAGCAGAGTGTTTGTGACTCATTTCATTCTGCGACAAATTGCCTCGCAAAAGCAGCTGAAGGATGGGGAGCTTGTTTCAGTTTGAGGGTGTACAATCCGTCATGGTGGCAAGAGTGTGAGATCATACTGTGTCTGTAGACTGGGAGCAGAAGGACATGAACCCTGATGCTCAGCTTGCTTACGCAGTGGTTTATTATCTGTATTTTGATAAATAAATCTTATCTGAAGACCAGAGGCAACGCAAAAGCCACAAGAGGCCAGGCAGTGGTGTCACACACCTTCTTTTAATCCCAGGATTTGGGAGACAGAGGCAGACGGATCCCTGTGAGTTCAACGCCACCCTGGGGTGTACGAGATCAATTCAGAAACAAATCCAAGTGGTGGTGGCTACGTGCCTAGGGAGTCACATGCCTTTAATCTCAGCACTAGAGGGAATATAAAATGGGAGGAGAGAGGCTTAGTCTGCTTAGTTTGCAGTTGCCCAGCCTTACTAGAGGTAAGACTTCTTTAGTGGCCTGGCTGCTTTGCTTTTCTGGTTTTCAGGTTGAACCCCAATTTCTGTCTCTGAGTTTTTATTATTAGCACTATATACTTCGTCTCTTTTATGCAGCGCAGGGCCTGGCATGGAATGGCACCACCAACTTTTCAGATGGGCGGTCCCCCTTCAGCCAAACTGGACCTAGAGGGCCTCTCGCAGTCACCTGCAGAAGTTTGTCTCCTAGGCACATCCTGTCAAACGGCTGCCATTAATATTAACTACTCCACCTAGTGAACGCACGGCGGACCTTTGACTGCAGATCAGCACTCAAAGGCCTTGATGAAACCAACCCTCCCCTGCCTTCCCCGAAGACCTTTCCTCCCAGATGTTCTCTCAGAGAGTGCCTTCTCCCAGTGGGCTGTCTTCTGGTCACTAACATATCTGTCAGGCCCTGTGTTGATTGGTGTTGGCCGCAACCTTCCCGGTTGAACTTTCTGAGTTCTGGACCTGGGCTGTGTTCTTCCTTGTGTCCCTGACACCAGTTACAGGGCCAGGGGCACAGTAGGCACTCATGACATGTTTGTTGAATGAATAAGCAGTCATTCAATAAACACTTGTTTAAAAAAAAAAAAAAAGGAGCCCTTCAAAGGCCTACTTGATCATGTGACCAAGGCAAGGCGCCAAAACCACAGATTTTATTTTGCTTTCACTAATGTGGATACATGTGGGGGCGTTGGGTTTTGAAAGGATTGCAGGAGACATTCTTGGCCGCTCAGATGGCTGAACAAAAGACTAATTAATTAAAAACAAAGAAACAGAGGCCCCAGCCGACAGCAGGTTCCTTTCTGTTCACTTAGTATTGACGAGTTGACATTTGACCGCAGGGTGGGGTTTCCAGGCAGGATCCCGATCTTCTGTTCCAGCAGCTGCGGGCCTGAGCTGTCTCTGCTGAGCTGCAGAACTGAGAAAGTGTATTGTGGACAGCTTTTGTTCCCGAGGTCCTCCAGCTAGCCCCAGATCACCATGTTTCACGATTTGCTTGGACCCTTGGCATTAGTAAGAGACTAGACTTTTCTCTCCCTGTCACCAGCTGCTCCTCTCCCCCACATCCTCTATTCTGAAAGTCTCAGAACCTCTTCAGGAGAACAGTAGTGAGACTTCCCTGCTGCCACCTAATCGGGGCTGTGACTGTGTCTTCAAAAGGCCGCTCCATCTTTCTATCAGAACAGACGCTTCTGGGTGGGAGGGAACATGGTAAGACCAGAGGATCCCGTGATCACAGCCCCACGCTGCACTTCTCTGGCTGGGAATGGACTTTTTGGGTCAGAAGCAGTGCTGTAGAATACCACACCAGTGCGTAAGGCATTCTGGGAGCCCATAGACGGTAGTTTAGGCAGAAGCAATAAGTGGAGGGAAGGAAAATCCATAACCAGAATAAGTATCTATTCCAGTAAGGACAGAGCACTGTCCTCCCCATGAAGGAAATGGTCCAGAGTAGTCAACCTGCCACCAGGTCACTGTGCTGGTCTCTGCTGTTGGCAGATCTGTGGCCAGGCCAGCCTGGTGAGTGGAAGTCCATGTTACCAAGCCCACATACAACCTCTATCCCTGGCACCATGGCCAGTTTGTTCATGGCCCACTGAGCACTGACAGAGATGGCTGGAGAAGGAGACTGACAGTCCAGAGCGGGAGTCATCCTACCTACTTGGGTTTTGGACGTCTCCTCTGCTGAAATCACCTTTACATGGGACATAAGTATCTTCATATCCTTTGTCCATTTGCAGAGCTCTAACCACACACTGCTTCTTCAGATGTCTGTCTCACTGATGTTTTTCGTTTATGTTCCTTCTAAGTCCCTTACCATTCAGCTCTTAAGACATGGGTCTGTTCTCTGTCTATAGGCACAAGTCCCAGTAGCCCTGTGGCTGTGGTTTCTATCTTTCTAATGACTGAGTGGCTAAGTGTTCTTCATATCATTTGTTGACTCTATAGTTATATTACCTTTAATCACCTTTAATGATGACTAAAAATTTCCCTCATCTTTTATTAAGTTGTTTGTTTTCTTACTGCTGAATTTTGATTCGAGAGTTCTTTTTTTTTCTATTTTGAATACAAGCCCACTACCAGATTTACAAACATCTCCCAGTGTTAAATTTTCCTTTCCACCCTGAGTCAGTGTCCTTTGCAGACTAAGTTTTGATTTTGATGAAATTTGTTTTATTGATTCTTTTTTCATAGCCCTTGCTTCCAACATTATTTCTAAGAGCTTTGCCTCACTTGAATTCAATAGATTTTCTTCTACAAATTTTACATTTAAATCTATAACCTTTTTAAAATTAAATCGTGCATAACCTGAGCATGCAGGTTGTAATTCATTTTAGTTTGCACATTAATATCCAAAAATTTCCAGCATTGTTCCTTCAAAGAGCTTCTTTTTTTTTTTTTTTTTTTTTTGGTTAAATTATCTTTGAGCATTTGCCAAAAGTAAGCTGGCCGTATTCATGTAGGCCTGTTTCTGGATTCCACATTCTGTTTTGTTTGTCTTTTTACCAAGATGCCATGAAGACCGGCGCTTTCTGAGTAAGATTTCCCTGCACGCTACAGACACACAGTGAACTTCTCCTGCGTTTCTCCCTTCTCTTTGCTTCCTGCACTGACTACAACCCACAGCATGTTGAAAAGAACTTGTAAGCTCACAACCTTCCAATCCTGCAAAGAACTCAGTCTTTTACCATTAAACGTGGTACTAACTATAATTTGGGTTTTGTTGTTGTTGTTTGTAGGCTCTGTTGTAATCTGCTGGTCTGTCACCTGGGTACCCTGCCCCTTTAAGAGACAAGCTCCGCCCACTCCCAACCTCCCCCACTTCTGCTTCTTCTCCAGTCCACGTGCTCCTCTTTCTCCACACCCCACTCCCGTCCCAGCTCCCCCCACCCCCCACCCCCGCACCCACGCTCTTCTGGAGAGGCGGCTTCTGCCTCTCTCTCTCTTCCCCTTCCCTCCCCGCTCCATAACCCACTAAACTCTATACCCAAGCTCTCTCTGCATGGCATATCTGTTGATCTCTCACCCTCCAAGGTCTCCCACCTACAAGAGGACCCCCCTAGGCCTCGGGTGGCACACCACCACCCCTTGTGGGACCTTGGTGGCAAGAGTCTTTCTTTCTCTAGCCTGGCAGCTTGTGAGAGTAAGATTAAATAAAGAATCGAAGACTGCTGCCAATAGGTTCTATTGTGCAAACTACTCTGGTATGATTTATAACACACAGTAGCTATCTTAATGTGTATTCGTCAGCTTCCCATCACAATAACAAAACACCCGAGACAGTCAGTTCATAAGGAGGAAAGAATACTTTTTCTTCACGGGTTTGGGGATTTTAATTAGCACTTACTGTGTTCTTACATATGTCCAACCTACTCTTAGAACCCATTTATTTAATTCTCGTGAGAATGCTATAAGCTACGCACAACAATCCTGCCTTACCTATAGCTTCAGTCACCTGGAGTCAACTGGAGTCTGAATGCATTAAATGGAAAATTCCAGAACAAAATAATTCATGATTTAAATTGCATGCCGTTCTGAAAAACATGATGAAATCTCAGGCAGCCGCATCCCCTGTCTGGTGGGTACCCAATCCCTGTTGCCCACCGGTCGGTCACTGAGTTGCATTCTTGGCGGCCCGGCCAATTACCTAAGCACTGTGTTCAACACCACTTATTTTACTTTAAAAATGGCGCAAAGCACAAGAGCAGTTGTAGAGCAAGGGGCTGGAGACTGAAACACACACAGACACACAGAGACACGGGGAACGCCAAGAATGCCCCTTTATTGTGTTCCAGGACAGCTTACAGAGGGTCTCCTTGACTAATGTCCATGCCCTAACATGCAAGCCCACCAGAAACCACTCCCCTGCCATCAGGAACTCCTGAGGGTCTCGTGCTCAGAGCAGCTGCAAAACAAGTTGTTTGCTCAGAGTAGCTGCGAGCATAGGAAAACAAGTTGTTTCCTCCGGCAGGCAGGGGGTCACAGGAAATTCAGGATCTGGGGGTCCACATTCCGCAACAAGTAGTGACACTGGCGATTCAGTTAAGACAGAGATGTCAGGGAGAAGGCACAAGCACGGCTTGACAGAAGTCAGAACAGTGGGTTTCTAGGTCAGTGCTTATGGTCTTAGGCATCGGCAGGGCGTCTTGGGGTGTGATCCCCATGTTGCAGAAACATTAATGACTGCGGAGGACCCCAGAGTCTATGCTTTCACCCACTCGTGTGTATCCCCAGGGTTCCCATCTGTGTGGGTGTGATCTGCTCATTGCACACACATGGTCACATCTACATCCTTTTGGGGGGGGTTATCACTCAGGCCTCCATTAGTGGAAGGTTCTGGATCAGCCTCCTGAGGCTTTTGTTGCAATTACGCAAGACCCCTGTGGACCAAATTTCAAATTTCTTGGCTTTACTCCTAGATTCTGGGTGAAGAATGAACCACAAAGATGAATCAGGTTTGCTTCTGTGGCTGTTCTGTGGGGGTCGCTATGGAATGCTGGTCTCAGGGTACCAGGGTTGCCATGCCCTTTACTCCTGGATTGAGATACTGGACTTGGGAGTTTCCATGAAGCACAGTTGAATTCACTTCAGAGCAAAGAACGGCGAAAGCCCCACACCCCCTCGGTTCACTGGACTTGTCAGGTCGCTCAGCATCTGGAAGAAACTGGCTCATTGGGAGGGTGAAAATGGCCTTTGGAAGGCTTGTATAGCGCCAGCTCACAGAGATAGGACACGGGTCTCCAGATGGCTGTATGTGCTGTGAATTGGAATGTGACATAAGGTGCCATTTGTCTGGTCGCCTGGAAGCAGTAGCTGGGTATGGAAATGTTGCCAGTCTCTATCACCCCCAGTGACGCACATTTTGGCTTCCTGTTCCTTTAACCCCATTCTCTGCTGACCTAGAGGTCTTGGTTCTAAAGGAAGAAATGGTTTCACCAGAGACACAACAAAGACTCTATTGAGTTGGAAGTCCGACTTTAGCCTGGCTCTGCTGGGCTCGCAAGCCTCTAAGCCGCAGGCAAAGAGGGAACTTGCTGTGCCTGCTGGAGGAATGGATCCTGACTAGCAAGGAGAACTGGACCAAGACCTCACAGTGAAGGTAAGGAGCTGTGTTTTCATGAAGACAGGCATTAGGGAAGCCTGAGCATCACCGTGCCTTAGAATTACTCGTCTGGGTGTGATTGAGGTTTATAGGAAACCACAGCCGACCAATAAAGGCAAATATCTCATGGTCCAGGCTGCAGAAATGAAGGCTTATGGGAGCTGTCGGCTTCCACTCTGCCCTTTTGCTGATTCGGGTCCATGGACTAGCATCAAGGGCATCAGATGCAGAATATCAGGTCCTCCCTAGACACAATCAAGACAGATCTCCGAGTGGCTCACCAGAGCGTACAACACAGCTCTCAGCACACTTTGCTTCCTCACACGCCTATCTGCCTTACGTCACTGCTTTGTGGATGGCTCCGAATCTTCTTTACTCCCTCCTTGTTCCTTCAAGTACGATAAACACAAACCCTCTGTAAAGTTCTAGCCCATCTACTCGTCCAGCAATTTCTGAATTTTCTGGGAACTTTTCCCTCCCAAACCCTCAACTACTGTGGAATGCTGAAGACACACCTATCTCTCTCGCGTGGAGCCGGACTTCTGCTTTCAACTGCTAATCCGATTTCGCGTCTGTTTTGTAGTGTTTCAAAGGAGACAGACACATCTCAAGCAGACACTCTTCCCCCATCGCCAGTCTTGATTTCCAACCTCACTAACCACTTGTCTCCTCGCGACCATCCAGGCTCTTCTTGGGGTCCTCTGCCTCTCTTTACCGTATCCAATTAGATACCAAACTTTTCAAGCCTGTTTCATCTGTCTAGTGCCAGCTTTGTCTCTGCTCACCTGTTGTTGCTTTAATTTTTTATGCTCTTGCTATTAATTAGTTGAATTATTAATTAGCCTCTTACCCACACCTCTACCTTCCAGCTTTGAGCTCATCTTCCACCTGTCACGAGTTCATGCTTCACCAAAGTCACCCTGAATGGTTATTATCTTTGCTCATGCTATTTTTCTTTTAAAAACTTGCATGTGTATATGCATGTTTTACACATGTGTGGGCATATTTCTTCATGCAGGTGTGGGTTCAGATTTGTGCACATGTGTGAAGAGGCCAGAAACTGATGTTGAGTGACTTCCTTCATCCTTCCCCAGCTTATATAGCATGGCAGGATGTCTAGCTTGAAGCCAGAACTTGATAATTTGCCTAGTTCAGCTAGACAGCTTGTTCTGGCCTCTCTCTCTCTCTCTCTCTCTCTCTCTCTCTCTCTCTCTTTCTGCCTCCTTCCTGCTGAGATTTCAAGAGAGTTAGCATATCCTCCTAGCACTTGCCTGGGTGCTGAAGATACATACACTGGCCTCCTGCTTGTCTAGAAAGTGATTTACCAGTTAAGCAGTCTCCTCAGAGCTTTAAAAACCCCCCTGTTGTAGAGGTGCTTGATCTACCGTCATGAAGACCTAAGTCTGAGTTTTAGCGTCCATGTACAAAGGTGGAGCGGTGTAGTCTTAGTTAGGGTTGCTATTGTTGTGATGAAACACCACGACCACCTCAACTTTTGTAAAAGAAAGCGTTTAATCGGGGGTGGCTTACATTCAGAGGGCCAGTCCATTATTGGTATGGTGAGGAGCATGGCCACGTGCAGGCAGACCTGGTGCTGGAGAGGTAGCTGAGAGATCTATATCTGGACCAGCTGGCAGCAGGAAGAGAGAGCCACTGGACCTGGCTTGAGCTTCTGAAACTTCAAAGCCCACTGCCAGTGACACAGTTCCTTAAACAAGACCACACCTCCTTCAACAAAACCACTTGTCCTAATCCTTTCAAATAGCACCACTCTCTATGAGCCCATGGGGGCTATTTTTATGCAAACCACCACAGGTGGTGTGTGCCTATAATCTTATAATCCCAGTACTGGGGAGGTGGAGACAGGATGGTTCCCAAGGCTTGCTTACTTCCCAACCAATCTAGCTGAATTAATGACTTTCAGATTCAGTGGGAAGCAATAGAGGATGACACTTGATGCTAGTTTCTGACCTCCACAAGTGCATGTATGTAGGCACACAACGTCCACCAACATACACACACAGGGCCCTCTTCAGACCCGCATAACCAGCAGAAACAAGTCCAAACTCACCATCTTGCATGTCAATGTGACATCCACCCTGCCTAATTCCTGGCATGACTTTTGTCTGTCCCCTGCATCCCAGAAAAACAAATTTCATGTACAACCCCACATGACCGCATCCTTTGACCCTGTCCATACTTTCGCTCTTCCATGCAGCCTCCCTTCCAGAGCATCCGTGCCTACGTTCTGATTATCTTATCATCATCCTGAACGAGTGGAGATCTGATGACCACAGACGATGTTTGTCTGTGTGTCCGCTAGTAGAACCTCGGGCATAGAACCTCAGGTGCAGAACCTCGGGTGCAGGATGGGCTCTTCTGTGTGTTCTGTACTAGGTCGTTTAACCCAACAAGCTACTTTGTTTCTACCAAAGCCACTCCCCCTCCCAACATGCTCACTTTGCACACAGGGTAGCTTTGAGTTATCTTGTTACTAATTTTAGCACTGTGTGGCAACATGGTTAAGAGCTAATAAAGTCCGTGAGTCAAATTAATCCAAATAAACAAGGCAGACTCAAATCCCTGCCCTGTTACTTAGTTCCCATTTGTTCATCCTTGACTAAATTATGTAAACTCCCCCAAACCCCAGTTTCTTCACCTATAAAATGGAAACCACAATAATATAGATTTCAACCCATGCTAGGAAATTGTTTCAGGTTGTTGACATCTAGTGCCTGCATTCTGGGAGCTCAAGAATTGTTGACATGGCGAGCCAAGGAGATCACTCGTGATGATGAAGATTAGGATGATGTAATCAAACTGTGCGCTCGGCCTTGACTCTGAGTGGGGTAGAAACCCAGCAGGTACCTACCAGTGAGGCCTGGCTCCACAGGACATTTGCCGAGGTCAAAGCAGACCACACACATTCTCCTGCTGCTGCGCTGACCTACTTGACTTCTCAAAAATGAGGAAGTCAGAGAGACAAACAGTCTCCCTGCCCCAGTTATGGTTTCCCTCTAGGAACAAACCACAATAATAAACCTCTAGTCTCCAGCATCACATTGTGTGGACGAGTTTTCAAAGACACATTTTCATTTGAGGGAAAATTCTAACTCCATTTCTTAACTGTGGGCGTCTGGCGTAGGGCTGTTGACTACGATCATGTCAGCTTTCCTTGCTGGACATGTGTGACTTTCTGTAGTCCTGGTGGTACATTCTCAGAGTCCCCCAGGAAAACCCTCTATGGCCTGGCTCCTCAAGGTAGTCTCAGGCTGCCTAGATTAAGACATTGAGCCAACATGCTTCCTGCCTGACCCTGGGCACATCTCTGTTGGAGAATATCCTTGCGGGGTCTCTGGAGTGTCTAAACTCCATGGAGCTGGGACCATTTGAATAGTCCAGATTAACGTCTTAGTTTTGTTGCCGACTAAAGCAGGTTTTCCAAGTCTAGAGTTCTGACTCTCTCTGTGGGGCAAATCCTATCAATGTGTGCAAAACAAGCAGAAGAAGAAAGGTGTCTTCTCGTGACTGTGGATGGCTTAAGGTGGAAGGAGGGAAGTGCAGGGCAGAGTTCACAGGATACTCTGAAACTGCTAAGATCCCTACAGGGAATGAAGTACAAATGCATGGAGCTTTGCTTAGAGAGATTTGTAATGATGATGATGATGATGATGGTGATGATGATGATGATGATGTATAAGGTCTTTACCTCTGTTTCCTGACATATAGCTCTTGCACTCCTTGGACTTTGGGGAAGGGTGGGATTTTTGCATACTATGGTTATGACTAATGTGGGGATCCCTTAGTAGCCTCTGGGTGGGTGGCAGAACCTCTTTTCCAAAGCAACATATCCTTAGACCCATATTTTAAAGTCAAGGTACCTTTCTTAGCAGTTCCCAGAATCAAATGTCTCTCTCCAGTTAAAAAATAAATAAATAAAACAAAACAAAACAAAACCAAAAGACAACACAATAATATACATAATCCAAATTCTCTGTGCACGTTACATCTTTACTTGGCTTATCATTTTTATTACTCTTTTTAACCCGATTGTCTATACTCTGTCTCTTTAAAGACTTACTCTTCCATTCTTTTTGGGGCCTTCAATTCACCCTCCCCATTCCCGAGGGTGATCTCTTAGCATGTCCCTAGTTCCCAATCTCCCTGGGAGCCTCCACTTGTAGCGCCTGCACCATGGGATAGTAGGTTCACAAGTCTCGGGCAAGGGGCTGGAGATTGAAACACACAAACACACAGAGACAGAGACATGGGTCATCCTTGAATTCCCCAAGAATGCCCCATTTATTGTGTTCCAGGGGAGCTTATATAGGGATCCTTAACTGATAGCCATGCCCCGACCAAACCCACCAGAAACCACTCCCCTGCCATCAGGAACTCCTGAGGGTCTCGTGCTCAGAGCAGCTGCAAACACAGGAAAACAAGTTGTTTTTCTCAGAGCAGCTGCAAGCATAACAAGTTATTTATAGGAAATTCAGGGTCTGGGTCCACAGCCCCCAACCTCTCTCTCTCTGTGTGGAATGTGTGTGTGTTCTCATGTGTGCATATATATGTAGTGTGTCTGTAATACGTGCTTGTATATGTGGGTATTCAAATGTGTGTATGTACACATGGTGTGTGTGTACATGTGTGCATTTGCATGTTGTTTGTACATGTGATATGGTGTGTATGTGTGCGTATACATATGGGGTGTGTGTGTATGCATGTGTGTGAAGGCGCACATGCATGTAAATGTGTGTGCATATAGAAGCCAGAGGCTAGCCGGGCGATGGTGGCGCACGCCTTTAATCCCAGCACTCGGGAGGCAGAGGCAGGCGGATCTCTGTGAGTTCGAGACCAGCCGGGTCTACAGAGCTAGTTCCAGGACAGGCTCCAAAGCCACAGAGAAACCCTGTCTCGAAAAAAACCAAAAAAAAAAAAAAAAAAAAAAAAGCCAGAGGCTGATGTTGTGTAACTTGTAACGGTTCCTTCACCCTTGTACATTAAGGTAGGTTTCCTCACTTGAACCGGGAACTCATTGACTTGGGTAGTGTAGCTCGCTAGCTTGCTCCAGGGATCCCCTGACTCTGCTTCCTGCAATAGAGGCAAGGATGGTTGTGGAAGCGGGTGTGGGGTAGAGCTGGTTGTGCGGTGGCAAATGTAGGAGTGAGTATATACTGGGTGATGGGGGTAGCAGCAAGGCACTGAGTTCTGCCTCAGCCCATTCCTGGTGTGAGAACAAAGTATCAGAGAATCAGTCCTTTTTTTTTTTTAAGATTTATTTATTTATTATGTAAACAGTGTTCTGGTGCCAGCAGACCAGAAGAGGGCACCAGATCTCATTACAGATGGTTGGGAGCCACCATGTGGTTGCTGGGAATTGAACTCAGAACCTCTAAAAGAGCAGCCAGTGCTCTTAACCACTGAGCCATCTCACCAGCCCAGAATCAGTCCTTTGTAAAGGTCAGAAATTTATTTCCCATAGATCATCAGCACTCTAGTATTTGTTGAGAGCTGGGCCTCTGCTTTGGCACCTTATTGCTGCCTTCTCTGGAGGAATGAAGGATCCGAAAGGCAAAGGAGTCAGCTTTAGTTCATTTGCTAAAGGTGCAAAACCCTTCATGAGGCTGCTTCCGTCAGATGGAATCGCTGCTTCACAGTGTATAGAGGATGGACTTTCTCAAACCTGAGCTGAGGACACACCCACAGCAAGGCAGGACAGGCTGTGCAGTGAGAAACTGGGCAATGGAACAGGATGATGATGGGAGGAGGGATGGCCCCTGACTAAGGGAGGAAGTGATAGAGTTATCAGGGGCAGAGAAAAGGAGTTTCCATAAGGGGGATGGCACCAGTTCTGTGGTTATCCAGTTCCACTAAGAAGACACAGAGTCAGTTTTGAGAAGAAGGAGAATTTTGATGCCAAATTTTAGGAGAAAAATATCCTTTCTTTTCAGAGTATTTTTGCAAGACGTTCAGAGGAAAGCCCACATTTTTCTACAAGTGACTGTAGGCAGAGAAAGCCTTTCCAGCACAGCAATGGAGGCCCTGTTTGGTTCACACTGAAGGGGCAAGTTTCCCTTTCCTGGCTAGCAGAGGCGCAGATCCCTCCAATTTATTTCTGCTTGGCTTTGCAGGTTATTAGGCAATGGACTTGGCCACAGACTCACCCTTCCTAATGATGTTTTTCTTGGGTTAGTATGAAAAACAAGCTGGCAATTGCCAAAGAACCACAGAGTGACAGCTAGTAGCGAAGACACAAAGGTTCCAGGTTATGTGACAACTGGAAAAAGTAAAAAAAAAAAAAAAAAGTCTGTCTGAGACAATACTGGGCCCACAGAGTCAGTAAGACACCCTGAAGAGACAGCTGTAGGAGGGGCTAACAGGCACCGAGCTGCTGCAGCAGTCGGATGCTTAGGACAACAGGACAACCCAGGGCTTGGAGTGACCAACTCCTCCATCTGTTGACGCTTTACGGGTTGTTCTGGCACAGGGCCCTCTTAGGATATCATGAAGCCAAGCTTCATGAGGATAGCACAGTGGAAAGGAAAACATTGTGAGCCACGGTGTCTGAGCCACATAAAACAAGGGAGGGAAACACTGGAAAAGTGAGTTGGGTTCTGATTTTTCCACCTTGGAAAAAGGAAACTTAGCATTTCCATGAAGTAATTTGGAAGCTCCCTCCCGCCCCTGCGCCCGAGATGCTATGATGGCAATACCCCTGGGAATGTACATCATGTGTCTTACATTGCTCCAAGGGCATTCCAAATACAGCATTGTACTGGATCTTGCTGACTCTAAGAGGCAATACAGTCCTGTGATGATCCCTCTGTCCTGGCTACCTTGTGTTGGGAAATATTATTTTCACGTGTGTGGCTTTTGTTTATGCTGCATTTGTTTAACTCTGTGAAGCTGTGTTACTGTACCTGTCTAAAATGCCTGTATGGCCCTAATAAAGAGATTGGCCAATCGCAAGGCAGGAGCAAGGACAGGCGGAGCTAACGGGCAGAGAGGATAAATAGGAGAAATCTGGGTGGAGGGAGAATGAAAAACAACAGAACGAGGAGAGGAGGATGTGAGAAGCCACTCAGCCAGCCACAGAGTAAGACTGAAAGTGAGATTTACAGAATTAGAGAAAGATAAAAGTGCAGAGGCAAAAAGTAGTTGGGATAATAAATTAAGAAAAGCTGGCAAGAAACAAGCCAAGTTGAGACAGGGCATTCATAACTAAGAATGAGCCTCTGTGTGTGATTTACTTGGGAGCTGGGCCCCTCAAAAAGCCAAAAGAGTAAAACATCACACAACAACCTTGTCTTCAACTCACAGGAAAATAAAGTGGCCAGCAGCAGTGAGGAGATAATCCTCACAGCCTGCACTTTCTCTGCTCAGGTGCAGAAGGGATCTTGACTTACACCACTGAAGACAATGAGGAGCATGGGTCTTCTTCCTCCTCCTTCTCCTCCTCCTCCTCCTCCTCCTCTTCTTCTTCTTCCTCCTCCTCCTCCCCTCCTCCTCTTCTTCTCCTTCTCCTTTTTCTTCTCTTTCTCCTTCCTATTATATGTTTATATTTAAGCTCAGGTGGAGGGAGAAGTGAGGAGGGTGAACAGCAGTATGCATCTAAGGCAAGGGGTGGCTGTATGTTTCCCAAGAGAGACAATTGTATCATTGATAGCTCACTTTATGGGCAACCTTTAATAGAGGGGAGGGATTATATTAATGAATTATGGTGGGGAAAAGGGTTGTGATTTTCAAATGACAGAATTAATTTACATTTTACCTCCTTGTGTGGAATTCTCTGGATGTGTCATAATGCCAGATGCATGATGAGAGTTGGCAATCTTGCAAAACCAGTGACATGGACATGCCATTCGATGATGAAGCTCAAGGCAGTTAGCAGTGGTCTCAGCTGGTTTGGGATGGTTTTGTGACCTTGTTTGGGCAGTCACATAACATCCTGTGACATCTTTGTGGTTGCACCAGCCTTCAGCTACTGAGCAGTTTGCTTCTTGCTTACTCTGTACCTATCTAGCCTGCCTGAGCAGTAGGGGAGAAAAGACGCCCAGGGAAACAGACATTGACTTGTGTTTTCTACAAAGAGGCCATCACACTGATGCTCTGTCGAGCCCCCTTTTGTGTCAGGGCTCATGAACTTCTTTCCTGCGGCCCTGATTGGATAGGTAGGGAACTCTGAATCTCACACAGCTCTCTTTGTACCTGGTTCATAGTAGGGGGCAGTTAGTGAAGGGGTGATGTGATCCAATGTCATCCTTCAAGTCCTTAGCTCTTTTCTGTTCTCGCCTAACTGAATGCATTTCATCATGCATTTTCCCCCTTGGCTAGTTCTCCCTCACGTTCCCACATCCCCATCCCTTTGACAGATTGTGACTTACAAGACTCAGGTCATTGAACAGGGCAAGGATCTTTCCCTCTCTGTTTCTGTCTCTTTATGGGGGGGGGGGGTTTAGAACTCAGAAAGTTCTCTTCTCTTGGGTGCTGCGGAAGATGAAGGATGGTGCTCTCCTCTAGCAGACAGGACGAGATGGCCCAAGAAAGCTGGGAAGATTTGCTCAACTGCGCATGATATGGCAGCCTTGGGAAGGCCGGCTCCTGCCCTTAATCCTAGCCCTGTGGACGCTGAGACAGGAGGAACAAGACAAATTTAAGACCAACCTGGGTTACACCATGAATTATGGGGCAGCCTGGGCTATAGAATGAGACTCTCTCTGTGGAAAGAAATAGTCAAACAAATACACATAAATAAACCACCGACAGAATTGGAATTTCAACCCAAACTTCAAGCCCTTACACAACAGAGCAAGAATTCGAGCAAATCTCAGGGCTGTTCCAGAGACTGCCAGTGGGCATTTCCTTCATATTGGTCCAAACTTGACTTCTCTGCTAGCAAAAGCAACTGCTGAGTTCTCACTAGCTCATTTCCTGTCAAGTGAAAGCCCAAAGCTTCCCAGCCAAGCTCTGCCTCACAGTGATGAGTGCTGTTTAGACAGTGGGCTCCCCTGACTCTCATCCATCCCATATCCTTCCCTGTCCAGGCACTTACTCCTCCTTCTCTACTCCCTTTCATCCCTACTTCCTATGGGTGTTATCTCTTCTGCATGCAAAACGGTCTTTTAAGCCAACAGGGAGATTTCCTTGGGGGCAGGAAGGGTTTGTTGGAGAGAGAAGAATGGGAAACAGCTTTGTGTCCTTCTGCTTGACTGCTGCCAATCAAAGCTCTGGCGGAGGCAGTACTGAGCAGACTCCTTCCAAAGACAAGGTGGGTGCCAGTTTCTAGGGTGGCTACGTGCTTGGATGTGGTGGTGGTGGTGGTGGGGAATCAATTCAAGTGGACTGGAGAATAAACCAGCTAACAAGGCACGGGCGGTTTCCGAAGGAGTTTCCTTTGATGCTGTGGTGACTGGAGGCCATGCACACGAATCATATTATTTATTACTGGGGCATGAATACCCTAACCACATCAAGGGTTTCCATTGGACTTGGAACAACACACAGGACCACAAAGAAATGCAAATAGTCTACTGGAAAACTGAGAACAAAAGAAAGGCAGCCTGGTCCCCCCAGCCTCCTCCCTGCAGGTGCCTTCAGGACCCCAGCCTCCTCCCTGCAGGTGCCTTCAGGACCCAAGCTGGAACTTTCTTCTTTGTTCTCCTCCCCAGTGTCCTCAGTGCGACTGAGGTGACCTAGCTGGTCTATAGATTGAGTTCTCGTGATCTCTCTCTCTCTGTCTCTCTCTCTCTCTGTCTCTCTCTCTCTGTCTCTCTGTCTCTCTCTCTGTCTCTCTGTCTCTGTCTCTGTCTCTCTCTCTCTCTGTCTCATTACTCTAAATCCTTCAGCCTGAAGGTAGTGTACCAGTTGCCAATTTCCTTCCTTCCCTGCGGTAGGATATTATTTTAAGATGTGTTGCGTTCGTTGATGCTGTGGAATATTTGTTTAATGGCGCAAAGATGTGCTGCATTCTTTTATGTTGCATTTATTTAACTCTAGGAGGTTGTGTTACTTTGCCCATCTGAAACACCTGATTGGTCTAATAAAGAGCTGAATGACCAATCACCATGCCTCATTCCCGATGATCCCCAATAGATCTGAAAGTAGCCTGCTGGCCAAAGTCCTTCCAATCAAAGGGGACCTTAGGATTTAGGCCGTGAATACTGGAGACAGACTCTTCATGCTGGGTATAGAGGAAAGTTCAAATAACCTTGAGTGTTTCTAGCCATCTTGACACCATGAGGGGAGAAGTCACCTGAGATGGAGCTGAGGTTAAAAAGCAAAACAACCCCTCTAAAGTTTAATAATAAGTCTAAGAAACGGATAGCAGAAAGACCAAGCTTCAGTCTTAATGAATTACCGGGATTCAGCTTTGCTGAAGTTTCTACCATTGTGACTCTTTTGGTTACAAGAAGTAAGGAATTTTTGTTTACACTTGATTCTGTGTAGTATGTAGACCTCATGACATTAGAGCTATCTCATGAAGGGAGAAGGGGGAAAAAATCTACAACTATTCTTTTGGTCCCTTCAGTTAACTCCAGGAGCTGTGCTAGGCCATGGAGAGCAGAGGTAAAGATGTCGTGGTCCTTAGTTAGACAAAATTGGCTCAGGTCCTTTAAATCTCCACGGTAAACTAAACCCCAAACCATAGGTAAATAGATAGACCCAAGAATTTTGAGCCTCAAAGAAAAAACACTTTGAAGTACTTTATCTCCCAAGCTGTACATAAAACTCCGGTTGTTTCGCTGAGGAATTGGAGTTTCAGAGTATCACCAGCATCTCTGGTATTCAGCTTAACATAAATCTCCCAGGGCGAGTATATTCACATGTATTTCCAGTCTCCACCTTCCCAGGGAGGGAATTAATCTTCAAAGTGCACTAAACCCGCACCAGAAAGATAACCGATTCATAGAAGCCCGTGTCATTCTGATTTTGGCCTCAAGTGTGGCTGGTTCCCTGAAAGCTGAGCCACACATTAGCAGGTAAGGCCTGCTGCTCACTGCCCTGCCTCAGAGCCTGGGGGAATGGCTGACTGCAGCTTGTGAGGGCAATTAAGGGTTGAATTTATTTACAAATTCCTTTTCCCTTGTGGGACCAAAGAGTGGGATATGATCAACTGTCAATAGTCCGAGGCACTAAATGCAGGACATTCAATGCCGCAAAGATTTTTGAATTATTTCCACAGCGATGCAGCAGGCGTGCCAACATTTCCCACCCCAGCTCTGGACCCGTACCGGGAATAGACAGTTCTAGTTAGTTGGACACTGTTTGAATAAACAAGAGCTGTGTCCTCTTATTTCTCAAGACAGTGCTTAGAAAAGCCACCCCCTGATGCTTTCGCTTGGGATTCTGGTTATAAGAGATAGAAAGCAACCCATTTTTGTTTATACAGAAAAGGGGACTGGGTCGTTTCTACGGTAGAAAGTCCAAAGGAAAAATCTGATTGCTGACATGGCAGGACCCAAATGATTTGCAACTCCCAAATCTCTCTCTCCTTCCTGCCTCCTCTCTCTCCCCTTTCTCCCCTTAATTTTGTATTGTTTCCATTGCCAGGAGTTCTCTTCAACTGCCTTATAAGTAGCTGCTGATGGCTTCCAGCACTTAGCTTCCCAGGTTCATAGCCACTAGAAAGAAGAGCTATGGGTTCCGGTAACTCAGACAAAAGCTTTACAGTCGAGTCTCCTTGGCTCCCATTGGTCTAATTCAATTCTGCCAGCCAATCACTGTCAGGTCAAGTGCCAAGTACGTATCTCTGAACCAATGGTGGGGACTGAGAGTGATGATTGGCTTGCCCCGTCATGGGTTCCCATGAGGAATAGGAATTCAGGCAAGGTGTCTATTTGGTTCTTTTCACCCAGAGCACAGAAGTTGTGTGACCAGAAGATGGAAAAGATAGATGTTTTTACAAAAAAGGCAACACAAGCCCTCTGAGCATGGATAAGCAATATTAATATGTGCATCAGCCTCATTTTAGGTACTGTATTTTCTACCTTCAAGCAGATTTTGTGGTTGTTGTTTTTTAACTTGAGCTGTAATTCACTGGTATGCACCTCACCTGTCAAGTTTTATTGTGATCACAGGTGGTTTGGTGCAAACCATCGACACATACATTTTAGAACATATTACCTTTTTCTCCCCAAGACGCCACTATCAGTAATTTCCTATCTGTCACTTCCAACCAGTTCATGACCTACAGAACCTATTTCCTATTTCTGTAGAGTTCCCTCTCCTGGGCAGTTTGTCTAGATGGTCTTTGTGGCTGGTTTCTCTCTGTTAACACTGTGTTTAAAGTTGACCTGTGCTGTAGTCCGTGTCAGGACTCCATTCCCCTTTACCGCTTCAAACTGTTTGATGGTGCAGGCGCCACATTGTCTTTACCAAGTCATCAATTAGTAGATATCTGGGCTGGTTTGACTCTTTCAACTATTAAGAATAATGCTCCTCCAAATATTTGTGTTTAAGGTCTTTGAGTGTGGATAGATGTAATTCCATATACCTCAGGGGGTTTGATAATCCAGAAGCTTGGATTGTTTTGCTGTGTGGCCCCACCCCTTTGCATCAGCACTAGCCTGAGGGACCCAGCCTTCCCCAACACTTGCTATGAGTTCTTTATTTTATTCTAGTCACCTAAGTCTGTGTGAAGAAGTAAATACTATGGTTGTCATCTGGGGAAAAACTATCAGACATGTGGAGAGATTGCTCAGTGGTTAAAAACACCAGCTCTCCCCTGCCATAAAAGCACCCAGGTTCGATTCCAAGTACCCACATGGCAGCCCACAATCATCTGTAACTCTAGTGCCAAAGGAGATGATGCTCTCTTCTGGCCTCCACAGTTATCAGGGACACACAGACATACATGCAGCTGTGGTGGTTTGAACGACACTGGTTCCCACAGGCCTATATATTTGCATGCTTAGTCACTGTTGATGAACTGTCTGGAAAGGATTAGGAGGTGTGGCCTTGTGCGAGGAGGTGTGTCACTAGAGGTGGGCTTTGAGGTTTCAAAAACCCAGTCTCCCTCTCTCTCTCTCTGCCTGCTGCCCGAGGATCAGAATGTAAAGTTCTCAGCTATTCTCCTGTACGATGTCTCCCTGTGTGGCACCGTGTTCTGAAACTGCAAGCCATCCCCAGTTAAATGTTTTCCTTTATAATACTTGCCTTGGTCAGGGTGTCTTTTTACAGTAATAGAAACCTAAATAAGACAAAGACAAAACACTATATATGTATAAACATTTTCTTTTAAGAACAAAAGCCGAAAGAGGAAAATATGATACATCTTTTCCAATAGGCAAAAAATTTAAGAAATCATATTTTTAGAGGAGAAAAATATTTGAGTACATTCTGTTAACCAGAAAGGACTCTGCTGCACAATGACCAATGTAGTAAACTGTAAAAGCTTATGAAATGTCGGTGAATAGGGCATATAGTTCTCTCCAGAGGAGAAAGGTTTTATTGGCTCTATAAAAAAAAAATGGTATGTAGATTTCAAGTCATAGGTACACATCTCCCGTGGAATGCCGCTGGTGAGAATGTTACATTGTTGCCTTGAATGCTACAACATTGCCTTGAATGTTACATTGTTGCCTTGAACGTTATACCATTGCCTTGAATGTTACATGGCTGTCTTGAATGTTACATTGTTACCTTGAATGTTCCATAGTTGCCTTAAATGTTACATTGTTGCCTTGAATGTTACATTGTTGCCTTAAGCTGCTACAAAAGCTTAAGTGTTTGTAGCTGGGCATCTTCAAGAACAGCAACAGCAACTTCTATTATTTTTGAAATTATGTCACAGAGCAGTTATAAAGCATCAATAAAATCAAGAGAATGGGTTAAGGATGATGATTTAAGCTGATCCACTCATGAGTAAGACCAGAGTCCCAAATAAAGAAAGGGACATATCCAAGGCCACACTTCTTGACCACATAGGCTTCGGCTCTTAATGCCCTGGTCTGGTTACTGCAAATGTAGCTTACCCCACTGGCTGAAGACACTGAAAAGAGATACAAGAAATTAGGACTTAGAGCAAAGTGTATTTGGGAATGTGTTGACATTCTTCTCCTCTTCATTTTATGGCAGGACCCTTTTCTTTGTAGTGGAAAATACACCATTTAGCTGGAACCAACCCTCCCATCCTAGCACAGACCCACAGGGGTGATGTGTAACGTTATTCCTGGGGAAACATGAACATATATGTACTCATCCTAGGTAGGGACTTGACAACAAACCACAGTAAGGATGCCACCAAAGTCCAGCTTGGTGAATCAATGAATTTTATGAAGACTAATTACAGGAGTATGGGGGAGGGGCTAATTAGAGAAGCAGTTGGCCTCCCCTAGTCAGAGCCTCGCTTACCTTCTGTGTTCTGTTTAGCTTGCCTCAGCCTCACTGTAAGCCCGTTCCCCTCTGGCTGCTCTCCTGTAGACCGAAACCCCACGAGCCTTTGTCGAGAGCGACACACAATTCTGGTTCTCGTTCCAGGGGAAACTCAGTAACAGTGGGTGGTATACCTGGTGAGGATGGGAGCAATGGGGGGGAGGGGCTGTGATGGAGCAAGCTTTGGGTGCTCACAATTTCCCCACCATTCTTCTCTGGCATAAAACTGCTCTTTGTCTTGTTCTTAGATCTGAGGAGTGATATGTCTAAATGCCTTAACATGCCCAGTTTGGAAGCTTTGCTCTCAAATGGGGAGCCAGAGTCTTTGGGAATTCGTGCAGAGATTGTGACTCTGACTTCAGGCAGTGGAGTTCTGATGGAGTTGATAGTTGCTTACAAAACACACATCACACTTCAGGCCTGAGGAGGGTTTTTTGTTTTGTTTTGTTTTGTTTTGTTGTTGTTTTTTTTTTGTTTTAAATCAACCTAGTAATTGGAAAAGGATTCACACCTGCCTGAGTTCATGGGCTACACCTTGAAAATCAGCTCCTCTGAAATTGTGCATCTAAGCAACTCCAGTTTTAAGGCAAGCCCTCACTAAAACACTGGGCTCTGATCATAAGGCGTCCATGATGTCTCTCTGGGTAGATCTCTCCAGTTTTATGTGGTTGCTGCATGCTTGGCAAACTACTTCTGTGGATGATCGCACAGGTGCTGAGCCTGGGAACTCCCCTAGGTATCTAGGTGTGCAGCTGCCTGAGGTGAGCAGCAGTGACCAGGATGCATTGACACTCCATGGTCAGTCAACTGATAGGAAAGCCATATTGCCATTTATTTCTGCAGTCTGCCTAAGAGCCAGGGAGGTGGCAGTGTTGAGAGACATCTAGAGGGCTAAGGGGATGCCATCTCCGGACCCACAGATGTAAAGGGCCGAACTGAAAAGATGGCCATTCAAATGGAGGTTTATATCATCCAATGATAATTTCCCCTTCCTATTTCAATGCCAACGGATCCCCGTTCCTTGCTGTGTATCCAGTACCACCTCAAAGAGAAAAGTTAATCAGAGCTACACACAGCAAGATCTCACCAGCGTCAGACTGTGTGTTCTTAATAGTTCATGTTTCAGAGACCAAAGTCCCCGATGGGAGAGAGAAACGTGAGTTCTGATTCATGGCACCTACATGTGAATCCAGGCTTTGTGCTTGCTGGCTGTGTAACTTAAGCACTCTGAGCTTGAGGTCTTCATTTCTGGGGCTGTTGTACCTGTGTTAAGAGTGAAGATGCCCCTGAAGGTGAAACTTAATCTGTGCCCCAAATAAGAGTCACGAATGGGAAGAACCACATAGAGAGGGAGCAGAATAGAGCTTCATAAACCTGAGAAGTGGGCTCCATTGTGCCATGTCACCTAAATGTGGGTTAATTTAAGACGTAAGAGTTCGTTAATAAAAACCCTAAGCTAATAGGCCAAGCAGTGTTGCAATTAATATGGTTTAACAAACGCGTGGCCTCCATTTACAAAAGACAGATACAGTGGGTGTATGAGAGGTGAAGTGATGGACAAAATGTGGAGAACAGCGCTGAGGTAGGGCGGAATGTAGGACCTTGGCCGCCACATCCAATGAGATAATTCCAAGATGGAGGAAGAGGCCACAGCTGAGGACCACAGGTGGCTCCTGGAGTTGAAGGAGTCCAGGAAACAGGTTCTACCCTCAGTGCGCTCTGCTAACACTTCAGCCTCGTGAGACCCATTTTAAGTGTGTCCCTCCAGGACTGTGAGAAAATAAACACAGGTTGTTTGAGGCAGCTAAGTTTGCGGTGTAGCAATAGGAAGCTAATCCACCCACTTAACAAAATATCAGGAAGTAGGTGGCCCAAGGCAAGCGCAGCTGTCTGCCTGAGTCATCTGGGATCCTGCTCCTCTGGATCCAGAAGTCCATCCTCCTCAGTGCCATTCTTCCCCGTGCTTCTAAGAAGGGTCCTGCATCAAGTCCCCATAGGAGGCTGACAAGAAAGGGTTAAGGAGAAAGGGTTTATTCCCTGGGGGCTGTTTTCTTTTTTTTTTTTTTCCATCCAAGGATGGAGACTGTCTCCAGAGACTCCTGCCTAATGTTCTTCTAGCTGCAGAGAAGGGCAAGAAGAGGGGATTGCAATGGGCATGCTGCTTCCTGGGACAAGTTGGCATTCGAATGTGAAGAAAGAAGGCAATACAAGGAGTATTAGAAAGACCAGTACCACGGATCTGTGATAATGCTCACTAAACTCTCATTGGATATTGGATATTGGATGGGAAAAAAGCTGGAATCAAGTTGTAGATCCATTAGGCCAACTGAAAACGCGAGTAGCCTAAGCTGACTTCCCAGGAGCAAAGTGCGGAGGGATTTCTTTAAGAGCTGACTTAGATTTCCTGGGCTTGTGGTGCACTGGTGAGCACAGCCACAGTTTTGACTTCAGTGGCGTGGCAGATGGTGGGGAAGTTTTCCAGGACAGGCACACAGGGCAATTATGAGTCCAAGCGCCTGGGGTTGGCTTCTTTTTGCCTTCCTCCTGCTTCTCTAGACTGCACATGGTAGACTAGAACCGTGCTGGTACTGGCGGGTGCAGGCTGGCTGTCCTTCGCGTTCTCTTCCCTCTGCTTCCAGCTGTGTTGTGGGATATTTGACGGCACAGTGACACTCCGAGACAGTTAATAAAGTTAAACCTTGAATCAAGGGGCGGAGTCCACCACGATTAGCTGACCGGAATTAGCCATAGAGATTTTGGAGGACCAGATAGAGAGGTACAGGAAGAGGTAAGGAGAGGTTTAGAGAGATTTGAAGCCTTTTCAATCTGGAAGATGGAGAGACAGGGTCAGCTAGTCGTTTCTCTTCTGCTTTCTTGATCTATCACGTTTGCACCCCAATATTGCGAGTTTTTATTAATAATAAAACAGTGTAGGTAAATGCGTCCCACTTAGTCTAGCCACGCTGTGGCTTACGCTTCCTCCCAGGGAACACCTTGCTGAGACCTTCATTTTCACCGGCAGAGACTTACCTTGCTGCTGATGGCCAGTTTGTCTCTGAGAGATGAGACCGGGTGGAAGGAAGAACCTCTGGGTGTGGTAAGTCCCCGGAGCTTAGCCATGCGTTAGATTACTGCTGTACCCGTATGCACGATTGGCCGTTCAGGCACTTACGGACCTCTCTGAAGTTAGAATTGAAGCAGTGGCCTCTCTCTGGGACATCAGACCTTGCAGCTATTCATTTGCATTCAGGATTTGAACCAGAATCTCTTTTGCCCTTAAGAGGAATGCTCTGTGTAGCAGAGACTAAAATTTACTTCTTGAATGACTGACATTTCTGAGCCTCCTTTGCAGTTAAGAATAAAGTCTGTGTGCTGGAATAGGGAACGCGAGTGGAAATAAAGGTCTTCATGCTGGGAAGAGCCAGAGAAACACCTAGGAGTAAAGTATAATCATAGAAGGCAAAAATAAACAGAAGCAGCAGCGTACTGCAGGCTGTTGTCAGAATTCAAGTGAAAGTACATTTTCTAAGCTGAGTGGACAGTCAATGCAATGTACAAAAATATGTCAGAGTTGCCTATTACTGCTCCTATTGGTCATCCTTGTCCTCTGGAAGGGGCCAGCCAGAGCCAAGGTGTCTATTCTTTTGTACCTGGATCTTTATTTGGGAATACTATTTCAAGATGTGTGTTCTCCGCTGTTCACGTTAATATTCGGCTATAGAGCTTGTCTTGAGCCAGTTTCATTTTTATATAATTTTAAACCCCTCTTTATGTTTTCTGCAATTAGGCTGGAAGCCTTTGGGAAGCAGGGACTGTGTCAAATGGTTATTGTTAGACATGACTCGCGAAAACACAACAATGTGGCTGCCTCGGGAAGACTTTCAGAGTGGCAATGATGAGAGATGATTGTCACAAGGTCTCACCCCTAGGTGAGCTACAGGATGGCTACTTAGAAAGGGAGAATCGGTCTCCTCCAGGGAGCCCACCTGATAGGTCATCTCAAGTGGTCTTCCTTAAACATACACATATGAGCATCACACACACACACACACACACACACACACACACACACACACACACCACCATCAGCACCACCACTACCAATAACTAAAGTGGAGTGAATCTGAATTTGAGAAGGAGTAGGCAGAAACTGTAGGAGAAGGGGGGGGGGGCGGGATTAGTGCAGATGCGGCACTTATACATAAAATTATAAAAAAAATAGTTAAAAAGGATGCTTTTTTCACACAGCAACATTGCCACTGTTAGATAAGAGGGGCTGGTGACATGGCTCAGCTGTAGGGTGCTTACCGAGGGAGGACAAAGCTTTGGGAGTGTGACACAGACCTGTAACCCCAGCACTCGGGTGGAAGGCAAGAGCATCAGAAGAGGTCATCCTTGGCAACACAGTTTGGGACCAGCCTGGAATCCATAAGACATGTCTCAAGAGAGGGTGATCAGGGGAAGTGAGAGGAGAGATATGGCTAAAAGCCATAGAAAATGCAGACCACAACCTCAATCGGGTATCTCCCTCAGAGCACGGAGGTTTTTAGTGGGTTGTTTAGCAGCGTGGGGGTTTTCATGGTACACAGCACTGTGCTGATATGATTACCATAGCTAGTATTTTTTTTAATTGTAAAAAGTTTAATATTTTCTACACTTTCAAAGTATACTAAAAGACTTTTTGAGTTGTTGCTTTCTCCATTCTTAGCAAAGTACATGAATTTTCTTTTTTTTTCTTTTTTTTAAATTTATTTAGTAAGGATTTCTGCCTCCTCCCCGCCACCGCCTCCCATTTCCCTCCCCCTCCCCCGATCAAGTCCCCCTCCCTCATCTGCTCGAAGAGCAATCAGGGTTCCCTGACCTGTGGGAAGTCCAAGGACCGCCCACCTCCATCCAGGTCTAGTAAGGTGAGCATCCAAATTGCCTAGGCTCCCCCAAAGCCAGTACGTGCAGTAGGATCAAAAACCCATTGCCATTGTTCTTGAGTTCTCAGTAGTCCTTATTGTCCGCTATGTTCAGCAAGTCTGGTTTTATCCCATGCTTTTTCAGACCCAGGCCAGCTGGCCTTGGTGAGTTCCCGATAGAACATCCCCATTGTCTCAGTGTGTGGGTGCACCCCTCGCCGTCCTGAGTTCCTTGCTCGTGCTCCCTCTCCTTCTGCTCCTGATTTGGACCTTGAGATTTCTGTCCGGTGCTCGAATGTGGGTCTCTGTCTCTGTCTCCTTTCATCGCCTGATGAAGGTTAATATTCAGGAGGATGCCTATATGTTTGTCTTTGGATTCACCTTCTTATTTAAACCATAGCTAGTATTAAATTGGGCCCTAACAATTCTCTAGATACTGTACCGAGAGCCATCCTAAACTATCTCCTTAACCTCATGACCACTGTGGGGGCTGTTGCTCTCCCCACTCTTCAGGCGAAAATTAACACCTAAGGAGGCTGGTGACTTCAAGTCACATGGTTCAGAAACCCTAGAGCTGGTGTTTGAATTTACCTTGAGGTTCAAAGACCCAGCTTTCTACAGTTGTTTCCCATCTCATTCTTTCCCACGGTAAATCTGCATTTTGGGACTTTGCCCTACCTGCCTCCAGTAGGTAGAGAAGCATCTAGCCCTATCTCTCTTCAACAGCCTAGGCTCCCACCCCACCCTCTCAAAACTACAGCCGGTTCTTGGCTCCGAAGATGCCCTGTGCCTGTGTGTGCGCCAAGATAGATTGGAAACCTCTGGTCAGGAAGATTAGCATCTAAGATTCAGATCCGCCTCTGCATCTTGTCTCAGACTTACCCGACTCTCAGGCTGCTGTGGCGCTAAGGGGAGATGGGCAGGGAGCCAGACAGGAGCTCCATGTTCTCCACCCATGAGGCATTGTCTGACACCTGTGTGGGGATTAAGAGGCCCAGTTCCTAGGGACTCTGCTGCAGCTCTGAATGACAACAGACTCAGCAAATTACAAGACTTTCAAATGCAGAAGAACACCCACCAGGCATCTACAGACCATGGGGATCAGGGCTCTGAAGAGAATGCCAGCGTCCTAAGGGAGAGGTGGGAACCATGTCTGCCAAGTTGAAAACACACAGGTTCGTTGGTTCCCATGGATGCAAGGGCCTGGCTCACCCCAGCATCTGCTCTGGAGCTTTCCGTCCAGACTCAGCCTCCACTCTTTTTTTTTTTAATATTTATTTATTTGTTTATTTATTATGTATACAGTATTCAGTCTGCATGCTAGAAGAGGGATCCTGATTGAATTACAGATGGTTGTGAGCCACCATATGGTTGCTGGGAGTTGAACTCAGGACCTCTGGAAGAGTAGCCCGTGCTCTTAACCTCTGAGCCATCTCTCCAGCCCCTCAGCCTCCACTCTTGTCACAGATTCTTGCAGGGCAGGGGGCGGGGCAAGGGTGACATTGGCGCTAATGAGTAATAGTTTTGAGCCCACGCTGGCGTTCTGCTTATCACTGTAGTTGTGCAATCAAATTTAATTTGAGACTGCAAGGGAGGTCTTGTCATCCCCTCTCCTCTTCCTAAATGAGGAACCCGAGCACTACAAATAAGAAAACTCAGAAAAACCAAGGGGAAAAATGTCCAGGATTGAATAGCTCAAAGTCTGTGGGGCTAGAGTTCTACCCCAGTGTCTCCAGTGATCCGCTAGCGTAGGTTCAGGTGCCCAGTGAGCAGATGGACGTGATTCCAGCATGGCCTATTAAAAAGAACACACACTTCAGCATTACCCAGCCAGATTCCAGATTCAGATGCCAGCCCGGCCGTGACCAGCAAGCCAGCTCAGCTTCCTGGAGCCTCAGTTTCCGGTCTGTAAAATGGAAATGTCAATATCTACCTCAGATGACAATAAGGAGGCTCATTGGATGACCGAGGAGGCCCATGGTGGTCAGAGAAGAGGGAGGAAATGAAAAGCATGAGAAATGAGACTCCTGGTGAGATGTCGTGGCCGACTGAGAAGAGGAGCTGACGGTGATGCTGAGGGTGGTAGGTGAAGCCATTATTGGAACTGAATGCTCCCAGTTTAGAAGGAAGGGATAGACCCCCAGTGTCAGACTGTAGTTCTGTGAAGACTTGAGTGAAGGGTTTAATGGAAACAGGGGGTAACAACAAAAAATGACTTTTATTGAGCCTGCAGAATGCCATGTATCAGACTGGGGCAGTAAACAACCACCTGCTGAAGTAGAGGCCTGGGTAATAACTCTTGGCGGAGGGGTGACGTCGCTGGAGCTAGAGTGGACAGGATTCCAGGAGACCAGACACCAGGAGATGACGAGCGTGTGTTCCTGCATCATGTTCCCAAGCTTCTCTTTCATGACCGTGTTTGGACATCCATCCCACTTCCTTCTCAGCCTGTGCCATTCCACACTTGTCAGGAACTGCCCTCGCTCCCGCACAAACACTTCCTCTACTGCCAGGTGGTCACACCTGCTGGCACGAGCCAGCCCAGCCTGCTGATAGCTCCCACTCAGGAAGGAAGCCAAGTCAAGCTCCTCGTTAGGGCACACCTTTCTCCTGCCATAGGAGCCTTGGCCTCTCATTTCTCAGCATGCCCATCTAGATAAGGACCACCTTGCGGAGGGAGGAAAGCAGATACCGCTGTCCCTTAGCACTAAGCTGCTGTGCTGTAAGTGTTGGATACATATTGGAATCTCCCATCGTCATACATGTTACCTCGTGCTTACTATTGTCATCTGCCACAGGCTCCTGTCCCACAGTGTGAATAACATGATCTTCCCTAAAAATCTAATCTTCTGCCTCTATTACCCCCAGCTCCTAAATGAACACACCCACCTCTCAGGACATGGTACTCCCCTACCCACCTCTCAGCATGTGGTGCTCCACCTATCCACCTCACGGGATGTGGTGCTCCCTCTCTTTATGGTGTAGTATTTGTAAGACCCATAGATGCTGGCAACGTTAAGGAAAACTTTTTCTGCTACCAAATTTTGCCAGATGCCAAAGCCGCCTCTCTTTTGGAAGCACAGGCTCTGTGTTTCAGAGGTTGTGTGGAGTCTGTGTTGAAGACTGACTCTAATGTCTCCTAGAAAAACGAGCGCACCTTGTGGTGATTGCAAAATACTGCTTCGTACAGAAGGGTGTCAAAGGGCCAAACCTTGGGAAGGTGATGTGAAGTCTGAAGTTGACACAGAACCAGTTAACTATTGTAGTAAATAGAGGAGCGGCGGGGCTGCGTCCCCAGCACCCCGGCTGCCTGGCTAGCTTATGCCCGAAATAACAACACACAAACTGTATTCATTTAAACACTGCTTGGCCCTTTAGCTTTAGCCCTTACTGGCTAATTCTGATAGACCAATCAACCCATCTCTAATAATCTGTGAGCACCGGTCTTACCGGGAAGATTCTAGGTCGGAGCTTCATCGCGTGTGTCTGCCCCGGAGCGGGGCATGGTGTCTCTCTGAGGCGTCTGCTCCTGAGAGGAGAGCTGTGGAGTCTGAGCTCACTTCCTCTTCCTCCCAGCATTCTGTTCTGTTTACTCCTCCCACCTATCTTCTAACCAATGAGGGCCAAGCAGTTTCTTTTTATTTAACCAATGACCTCCCTCCATCAAACTATGTCTCAGAAGTGAAGTGTGCTTGCTGTTCTTCTAGAGGACCAGAATTATTGGGTCCCAGCAAGAGCAATGGCAAATGGTCACTGGACGTAGAAATCTGAATACGCTCGCACCAGGAGCTGTGTTGTCACACACAGGGTCGTGACACCGCAAAGTCCAAGGGCCCCTGGCTACTTCACCAAAGCCGGACTCGCTGGACTCACCACAGGGTGATGAAGCCAGGTGAGGGACCAAGCTCCATTCCCACCTCAGTTTCCTCATCTGCTAACCCGCTGCTGACTTCCTGAGAGTCCTCAGCGCTGTCCGTCATAGATCAACTTCTCTTTCATTGGCTGCTGCCTCTGCCAAGGCTTCACCCCCCCACCCCCCCCATTGTTTGGTCTGGTCTGGTAGGCAGCTCTTCTTATACAAGAGTGGTGGAACTGGAAGGTGTCCTGTGTTTAGTGGCGGCTCCTTAGCTTTGAGTCAGCGTTGGCCCAAAGTCCCTCCTCTGACACCATTCTTACTCTGTTTCCTCACGCGCGGCCTTTTTCCAGTTTTCTGGGTCTATAGCAGCCACTCACCAGACCCCTTTCCCGATCCAGCCGATGCCCTGTTATTTATGGAACTGTTTATCTTCTTTGAGAACGATCCAGGTCCGTTCTGTCCTTGAGCCCTTGTTTGCCGCTTGTCCTTACGACGAGCCACGGTCGAGTTGTATTATTAGAGAGTGAGCCGTTCGCAATGCCATTCAACAGTGCAGACACCTAAGGCACTCGAGTACGAAAACAGGGACACACTGGTTCCACGGGTGGGCGCCCTCTGGTCAGCCAGTCACCTGCAGGTGGTAGTGGTGCCGAGGCGTTATTATCT
Source organism: Microtus oregoni (assembly GCF_018167655.1). Taxonomy (NCBI): domain Eukaryota; kingdom Metazoa; phylum Chordata; class Mammalia; order Rodentia; family Cricetidae; genus Microtus; species Microtus oregoni. Next base: position 92,382,709 of record NW_024543060.1, on the reverse strand, counting down.
GCCAGGGCCTCTATTTAAGCTCGCCACAGCTGTGCCAAGTGGGTGTTTCCTACTTTGCAGGTGGGAAAGGCAGAGGCATCAGCTGCCTTGCTGCAGGTCTCAATGGGCACGTCCGCGGCCAGAAGCATAGTGTGTTCCCGTGCACCCTTTCCCTGCCACGTGTTGCCGTGACTGTGGCATCCCTAGGGGTTTCAAAGACACTTTTGTGCCCACCAGAACATTATATTTCTTCTCCAAGTTTTGGAGCATCCAAATGTGCTTGGCAGCTTGTTTCCGGTGTTCTCGCTGGAAGCAACCCTTTATAGGCACAGCACGTGGGCTTCTGGGTGGGTTGGCTACGGTTCTCATCATCTTTGCCAGGTTTGTCCCCGTTACCCCAGGACACATGCGCTGCCAGTGTTTGTACCACACATGAGCCTAATTAGCAGCTTTAAGCAATCAGTACATCAAGTGCCTTCCTCCTCCTGCTCCGGAGACTTTCAGACAGGCCTGCAGCGCTGTTCCCTAAAATGCGTAGCAATTCTGCCCTCCGTGGGCTCCCCTGTTATGTCACATTATCCATACCGTGGCATGTGGGCTGTGCTGGAGATACTTGTGTTCCTCAGGGGCACTTGCTAGGGGACTCTTGGAGAGTTTGTCTCAGATAATCTATTTCTGTTGCAAAAAGGAAAAAGAGAAACATTAATTAGGTGAAATTCCCAAGCCAAAAATTACACTAGCTGTCTTAACATATATTTTCTCACTTAATCCTCATGGAACTCTACTAGAGAGGGAGTTTTAAAGCCGTTTATCAATACATCTATAAATAATATCAAAAGCAGAGTCAGTTCCCAGATAGGCTCTGTGGAGGTAAGGCTGCCAAATGCAAATTAGGAAGAGACAGTTTCTAGAACAAATAGTTCAAGGAGATCACAAGCTTGGAAACCAATGATTGTAAACACCCTGGGTGTTGTGATGCTCACGGCATGATCAGTATCACTGCTGTGGTGACCATGGGCTCCATGGCTACAGCTGCTCAGGCTGTCTGTGCATCCCATTCCTGTTGCCTCGGTGACACCCCCCCCCCCCCCCCAGCATCTTTAGAAGGGATACAATCACTAAACACTGTTTCTCTTGCAGTAACTGGGGTTAGGGAATTAACTAACTAGTCTAAGCTTCTGTTCATACAAGAGTACAGCAACGATGTTGTGGACGTGTTAGGCAATGCAGTGCAGTGGTTCTGAACGAGACAGGACCAGACTCCTCGGCTTCAAACTTAGTCTGTTTTCTAGTTGTTTCTTCTAAGAGCAACTTCTTAGCTCCCTGCATCTTAGCTGTCTCTGTGTGAAAAGTAGAGAGTATAGTTCTGCTCACTCATGGTTATTTCTCTTCTTACAGATAAGGGAACTGGAGCAGAGGTTATCATGGAGGGTCCAGGACCAAGTGACAAAGTTGGGGCTTGGCTAAGTTGATACATCTCCCTGCCTGGTACATGCTGCCTGGTTATATTCCAAGTAACCAGGAATATAACGATGTCAGGTTCATCCAGTGCCCCTCTTACAGTGGTACCCTTTTAGACATAGTTTATCTGATGTGGGATTCCCCTCTGTACGCTGTGAATACCATTGGCTAATAAAGAACCTCAGCACAGAATAGGGCAAGGTAGATGGGGGGGGGGAGTAGGTGGAGTCAGGGAGACATCACGTAGCCGCTGGAGGAGACAGTCGTGCCCCGAAATCTTACTGGTAAACCACGAGCCTCATGGTAATACATAAAATAATAGAAATGGGTTAATTTAAGATATAAAAGCTATCCAAAAAGAAGTGTGAGCTAATAATAGGCTAAGCAGTGTTGTAATAATAAAAGTTTCTGTGTGGTTATTTTGGGTCTGGGCGGCTGGGAAACGAATGAGCAGCCTCTGACTACATTTATCCCTGCTGGAATTCATGTTGAAATATTGTTGCCAGTGGAGTGGTGTTGGGGTGTGGTCTTTGAAGACCAACATCCTTCCCCTGAGACCGGGTTGCTTCTCTCAGGAATGGATTCATTTTCAGGGGAGGTCACCGTAAGGCATCTGCCTTCGTCTGTCCCCTTCTCTTTCCTGCATATATCTGCTTGCCACACTCACACATTCTCCTGCCGTAGGATGCCACCTACCGCATCATAACCCATCGTGAGGTTCATGAAACCCAAACCTAAACTTCCCTGCCTCCAGAGCCACGAGATAAATAAAACTCTTCTCTTCGCTTCGCAAACCTCCTAGTCTCAGGTGCTCTGTTCTCTCCAAAAACCAAATGAGGCTAAGACAAGGTTAGAGAAAGTAAAACGCTGAAATGCCCTTCAGAATGTCTCTGGTCCTCTGTGGTTTGAGAACTTGCTCTGGACACATTTATAAAGCATCTCCCAGAAGCACTATCAAGAGCAACACAGTCAGGAACAATGTATTTAAATACAAGCTCTGCTGTGTGGACATGGAGGGAGGGTCAAGGAAAAGGCTTAAGGTGGACAGAGAAATTTAGATTCACCTTAAAAGGATGCGTGGGTGACTGGGTGCCTGGTTGGGGGTGTGGTTACTTCCTTTGTAGAAGGGTTTTCTTTTGGGAATGAAAGGGAATGAAAAGAATGGAAGGGATGTAGGCAGAATGGTTCCCATGGAAAAATTTCAGACCTCCACTGAGGTGATTATACTGTGTAACTGGTATCTGAAGGTTACATTGCCAAATCTTATTGTTCTCTGTAAGAACAAGCTTAGTATTTGTTCCGGGACATGGACACACACACACACACACACACACACACACACACACCCTATTCTGGATGTGCTGGGACTTCGTAGCTGTCAGCACATTCTTGACTCTGCTCTGGTGCCAGCTGATAACCCCCATTGACATCTTGAAAATGCTGGCAGCTTCACGAGCCCGCCCTCACCTTGGGGGTGGATTGTTCTAGAGCAGAACAGCTCCTCCCCTTTCCACCACTCACCACAACCTTATTAGGACCAAATATGTTTCCCCTTTACTTCAGACCATGTGTCTTCTTGCCTGGCCTCTTGTTTTCCTCTTGTCCGGATTTGTGAAGAAGATTCATGGGAAGCCGCTACTGTTTATCTGGTCCTAGGAAGAAGATCTGCTTCGTGAGGCCTCGGATGGCTTGAGTCCTACCCCACACCCCAGCCCTATATAACACGGTGCACACACACAGTCACTTGGAAAGCCATTGTTCATATCTCTTTTAACCACTCACCAAGTCTGGACTTTTCTTCTTCCTAGTATTCTCTCCTAACTATCAGCATCTCAGCATCCTGTCACTCCCACCAGGGCTACCCTGCCCCAGATCCTGTACAGTTGCACCAGGACGTCTGTGTGGAAGCAACCTGCCCTGTCTTCTTGCCTTCCATCCCTCCCCACTCAAATCCACTCTCACAATTGACTTCCTGAAATGTAGATCTGTCTTGAGTTCTTGTTCTGAACTCTCCAGTGGTTCCCTTGGTATCTCCAAGACTAGGGATCTGGACTGGCTCATGATAGAAATTTCTGGAATACAATGGGCCAGAACATTCCTATGATACCTGTGGAATACCCATTCTGAGAACTCTTAAAATGACTCGGTTTTGAAAAGTGCATTGTAGTTTGCAGACCTTTACACTTTTGTAAGGAAATACTCTGATTCATCTTGGAGGGCAGGTTTACCTATAATTTTGTTTTCAGTGGCTCTTAGGGTCTTCTGGGGGGGGGGGGATAGTGTTCGTCTATTCCAGTAAGAAATAGGATGTTGGAACTGGAAGGGATGGAATAGTTCAAAGAGACCACCTACAGAGTGGGGGTGTTCCAACTCATCCAGCTGAAAGGTGTTAACGTGGAGAGCATAGGGAACAATGCACCACTAGCAAGAATGTAAATCACATGGGCAAAGAGTGGGCAAAGGATCTGAAAATCATTTCTTGAAAGAAAAAATTCAAGTGACTGGCCAACAGGTATATAAAAGCCTACCCAGTATTTCTGATTTTCAGAAAAATTCAATGAGATACATTACACCTGGTATGGTGATGGTTATCAACTAGACGGGAAATAATACGTATTGTGGGGGAAAGAGCACACTTTGTAAACTATTATAACCATGTATTGGGGGTCTCTAGAGGAGCAGAATCAATAGAACAATACCCATTACATGGGGAATTTGGCTTACACGATGTCGGCTGCACAGTCCAACAATGGTTGGAGAGGCTGAGGACCCAGTAGCTGCTCTGTCTAAGAGGCAGAATGTCTCAACAGTCTGGAGTGGAAGACTGGGTATTCTGGCTGACCACTGGTCAGAATAACCAGAGAAATAGTAACAGCAGCAACAGAGAGAGTAGATGCATACACCAGCCGGTACAACGGTGGGCAGGCAGAAGGCCTTTGCCACCAGACCTCCGTATCTGGGCTGCCGCTGGCAGATGCTTCCCTGTCTGGGAAACTGTCTTTCCCTTTCAGTTCACCCTTCCAGAAACTACTCTTCTAGACTCATCCTGAGATGTACCTCTTGGTTGGCCACAGTTCAAATCAAGTTTGCAGGCAAGAAAAACATCACAAGTCAATATGGAAAATAGGGATGGGATGGAAATAAAAATGGAATCTCTTCCCAAAATCGAAGATAGAGTTGCCATGTAACCCACAGTCCCGATTCCAGGATGCACATGCATGGGGAATAAATTCAGCACAGGGGAAACTGGAAAACTCCGAAGTTCATCTCAGTACTATTTACAATAGCCCATTGAGCAGATCTAAGCGTCCGTCATACATAAAGGGTGAAAAACAAGTGATCTATCTTTACAATAGGACACTGTTCAACCATGAGGAGGAAGAAATTCACGTGATTCGTAACAGCAGGGATCATCCTAAAGTTGTGCTAGAAATACAGAAACTTAAAATTGTTTTAAATGGAATAAGCAAGGTATAGAAGGACCAACGCCACCTGGTGTGCTTTATGTGTGGAATGAGGGTGGAGGGGCAATGAAGAAGATGATAGCCAAAGATAAAATAATTAGAAAAAGGAAAGGGGTCAGGACATCTGTTATATAACATGGTGTTTGTAGTTAACAATTATTCAACAGTGTTAATAATATAGGACGTTGATAGATGAGATCTCAAGTGTTCTCAACACTGGAAAAGGTAGGAAGTGGGATGAGTATGCTAAATTGCCATGTCTAGTCATTTATATATATATATATATATATATCTCACAGTCTGTATGCCATAAATAGGCACTTTTTTAACCAATAAAACTTCAAATTCTTCCAGCATGACTGCCATTTCGAATTCCTATCAACAATAAATATACTTCCTTTATTGTGATAATTCTAACTTTCAACTCCACACAATGTAGATTCACCTGGAAGAAGAGTCTCAATGAGAAATTTCTGGATCAGGTTAGCCTGTGGGCATGTCTATGGGGGTTGTTTTGATTGTGTAAACTGCTGTTGGAAGCCCCAGCCCACAGCGGGTGGCATTATTCCCTAGGCAGGGGATACTGGACCATCTGAGGGTTGAGAGGGGACTGAGCGCTAAGCATTTATTCTTTCTCTGCTCTTGACTGAGGATGGGACTAATTGCCTCAAGTTCCTGCCTTGACTTCTCCAAAATGGCAGGCTAATAAACCCTTTCCCATATAAACTACTTTTTGTCAGGGTGTCTTATCACAGCAACAGAGATAAATAAAAACGTGTGTCCTTATCCATAGTTGGTGCTCCTTGTAAGCAGACTGGAATCAAGCCATTCTAAAGGATAGGAAATGACATTTTGTTTTTTGTGCATGCATTGTTTTAGCTTTGAAGAACACATTGTGTTATGTGCATCGTTGTGTTTTTACAGTAAGCCACATTGTTATATACAGGTGGAATTCATGGCTTCTTGGTGTTGCATAATATTCTAACTCTTACAGATCTCAGTGGGAGGATTAAATCTCCTTCCCAGTCAGCAGCATCCCTGAAGAGTATGTAAAAGCATTCTTAGGCAAATGCGGCTTCCGGGAACACTTCCAGGCGCCTACAGTGGTGATGTGTCCAGGGGTGTGTGGGCGAGTGCTTGATAAGGTGGCAGAGACATCTGCCTCATTTTCCACCACTCCCTCTGATAGGGTCCCATTGATAAAAGGTGTTGAAAGCACGCTGTGACATTTCTGACTTCGGAGTCAAGGTGGCCACCACCAGTGGGTGAAGAGCACATTTGTTGTGGAAAAAGGACACATTGGAGTCTATGATGCCTTTCACCCCCATTCTGTGTTCTGTGTGTGACAACCAGAAAAAAGTAGGTTTCATGTAAGTGAGGGTGATGTTGCAAAAAGGTAAGAGGAAGGCATGTTATATTATAGAGTGTCTGCTGCATTAACCCTGGCGTCAGGACATCCTACGTAGAGTCTTCTAAGATGGCACAGAGTCCTACAACAAGTCTTTCTCTCATTAGATGACGAGGCAGTGATGGCCAGTAGGGGTCAAGCCGCTGTCCCAAGAAGACTCAGGATGAAATGGCATTCTGAGGTGGGGTCTTTGTGACTCTGAAGTTCTCAGTGGTCTCACTGTGTCGTGGATCTGTTCACAGGAATCTTTAGCCATGGCCAAAGAGTTTGGGTGATATTGCTGGTGGTCTTTGAACAGCAAATGCCCACCGACTTGTAAAGGAGAGTGTTCACAAGGAAGTTAGCTCAGGTGATTAAGAGTCCATTGAAGAAGGCTGCGTATGAGAAGTTTGTGTTTGGGTAGCAGGGATCCCGAAGAGGGAACAACAGGCACTTCCAAGTGTGAGGTTTAGGAGCTCAGTGAAAGACGTCTTCATGGAACAGCGTGGACATTGTTTCTGAGGAGACTGGAAGGCACAAGCCCCGGGCAGGAAGCACAAGCGATTGAGAGTGGAATGCCTTCCTCTGGAATTGATGCTGATGTTGGATCGGGTCCCTTTCTAATTTGCCTGCTGACTGAAGGGAATTTACCTGTTACGACAGCTGGAGCCTTTCTGTCGGTACTGCAGTGCTGCGGTAGAACCTTGCAGGGACAAAGCATACTGTGTGCTGTTGGATCGTGTTGGTCCCAGCTTTGAAAAACCAAAGCACGCAGCCCTAAAGATACTGTAACACACTCGAAGCAATTGTTTATTGCTCTTTATCTACTGGAATGCTAAATAAATCCTGGGGATTTATCTGCCCTATTGAATGTAACTTAAAATAGTTTTTACCTTGTGACCTTGGCCTGGGATGATTAAATGGGCTCCGTTTCATCTCTCACTCAGTTTTATTCTCTAGGCCTTGCTCTATCCATTTCCACACAGCCCTTTCTCTCGAAGTCCTGACCTTGGGAGTGCTGTTGGGCTTGGGGAGAGTGGAGGACTTGCTAGCCTACCAAGGGTTGACTGCTCCAAGCTGTCTGAGTTAGTGACTTGACCACTCTTTTAGCAAATTTGTTCTTGTCACTAGTGTGACCGTTTTCCTCACTTTGCGCCTAGAATGTGGGCCTCAGGGTCACGCTTTCATTCTCTGGACATGACTGATGATATTAGAAAGGGGTGCTAGGGAACTATTCCTGACCTCTGACACACAGGTATTCTGTAAATACTATGAATAGGCAACCGTGGAGTTTCACTATACTACCCAAAATCAGCTCCATGGAAGGTTCTTTAGCCAAGGTTCTCTGGTCAAATGCATGTGAGACTCCTGCCTTAGAGGTCATAACACTCCAGTCCACCGAACAACAACTCCCCAAAACCTCAGCAATTTAGAAAAATGCATATGTAGGTATATTGTATGATGTTTGTATGTTTGTTTATTCATTATGTCTGCATACACTAAATGCATATACTGTTTTTCCCAGCCCCAGATCTGTTTGTGTGCTATGGATTGTATGGTTCTTTTTGGAATATGCTGGCTTCACAGAAAATGCTAGAAGTCTGAGAGAGCCTTAACGAACTCTCATCTTTAGATTTAAAGCTTGTACTTAGATACCGCACGTCACTCCTCCGTGGATGCCCATTGGCTCACACCTGTCACCTGGCTGAGCCAGAAGATGAGGTGAGGATAAACATCTCCCTCCGATGACGTGTGACCAAGTCACGGGACTATGAGTAAGAAGGGGCAACGTGTTTACTAGGAGGAGGACAGCACTGGGAACGGAACATACTCTTCCACGCTATGGAAAATGTTTCTTGGCTGTCGTAAGCCAGGTTTTGTAAAGGCAAAGGGCAAGATGAGTATTTCTGAGCCTGTGATTTATGGAGGGCCACCTCTCAAGAGAAAACTGTGTGGAGGGAAGAAGGAAAGGATAAGACAGGCTAAAGAGCGACGCTAGAAAAACACGGGATTTTACTTGAAATCTAACCATGAGGCACTGGAGTATACACAGCATGGCAATGCCTTTCCTTGGTGTAAGAGATTAGCCTCAGTATGCCCCAGTCATCAGTTGTTGGCTTCAAGCCTCTCTTCCCAGAAGATAACTATCTCCTAAGTGTGAGGAACGAGGAGGCTTCTTTCATTTGAGGGCAAGTTTTGGAGTTGTCCATCCTGTGTGTGCTTGGCAGCCAATACTTACCACAGCCGAGGGGTGGGTGAAACAGCTTTCTAAAGGACAGATGGGAACCCTGCCCACCCAGAGCCACCCTTTACCAGCTCTCCTCACTACTTCCCTGGGTACCAGCAGTGTGTGTTCTGATGCAGCCCTGCATCTCTCCGGTCAGCAGGATTTTTCACATCCAAGCATACCGTCTCCAAGATTCTATTTGGTGTCCTTTCTGAACCTCATGGCAGAGGTGATTGAGAGTCAAGACTGTGGTTGATGCTTCTCTACCATGTCACTTCTCCTCAATCCAAACTTGGTTGCTTGACATAGGCTCCTGGGGGGGTCTTGGTGCATGGTGAACTTCTTTCCATTGGGGCAAGTTGACTTATTCTATGATTTACAGTCAAAATTGAACACCAGAGAATTCATCCAACTAACCAACTCAGTACAAAACATATCTCTCCTGCTGCCACTATGACTTTACCTAGCTGTGATCAGACTACCTTTATCTCACTTTATTCCTGCTAGTAGGGTCCATACTGGCTTGGGGGTCCCAGAGACACAAGAGCGTAGCCACAGTTTTAAGTTTGATGGGACTGTTCCCTTGGGGAATCAGAACCTCCTGGTCCACAGGACTTGAGCAAAGAACAGGTTGTTGATTTCAACTGGTAGCAAAATAAGTTACTCTAATTCCAACTTGAAATTTCGGGACCCATGTGTTTAGCTATGAATGACAGCTGTGTGTGTGTGTGTGTGTGCGTGTGCGTGTGCGTGTGCGTGTGTGTGTGTGTGTGAACGTGCGCGTTGACTTTTACTCTGGGCTGCATACCACCCTAGACCTCCCATCCTCTCATCCACATCTTCATGAGTTGGCTTCTCTGCTCCAAGGGCTGGATGATTTGGACATGCATAGTATGTGGTTGAAATAGTCCCTAATTATGCATTTATTATCAAACCTCTTCTGTTACTAAGAAGTTCTTTATTCCGAAGCAGTGTTACCGTGGAATCCCATGTCAGTAAAACAGGTGATTTTTGAGCTTTGAAAAGTGGTATTGCCTTGAGCTTTGCTGGTAGAAAGAGAATCCCATACCCCTACTATATATCAATCACCGAAAAGGTAAATTACTGTTTTTCCTGTGATAGAAGAGTTATGATGTAATCGTTTTATCACCACACAGCTGATTTGTCTCCTCCATAGATGATACCATGCCAAGGGCTTTGTGTTAGCATCTGTGCAAAGGTTCTTAACCATCTGCTTGAGTCCAGAACACTTGTTTGACAAGTCAGGCAGAGCAGATTTGTGACTCACAGATAGACATCAAAGATAAACTGAAGTTGAAGATCTGTGATGGCTTGTCCAGAAAGCTTCCCAGGGCAGATGGAGCTGTCTACGCATGCTCTGTGGGGGAGGGACCCTAAAGATGTTCCACTGAACGTCCTGGTTGTATCCTGGGTGTAACTGGCACTACACAATACAAACCCTGCAGAATGTCCTGTTCTAGCAGGAGTGAGGATGTGACTTTGGCTTCTCTGGACAGATTCTCCTTGTTTCATGCCATTGTTTTGGTCTATAGTTATTCTGAACACTACAACAGGAGAGTGAGGAATCGGTTGCCCATGGCCTCCAAGGTCTTGTTCTTCCACATTCTATTGCTAGCAAATGGATCTCCACTTGGTAGTAGTTAGATCATTCTTTGGAAGCAGGGGCCCACGCCTCTGAACATCTGTGTGGCTCTCACCTCTACCCTCAAGGCTAATCTAACATGACTTACCACACAGTCTCTGGAGTGGTACAGGATAGAGGCTAGCTGGCATCTCGGAGCTGAGTCATCCCACATATCAGGGTCTCTTTAATGGTGTGAGTTCTCTAATATACCTCACGGCACAGTGAGTCCTACAGTTTTGGGTCACTCCCGTAGGTATGAATAAATGTGTGCTTTACAGACTTCTTTGACTCCCATCTTGTTGTCCGCCTTTCCATCCATCTCACAGATCAGATAGACATTTGCTCCTGCCCATGTGACTGAACGTATCTTAATCTTTGATCACTTCTCTCTATACACAAAAATTAATGGCTAAATGAATGAATTCACCTCCTATCGTCACCTTTCTGGGTCCTTTTCCAGTGGTGGGACAGCGTAGCAACAGCGGCTTGTTATTTGCCCCAATTTCCTAAGCTCATCTATTCATGAGCTTTGAACCCTTGCACTGTGTAAACCCAGTACCTGGAAGGTAGCAGAGGGAAGATCAGAAGTTCAAGATCATCCTAGACTACATTGTGAGTTCAAGGCCAGCCTGGACTACCCGAGACTCTGTCTCAAAATGAAAAGAACCTTGCTGATGACTCTATATACATAATATTAATATTCTATTAGCTTTCTCTATATCCTTGACAGGGAGAGTCCTAAAATATAAACGATGCTACAGGGTTGTCCCACCTGTAAGAGAGTGAGGTAAGGTTTATGTCAGCACCAGACAGTTACTGACTTGAGAAAGGGGAACAGAGTCTCCTTGAAAACCTCATGAGATCGGTGTTTCCCGTAGACGAAAGACAATCTTCTTTAAATTGAACACAACTTTGAACCATTAGCTACCAACGGTAATGAATACATCAGCCTCGGAGAGATCTGGGGCGCCCAACCACAACAACTGTCGTCTTGATCTAACATGCAGCCAGAGCTGCTGTGGTTTGCAGTATCTCCTCACAGCTCTCAGGGTCACACTTAGTTCCCCCAAATCATGTTAATGGTATTGAGAGAGCGAAGCCCCTGAGAAATAATTAGGGTGAGATGACATCGTAGGGATGGAGGCCCTATCCTGGCATTACTGGCTTTGTAAGAAGAAGAGAGACCTCAACAACACACTTGTTCTGTCCAACTTGGTGACGGTCTCCGCCGTGTTAGGAGAGAGCAGGGGCCCCTGGCGAGCATACTAGTGACATTATCGTGAACTTCCAAACCTCCGTACCTCTCAGACACCCAGTGGTGGCAAAAGAAAAATAGAAGACTTGCATGTATACCATCTGCCAGGCATTTGAGTGGAGGGGCTATGTAAGCCAACAACTGTGACACCACTCAGGCTGGACGGGTTACAGAATGACCAGGTATCTTTTGTTTTGCCCAGGAAGGAGGGGGTTTCCTGTGCATGTATCTCTCAACTTTAAAACTGGGAAAGCCCCTAGAAAACCTGAATGAGTTAGCTCGTCTAACTAGGCTAGGAATATTAAAGGGAATGACAACATAGTCTGCTGCAAGAACCGTGAAATCTTATAAATTTCACTAAATTAAAATCTCTCAGAAGAGATGGCTGAACCTGTTCTTTGAAGGGGAAGAACGTCGGCCTCTGTGGAGGCAGACAAGCATTGACAAACTTTTCTAAAGGTTTTCTAAAAGCGTCAGGCTGTGCCATGTCTGCTGTACACAGTAACTCAACCTATATTCTTCTAAAGCCTCATCTGCTTTTTGGAGGCTAGCTCCAACAATTATGATCACACTTAGAAGAAATGAAACATGCAGATACACAATTAAATCTGCTCCTGGAATTCTTTCAGGAATGAAGCTGCCAGTCTTCTGTTTCACCGGGTCCTCTGAAGAACGTCACGTTTTTCTCCATGTCTTCTAAATATACTGGGTATCTAGACAATGCCCACATTCTTTCCTGCATGTACTTAAAATATATTAACTATCTAGCGTTGAGCAAGAACATCTGTTGTCTATTATCAGGAGCAGAAGTTCAAATACTTCTGCCCACTGCATCTTGCCTTTTGGAGTTGCCAAGGAAAACATCACAAGAAAGAGCTGGACAGAAGGAGACCTTCCTCACAGAGAGAAGCCAAAGAACACAGTTGCCTTCAGTACAGAGTATTGGTACTTCTTAGCTGGTGGGTCCCTCCCAGAAGCAGAAGCGGGATAACTGGCTACAGGCACCCCTCTGGTGCCCCTGCAGAAGGACTTGGCTCCTTATTCAAAGGGGGCGGACATAGCAGTGGGACTAACTAGGTGTTAAGTAATCCAGACACATTGGCAGAACGGAGGAGCACACACTGACTGTGAAACAGGGAAAGACATCCGGACACATGAGAAGTTCAGCCCGGACTGTAAGGGCTCTGTCTGGGTAAGAAGGTGTTCTTGGGTGAGCTCTTTGTGGATTAGTGAGACAGAAAGACAGTAGATCCAAGATTGCATTTGTCAACGCTGTCGTGTTTAGGGCTTTATTGCTGTGAAGAGACTCTATGACCATGGCAATGCTTATACAGGGAAACATTTTATTGGGGCTGGCTGCCAGTTCAGAGGTTTAGGCCATTATCATCACGACAGGAAGCATAGCAGCTGAGAGCTCTGCATCCAGATCTGCAGGCAGCAGGAAGAGAGGGTGAGCCATTGGGCTTGGCTTGAGCTTCTGAAACCCCAAAGCCCACTCCCAGTGACATACTTCTTCCAACAAGCTTGCACCTACTCCAACAAGTTCTAATCCTTTCAAATAACGCCACTCCCTATGAGCTTACATGGGGCCCATCTTCATTCAAATTGCCACATTCCACTCCTTGGCCTTCAAAGGCTTATAGTTATACCATAATGCAAAATGCATTTAGCAAAACATTGAAAGTCCCCATAGTCTATAGCAGTCTCAATGCTGTTTAAAAATCCACAGTTCAAAGTCTCTGATACTCATGATGGCCATCTCTTAACTATAACCCCTGGTAAAATCAAAATGAGAAAGCAGAACACATACTTCCAATATATAGTGGCACAGGATATACATTACCATTCCAAAGGGGAGGCCAGGGAGCATAGTGAAGAAATACTGCACCAAAGCAAGACTGAGAACCAGCTGGGCAAGCTCTGAACTCTGTATCTCTATGGCTGATGACCAAGCACTCTTCAGATCTCCAATTCCTTTCAACTTTGTTGACTTCAGCACACTTCTTTCTCTGGTGCTGGGTCCACTTCCTGTTAGCAGCTCTTCTCATCAGGTATCCTATAGCTCTGGCATCTCCAACATTTTGAAATCTCCAAGGAAATCCAGGCTTCAACTTCACAACTTCTTGCAATGGCCTCTCTGGGCCTCCATTCAGAGACACCTGGTACACATGCCTGGTCTCATTGGCTCTCCTTAGTCAGGGAGGGAGACTCCATTGCCCCTTTCTTGTATCCTTGATCTAAAGCCAGAAACACGTGGCCAAAGCTGCCAAGTTCTGCTGCTTGCTGGGGCTGGAAAATGGCCCCCCTCATCCAATAACATTTTCACCAGCTTTCTGTTTTCCCTGGTCTCCTTCATGGCCTAAACCAGGTATCCTAGAACTAGCCTTGAAGACCAGACTGGCCTCGAATTTTAGAATTTTGCCTGCCTCTGTCTCCTGGGTGCTGGGATTAAAGGTGTGTGCTACTACACTCAGCCCTACGTCTTTAATTCCTTTTCACAGGTTTGAAGCTTACCTGGGTAGGATCATGCTCTGAGGTCACCATTCCCATTATTCCAGGCATTAGGCTTTTATTTAATCTCTTTATACTTCCTGATGCTTCATTTCTCCTCGAAGTATAAATTTTGAATTTTTCCTGGCTCAGTTTGTTCTTTTTCATTATACACCTGCATAAACATAGTGGCTAATAACCATTCAACATGATCAATGCTAGGTTGTCTAGAAATCTCCTCTGCAAAGACGTTAATCTGAAAATTTTCAATTTAGTCTCAGGCAGATTTTTTTTGGACAAGACCAGAAAGCCAAAAGCATCCTTTGCCAAGTTATCACAAGAATGGTCTCTAGGCAACATATTACCATCTTTTCCTTTGCAAACTCTTGAGTCAGATCCCTATAGTACAAATCACTCTTGACAGTCCCTCTGAAAAAAAGCAAGGTCAGGCCTATCACAGCAACAACCCAGTCCTCTGTAGCAGTTTCTGTCTTAGATAGGGTTTTATTGCTGTGAAGAGACATCATGACCATGGCAACTCCCGCAAAGGGAATCATTTCACTGGGGCTGGCTTACAGTTCAGAGTTTAGTCCATTATTGTCATGGTGGGAAGCGTGGGGGGCACACAGACAGGCTTGGTGCTGGAGATGTAGCCAAGAGTTTTATATCTGGGTTGGCAAGAAGCAGGAAGAGAGAGGTACACTGGGCCTTCTTCGGTTTCTGAAACTCCCAGTAACACATTTCTTCTGACAAGGCTACCCCTACCCCCAAAGGCTACACCTAAGAGTGTCACTCCCTATGAGCCTATGGGGGCCATTGTCATTTAAGCCACCTCAAGTGCTGATAAAGTGGTCAGCATTCTAGCTACTGGAGACACTACCATGAACATATTGAATCTTTTCTTACAGTTTACATTCTAGTTGCACAGACTCTCTCTCTCTCTCTCTCTCTCTCTCTCTCTCTCTCTCTCTCTGTGTGTGTGTGTGTGTGTGTGTGTGTGTGTGTGTGTGTGTGTGTGTGTGAATGCATTCTTATAACCATGAAACATGGTGTTAAGCATATTACGGTAAAAGAAGAGAGACAAATAAGATTCAGATGGATGATTCCAAGAAGGACTTGAGGGCGTATTGGACAGAGCTGTGGTGGTAGAGTGAGTAGGGAATATTTGGGTTCTGGATATTCTTTGAAAGTTTAGCCAGGAACTAATACATTGAATATAGGACAAAGGGGTCAAGGGCTGAAGATCAGAAGTTCAGGTGATGAGCTTATGAAACAAGTCCTAGTGAAGCCCAGTAGGATATACAATTTTTGGAACCTCCAGTTTCTAGCTGGTATCAGGAGCTATAATACAGGGTGTGATGGCTTAGGGAGGTGACATACATCAGGGGGTGTATAGTGACTGAGCCCTGGGAGGACCAACACTAGACAACAAGGAGTAGTAGTAGCCAACGGAGGAAAAACAAAACCAGGATGCGTGCTCGCCCAGAAGTGAGGAAGATACTCTTTCCAGAATGACATCTTGATCTGTTGCTGAGCAGCCTGATGGTGGTTGAGATTTAACTACTGTGCCAGGCAACATGGAAGTGACTGACAACCTCGCCTAATTCTTTATCTGACCACTCAATGGAAAAGCTATCTCAGGTCATTTGATCCTTCACGATATCTCCCAACTTTCCTTTGGAAACCGGCCCCAAATATCCAAAGATGACAGAGTTTAATCTTTTGATTTATAGTCAGTTTCAGTAATCTCAAGAGTGGGGAATTTATCTTATATCTCTGGTTATCTTTGGACCTTTCACATATGCTTGGTACACAGTAGATATCAGAAAATATTTTCAGATAAGAATCCACGTGATGGTCAGCATTCAGGCCTCTTCCTTCTTCTTCTCTTCTCCCTCCTATTTCTGGGTACTGTTAGCGGCCCTTTCATTTCTTTCTTTTTTTATTATTTATTTGTTTATTAAAGATTTCTGTCTCCTCCCCGTCACTGCCTCCCATTTCCCTCTCCCCTGCCCTTTCATTTCATCCTTGAAAGCTGAAGTTTATAATTTTTAGTGATTATCTGCTTTTTTGTTTGTTTGTTTTCTGAGACAGAGTTCTCTGTGTAGCTTTGGAGCCTGTCCTGGAAGTCACTTTTTAAATAAAATACAATGATGAAGACTAAGAAGAAAACCACACACTAAAAACAACTCCCTGGGTGTGTACTGTGTACCTGGTCTTAGACCGAGCATTTTGCTAAAGTTGCCCTCACCTAAACACTCCAGGACATTCAGCCTTGTTCCAAGTTTGCTATTTTTAGATTGTGGAGGTAGGTAGTGTGATGGATACCTTAAAGTGGGGGGATGCTGTTCTCCAAAGTCAATGTCATTTTCCTTCTGGGGACCCAGGTTGTCATGCTTCCCTGACTTCTTTGCAGTTAGGTATAGCTAAGTAACAGTTCTGAATCTAGACAAAGTGAAGGCATGTCTCAGTGCTGTTTTCTGACTTGACCCATCAAAACTTCACATATACAGCTCTCTCCCAATTTCTCCATCTAGAAACTTCCTAGAGTGGCCATCCTGGTAGAATCACAGTATGTAAAGAAAATTCCTGAATAACCTCTTAGGAAACTGTCTGCTATACATGAGACTTTACAGGAGAAAGATGTAAGCTGGTGGCTGAGCCATTGGGATGCAGTCCATTTTATCTTCTCTAGGTGGTTATTCTACTGGTAAGCTGAAGGCTCATTTTTTTTGGGCGGGGGAGCATTGGCATAGAGTATAGACACCCATATCAAAATCAGAGGACTTGGTGAATTCGTTTACAGCACATGCTTTCTGGTGAGTTTTCCAGCCCTCTTCCCCAACTGCAGCCACAGAATGCTCTCAAGATCCATATCTTCCATGCAAGAGATGAGAAGCATCTCATCTAAACTCTAGCCAAGGAAGAAGATGAAAAGATACAGACTGGGCGGGGGGGGGAGGGGTCTGGTAATGTGTAGTTTGATGGAGTCAATTGTAACCAGTTCCACTGCTGAGCCCAGAGCTTCCAATGCGCTTTCTGGTTCCTCACTTTTATTAATAACAAGCAATATGGATTGCTAGACATGTGGAAAGGTTCTAACATGACATACAGAGACCACAACAAACAAACAGAAGGAATGCAGCTTAGAGGAAAGAGGAAAGCAAAGAATTGTTGAAACATCTTTCATTAATCTTCTTAAAAGAGATAAGAGTGCACGAATAAATTAGGCAAGGATTCTCTAAAATAAAGAAAGATGAGAAGTTTGGGATAATTAAAACCATGAGGATGGAACTAAGGTATCTAGCAAGGGACTGGGGATGGTGGGGCTGTGGGGGAGAGGATCTTCCAAGGAGGGGAAAATAGAACATAGTGCTATGGGAAGAGAAAGGGGAAACTAGAATAGAGAATTAAATAGGGATATGGGAAGAATAAAGGAGAGACTATGGGGAAAGGACAACTAACTCTCAAGGCCATTTTTTTAAAAAAAAAACATATGAAAACCTACTACTGTAGAAGTTTATTAAAATATATTCATATATAAAAGGAATCTAAATGGAGCCATCAAATAATGGGAATACACTGCCCCAAGTAAACAATCTATTACATCAAGTAAAACCTCCAGCGCCAGAACTGGGTTACACTTTGTTGAGTCCTTGGCCAAAGGGGCCCCATAGAACCTCCAAACATCACAGCCTGTTGCCAGGACTATTGCTTGTTCTCCACAACCTGATAGTAAGGTCCTATTGCCAAAAGAACACTTCCTTACGTCATAGAACACGGACAAGTTGGGGCGGTGACTAGTCATGGTAATGAACGGTACTCTCATACACTAGTGACCTGCCTGCAAGATATACAGGTGCAACAGTGGCAAAGATGTCGTGGGAGCAACCAGCCGCTTTAAAAAAAATCATATTTAAGACCCACTCGACGAGATGGAACCCATGCCTGACGCTGCTAAAGTGGACAAGAACCTGAGCCTAGATAGGTCATGGGCCTAGGGGGAGACCTAATACTATTGTTCTGTTAAATGAACATGTTAATAAAATGACTCCTAATGACATATGTCTGTACTCATAGATTAGTGTCTCACTAAACCCACATCAGGAAACCCATTTTGGAAGATTGGAATTAACACAGAGACCCATAACTGGATGATGTGCAGAGAATGGGAGACTTTGGAGCACTAGGTCCTAAATGGGATGACTCCATCAAATCCCTTCTCTCAAGACTCAGGGATCTATGCAGAAGAGGAGACAGAAGGATTGCGAGAGCCTAAGATGATGGTTAACTCCAAGGAAATGGTGTCTTCCAGACACAACGGGGCTGATGAACCTATGAAGTCATAGACGTCAGTGGACACGAAACCCACACGGATTCAAGTCAGACAGGTCCCAGCATGGAGGGGGAAGGTGGACACGAGGTCTCACGCCTAACCAAGAAAGCCACCTGCAATTGATACCAGATGGCAAGAGAATGAAGTGGGGTGACACAGGGTGTCACTCCAGGGTAGACCCCAGGACGAAGTTGGCCAACACAAAATAAACTAAATAGAATCTTTGTCGACTTTTTGTTTCATTTTATTTAGTTTGACATTTTTTTTCTTTTGTCGTTTTGGTCTTTGTTTAGATTTTCACTTTTGTGGGATTTTGTGTGTGTGTGTGTGTGTGTGTATTTCTTTTTTTCTGTTTCTGCTTCTTAGGTCTTTGGTGTTTTTTTTTTTTTTTGAAAAAGTGTGAGGAAGGGAGAAGAATATAAAGTTAATGACTAAGGAGGTGGGGAAATCTGGGAGGAGCTTGGTTAGAGAAAACATGAGCAAAATATATTATATGAAAAAACTTTTAAAAACTCTACTATATGAGAACAGAAAGATCTTGGAAGAAGGATTGGAAGATAAATCGGAAGTATCAGCAAAGTTGATTTTTAAAAAGCCATAAATGAAAGCATGAAACAGGTTGTAAGAGTATTTGAAGAGGAATCTGTGGGGGAGGATGGAAAAGCAGTCTATGAAATAATTTAAGAAAATTCCTAGGACTGATGGACAGAGAATGATCAAAAGAGTTGTTCCATCCCGTCCAGCAGATGGATTAAAGTGTGCACACGAAAGTCCATCACATAATTTCTGAATATTGGAGGAAAATCATTCTGTGAAGTTTTATTAATTTATTTTTTGAGAGAGGAGACAGGCTGCATGTGGAGGCCGACATCAGAAATGCTCGGGATTTGTCAACAGCAGAAATGCTCGGGATTTGTCGACATCAGAAATGCTCGGGATTTGTCGACATCAGAAATGCTCGGGATTTGTCGACATCAGAAATGCTCGGGATTTGTCGACATCAGAAATGCTCGGGATTTGTCAACATCAGAAATGCTCGGGATTTGTCAACAGCACCATATCAAAAACTCCTGTCGTTAGCTAACATACAATCAACAATTACCAATCTAGCCAAACTGCTAACCACAGTTTGCATGGAATGTTACTATTTGCCATTATTCAAGGTCTTAGATTTGTTTTAAAAAAATCTACTTGCAATAAGCATGTTAACGCATGTGTGGAATCCCAGCATTTGAGAGGTAGAGACTGGTCAGAGGCAGGGTGAGAATGAGTTCCAAGCTGGCCTGGGCTCCATGCAATACTGAAAAGAAAGAGAGAGAGAGAGAGAGAGAGAGAGAGAGAGAGAGAGAAGAGAGAGGAGAGGGGAGAGAGATAAGGAAGGAGAGAGGTAAGGAAGGAAAGAAGGGAAGAAAAATTATCAACTTGATTTTTTTTTTTTTTACATTTTAGTAAAATGTAAGAATCAAGCAGAAATGAAGGCATGGGGTGCACATGTCTCTACACGGAGAAGAAAGATAAATTTTCTCAAGAGGACAGTAAAGGGTTAACCCAGATGGCAGCTGCCTCTACACATGAAAAGCAAAAGGCAGCAGATCTGAGCAGAGACAGGCCAGCTGAGGGCTGTCAACACATTCCAAGCTAACCTGAAGGCAGGATGTTCTGAAGAGCCTGGCCCGCACTCTGGAGGACAGCTGGCTGTCTGTGACAGTTCCTGCTCCGTCCTCCAGGCCCTGCTGCCTGGATGAGTTGAGGACATGCCCTGAACCCACACTCAGACCCTGACCTCCAGAGCTGGACTCCACCATGCAGCTGCTGGGTACCTTACTCTCCCTGACTGTGTTCCTACAACACGTTCCTGATCCCTTTGTAGGCTGGCCAGACAAACCGGGCTGGCCCCGAGGTGACTCTATGACTTTGAGGACTCACTTGTGACCATGCCCAGTGACCTCCCCCAGAAGAACTCTTGGAAACCCTCAGGAAAGTCAACACCAGATCTGGTGTGAGAGATGAACTCGGCCTCCCGGCAAGCTCCTAACTACTTACAACGTTCATGTGTTTCTGCTCCTTCCCTAAACACAGCATTTGGGTTAGAGTTTTATGTGCAGAGGAAGACACACACACCAAGGTGGATAGGTACTTCTGGGTGGGGCGAAGAGCTGATGGGAGGGAGGGTGTGCCCCTGTGAAGGATGCGTGGGTATGGGAGGGACTGATAACATATTGCTATTAGCCTGCATGGGGGCATAGAGTACTCACTGTATGATTATTGCTTAAACTGTCATGGATGTGTGATATATTTTACAGTGAATAAAAAAGAGCACCCAATCCTGATACTCATCCCCCGCCCCCAGAGTTGAGGCTATGTGCGAACTGAATGGACACAAGGAATTCTAGCACAGTTCACTGCCATCAGTGAGCTGGTCCTGGAAACGATAGCACAGACTTGGCACAGATGCTTACAATGCCAGAGCAGACCTCAGAGGTCCTGGGATAGTGATGGAGACTGTGGGGCAGTAGAAGTTTTGTGAGGTTGGGCCATTACAGCACATTTTACCCTCCTACTGCTGTTCTCCTTGGATCTCTACCCTCATTTTATCCAGGAAGAATCTTTATTAAGTCAGGAAATTAATTCTCTGCTCAAAAACCCCAGAATATTCCTGCCCCACAACTCTGGTGACCTCCCCTCACCTAGTTTTTTTCTGAATTCATTTTGCCTCAGCTAGTCTGATAAGGTTCTCTCTCTCTCTCTCTCTCTCTCTCTCTCTCTCTCTCTCTCTCTCTGTCATTGTCTAAACACCATCTTCCCCAGGGGCTTGCCTTATGCCAGGTCCAGTGCGCATTCCCTTGGGGTCTGCCCCTTCATTTCCTTGCAGTTCCTACTGGGCTGTCACCAAAGGATACTTATTGTCCTGTCCATTCCTTGTGTTTGGCCATCTCCCTCCATTTCTATCTCTCTCAGCTACAATATAGCTTCTGGGAGGAAAAATCTGTTCACAGTGATGGTCCGGAAACTGACGGAAAGCAATAAGGCGAACGTCCAAGCTTTCCTCCTGGCCTGCTTGCTGCCAGGATTCCAGCGCTGGTCTATAGTATTTTCTGCATAAGGGTTAAATTAATGATGTTGCTCAACAGACTATCATTACCCTGAAGAATGTCATGCAAACACCAGGACTTATTATTCCCATTAGAAAAACACAAGGCACTCAAGGAGACCCAGGAGTGATACAGTCATCCGGGCCCAGTGGTACCTTCTGAACCAACAGCTTGAGCTGTCCACTGGCATGCTCTGAGCACTCGGATGTCATTCAGCCCATGCCTTGCTTGACATGCAGCCTCTTATTGCCTTATAATGCTTTCATCGAGTTATGGCTTACAACAGATCAGGACAAACCTAAGTAAAAGCAGAGATCTGCTCTGTCAGTGGAATGTGCCTAAGCTGACAGCGGAGACTACCGGAGGCTTCACAGAAACCACTCCTCCTGTTTGGTTGGGAAGGCTCTACTGTCCCTAAATAAGACAAATCCAAAGATTCTCAAGCTCAAAGATGAAGTGTTCTCAAACGTCCCATTAGACTTGAGGAGCTGGGTTGATTCTTTTTTTTTTTTTTAAGAAGGAAAAATATAAATTAATAAAGAGACCTTTTATCTGAGAAGGCAAAAGGTGTGTGTGTAGGGCCTGCAAAATGCTTGTAATGGACCTGTAGAAGGGAAGAAGGCCTCCATAAACCTTTCTTGTCAGGTCATTCACCTGAAGCAGCGATTTATAAACACATGGGAAGAAAGTAGCTGACAGAGCATCCATTTTTTTGGCCACACACCAAAGCATAGCACCTTGGGTAGAGGCAGTGACTTGGGTCCTTTTGGCAATCCTGACATTGCAGACTATTTTATGTTTTCTAAAGTCCTGCTCCAGATCACCTTCCCCACAACTCTGCAAAGGAGACAAGTCAAGAAACAGTCCCCATTAATGCTGGGGGGAGATAATGAAGATTACATCCGAGGTCTGGGCTATATTGATACTGTCATTGGAACAAGAAGCAAAGGCGTACTTGGACTTAGTGGGCCTAAGATGTTCTGAGAATTTTTGAGTTTGCTTTGTTTCTTCCCCAACCGCCTTGTAGACCTGGAATTATTAGAAGACAGTTTCCCCGCATCAGCACCATTGACCCTTTGAGCCTCACAGGCATGTATTACAGGGGCTGTACCACACAAAACTGGATGTTTGACAGTATCCTAGCCTCACTCCCTGTTGACAGAGGTTTCTGTCCATCCTGGACAGAGGTTTCCCTCCCAAAGAAACACACAGAGGTCTACATTAATCATAAACTGGTTGGCCTAGTAGCTCAGGCTTCTTATTAACTCTTATAACTTATATTAGCCCATAATTCCTGTCTGCGTTAGCCACACGAATTGGTACCTTTATCAATGAGGTATTCTAATCTTGTTTCCTCTGTGTCTGGGTCATGATTACAGACTGACTCTTTCCTCTTCCCAGAATTCTCTTGTTCTCCTCTCCCTGCCTCTACTTCCTGCTTGGTCATCCAGCCTATACTTGATCCCTGGTTCCTGGCCAATCAGCGTTTTATTAAAATAATACAAGCGACAGAATAAAGGACCATTGTCCCACAGCAACTCCCTGCAATGGGACCTCATCCTCCAGTTATGAAAAACAAACGATTTGTCAAATGTTTCCTGCTGCGTTCAGGCTGAGAGCTAGTGTGGCAGAATCTAGCCAAAGGCATGAAGACAGTATTTTGCTTGGAACAGGTGATTAACTGATTGATTTGTTGGTTGGCTTGGTTGACTTTTTAAAATTTTAACATTGTAAAACTCAGGGTTTTTTTTTTTTTCCCTCCTTTACTCTCCATTGCTTATTGCTGTTATGTTATTCTGGTGTTTTTGGTTTTTTGTTTTTGTTTGTTTGAGTCAGGGTTCCTCTGTAGCTTTGGAGCCTGTCCTAGAACTATCTCTTGTAGACCAGGCTGGCCTCCAACTCAGAGATCCGCTGGCCTCTGCCTTTCAAGTGCTAGGATTAAAGGTTTGCGTCATCACCACCCGGCTTATGTTATTCTGTTTTTAACTTTTGGTGGAGTTTGGAAAAAAAAATGTTAATGATTTTAAAACCAGTAAAAAGAGAGTCCTTCATGCTCTCCTCATCCTGTACACCCCCAGCATTTCAAGTAGAAGCCAGTACAGAGAAAGCAGTCAGTATTCTCAGCACTGCGTGTAAGAACGAACGAAGGTCAAAGTTGTGAGTTTCTCTGTTGGGATGTTGCGTGAGATGAGCAAGGCTGAGTATTGAGTTTCCAGTGGTCGAAAGCCCTAGGAGAGCCCAGCCTGGAAAGTTCAATAGCGCTTAATGTACATAAGAGTCTTTTGGAGAACACAGAGCCCAGAAGCCACCTGCCTTGCAGATGTCAGCAATAGGTATCCCAGTGTGGAGAAGGAAGTTTACAGACAGACAGCGCTGTCTTAGAGTCTGGATACTTTAACTGGAATATATGAGATTTAAAAGGAGAGAGAGAGAGAGAGAGAGAGAGAGAGAGAGAGAGAGGGAGAGAGAGAGAGAAACAGAAGTCAACAGGAGCAGAGTGGAATAAGCCAGGGGCTGAAGAGGAAGACTGGAAGGTGGCCTGCGCCACATCAGTGGGAAGGGAGGTGGAGACGCCAGGCTGCTGGAGATGCAGAGTTCCAGGAAGAATTCCCACACTGGCCTTCACCGGTTATGAAGCCGATTTGGACGATGGACTCAAGACGTGACAAAGGATGTGCTCTGGGGAGAAATGATACAGAGAAAGATGGGGAGATGCTCATTGAAGCTGCAGTTCCAGGCAGGTCTAGACCCAGCCTGATCCTGCATGGAACTTGGGTGTTTGTCCTGCCTGGAGGCTTGGCTTTCCGAGACAGCTCCAATCAGGCACTGCCTGTAACTGACTGCCCTGGAAGGACTTAAACTTTGAGATCGCTATGAAACAAATTGGCTCAGAGGTCCAAGAGTATTGCTTTAAAGACGGCTAAAGATAAAAACATTTAGAAGCCAAGTACACGGAAGCATGGCGGTAGATTCCCCGAAACCAAAATAATCCATGTCTGAGTGCAGCGCACAACGCCTGTCTGCGCTCTATGCGCTACCATACAGCTCACACACAAGCTTTGGGCAAGGGGCTGGAGGTTGAAACACACAAACACATACCAACAGAGACACGGACCTCTAGTCACTGGTAAGAAACCTTTTATTGAATAGCACCACAGAGGCTTATCACAGTCAGGTGGGCCAACAGGTGAAAACCTCATCCCCTGATCCTCAAGGCCAAGGCAACACGTGCTCGTGAAGCAGAGCTGGTAAACAACTTTGACACAGCCTTTTTTTTTTTTTTTTTAACTCAAATCAGAAGGAAAGTAAAGATCTCTAGCAGGGAAGAACAGCTGGAGGCCACGACTCCAAATGGTCCCAACATCTGAACATAAGTGTTTGTCCATTTTCCGTTACTAAAACAAAACATCTGAGGCTGGTTAATAAATAAAGATACATAGATACACATATATACATATATATTGTTTAGAAGTGGGAAGTACAAGGTCAGTAGGCTTCACTGATTTGACCTCTGGTGAGGGACAAATAGCAGGATGGGTCCTTAACATGTAAAAAGTAGCTTGGCAGCCATCTGAAGTTGCGTTGGTTTTCCACGTGCCCACCACCGTGTTGTAAGTCACTCTTCCCGTTAAACAGATGGAACCAAGCGGAGAAGAGCTTCAATGTTGTGATGAATGACTTGCTTGCTGCGGAATCACTTCTGTAAAAATGCCGCCATCCGAACACAGGGTTAACATGGGTGAGCAGCTTCTAGACCACAGAGTGCTAAATCAAGTGCTCAAAGATATGTGTTCCCAAGAGCAAATAACAGAATCAAGGGCGAGGGACTCAGACTTGGATTTGGGAGCCGTATTTTAAGGCATACTGTTGGGCTTTTAATTTAGCAGTTCCGATGCCTTGGCTCATTTGCTATGCAAATCTGCGCAGGTAGCATTTGAGAAACTAAAGGGTTGGGAAGCAGCTCAGGTAATAGCACCCTCAGAGAGGAGGAGGCTGAAGCCCACAGGAGTAGACAGTACCTGGTGGAAGTGGCAAGAAAGCTCAGCTTTCACCGTAATGTCACAGCTTGGATGGAGAGGTGCACTGTTTTCCGCTGAGTTTGAGAGTGTTTTGTAGTCTTCCTGGGTCAAGTCTGGGTACCACCAAGACAGACAGATTTCAGTAACTGGCCTCCTCCCCCTGTGCGGGGGCAACTTAGACTCCAGGTTGCTGGCTGTTGCCTTTTGTTCACTTCCAGGGATGTTTTACCTTCCAGACAACTGCCCCTTTCAAAGGCAAAGCTACTCAAGGCTCATTTGGGATCTGTAATTGCGGCTTTCCTAAACTGCATTCAAAACATAGTGTCTAAGAACAAAGACAAGTCATGGATGTCTAGCTGCAGTCCAAGGGAGGGTCAAGGGTCAGAAAGGTCTTCTGAGGCTAGTCTCCGGCTGTAGCATGCCTCCGCTGACTGTTTAAGTCTCCCCGCTTATTTTATTCTTAAAAGATTTATTTATGTTACACCAGACACAATTGCACACACCTTTAACACCAGCACTCGAGATGCAGGCAGATCTCTGAGAGTTCAAGACCAGCCTGATCTACACAGTGAACTCCAGGCCAGCCAGGGCAACACAGTAAGACCTCACCTGGAGCTAGGATGGTAACCAGGGAGTCCCAGTGGCCCTGTCTAACTCCTTACAGTATTGAGGTACAGGCACAAGTGTGATCATGCCAGGTTTGGGGTCTTGGGGATTCGAACTCAGGTCTTCATGTTTGTGCAATAGCTTCCCAGGCTCAAGAAATGCTTTTGAGTCATGAAAAAATTAGAAAAATAATATGGAATTTTTGTATATTCCCCATCTAACATCTTATATCTATAGAGAAAGTATGAAAAACAAGAAATTGGGCCAATAGGATGGCTCAGAGGGTAAAGGTACTTAATGCCGCTGCCTACTGACCAGAGTTCAGTCCCCAGAACCCACAGTGGAAACAGAGTGGAAAGAGAAGATGAAAAAGATCTCTGGGAGTTGTTCTCTTTCTCTCTCTCTCTCTCTCTCTCTCTCTCTCCCCCCTTCTCTCTCTCTCCTCTCTTTATCTCCTCTCTTTCTCTCTTTCCCCTATTGGAGGGAGGCCACTTGCTTGGTTCCTGGCTACTCAGCCCCAAAATAACCACACAGAAACTGTATTAATTAAATCACCGCTTGGCCCATTAGCTCTAGCTTCTTATTGGCTAGCTCTTTCATATTAATTGAACTCATCTCCATTAATCTATGTATCACCATGTGGCAGTGGCTTACTGGGTAAAGTTCCCAGCATCTGTCTCTGGCAGCTCCACGGCTTCTCTCAGGCTCTACTCTTCTTTCTCCCAGCATTCAGTTTAGTTTTCCCCACCTATTTCTGTTCTGCCCTGCTATAGGTCCAAAGCAGTTTCTTTATTCATTAATGGTAATCACAGCACTCAGAAGGAAATCCCACATCACTCCTTTCTCTCTCTCTCTCTCTCTCTCTCTCTCTCTCTCTCTCTCTCTCACACACACACACACACACACACACACACAATAACAATGAAATAAAAATTTAGAAAGTAAATTGATGTCATAACAAAATGATTAGTGAAATTACAGATCTAAATGAAGTTGGACCAGCCTTCAGAATGTCCCCTCCTCTGTGTGGAGCATGGGTCTCTGCTGCACTCACTCACCATACCTCCATAAGTTTCTTCATTTTTTTTTTGACATAACCTACATGTTCACTTTTCCTTAATAGCCTTGTTGCTTTGCAGCACCAAAGAGGGGTTATTTTGAAGCCCGTCTCTCAATTTGCGTTTGCCACATCTATCTCATAATGACACTGAAGTTCTTGGTTTTGGAGAACATGCCAAGAACGAGATGATTTCACATCACCTCAGGTGGACCACGGCGCCAACAGACCGTGTGACTTTTCACTCTAACCCTGATTACCTGCTTCTTTACAACCCCATACCGCGAAAAGACACGAGAAGGGTTAGACACAATTAGATGCTTCACCTACCAGAACCCTTCCTAAATAACTACCTACATGAAATCCAGTTTGGCTGCCAACTCAGTAGAACACGTTTCTCCTTGGTTTATTTGTAAATGCCAGGTCGAGTTTGCTTTCAGAAATGCCCGTGAGCTGATGACCTTGTTTATCATTGAACCTGAGCTTGAGGAGACTTCTTTTGTGATCCCATGGCTGTCTCCCAGAGTCCTTTCTTGTGTGTGAGGGAAGAAATTGTTCTCCTTGGATGTCATCCTTCCCAGGCACTCCCATCAGGTGTAGTCTGGGGAGCCGCTGACGGCTGGTTGTCACTGGTGAAAGATGAGTGACAGGGCCAGCTGCTTGCGCCACTGTTCCTGTGGTCACCCCGTCCAACGCTCTGCCCTCTAAACCCTGCCCGCCCCCACCCCAGCATATGTATCTTTCCATTGCTAGCCATTTTCCTCCCATGTGAAGGTCACTTTCTTTATCATGCCCAGCTGGTGATGAATTTCTTCCATAGTCTGTGTATTTTCAAAAGTGTTTGTTTTGAAAATAACTGGATTTTTTTTTTAAACTATTGGAAGGGTACTTTCTGGGTGTATTCCTCCCTATCCTCCATTTGCTTGAAGTGCTCAGTTCAGCTGTGGTCAGTACCATCACAGGGTTGTTCGGCAGTTGTTCTACACGTGAATTTTAGAATGGATTTTCATCACTCCCCCAATGAAACTTGTATTTAGTGGTCACGCCACTCTCAGTTTCTTCCTCGCCAACCTCCTTGAGCCTAGGCGATCACTAATTCAACTTTTAATTCCAATAGATTTACATATTACAGATGTTTCATATAAATTAAATCCTAAGACATGGAAATTTTGTAATAGCCTTTTGCAGAGATAATATTTTCACCTGAGTTATGGCGTTCAAGAATATTTCGTATTTTAAATAACATTATAGTCTATTCATTATGTGTGTGTGTACGCGAGTGTGTGTGTAGCACACATGGAGACCAGAGGAGAGTGGGAGGGTGTTGGGCGTCTCCCCTGTCACGCTCTCCTTTGTTCTCTGCCTCGTTGCTTTCAGTCAGGGTCTCTCACTAAACTGGGTTGGTAGCCCTCTTCAGTACCAAACTTTCTAGCATCCTTGAATGTCTGCTGAACCTTAGTTGGATACAAGGCCATGCCAATTTTGCAATTACGCAGTGTTTTTGAATTCCTATAAGTGTTCCTGTGGGAAGTAGTGTGGACCCTTCAGACTGTACTTTGAAGGTTACTGGGTGGGCTAGAACATTAATCTTGGGTGTGCTGTTCTCTGGTCCTGAAGCAAGAACTGTGAGTTGGGAACATTTCCAGAGGTGATGTCAGAAGGAGATGCTAGTTCCTATCTGGATCTCCAGAACTCTCTCTCCTGATAGCTCTCTACCTTGCCCCCACGCTTTGCTCGGTGCTTTCTCACTCTGTGCTGACTGAAGGCTGCTGAACAGGAGAGCCCTCTGCAGCGCTCTGGGCTCTTCCTCAGCACCACCCCTGCCTCCCCAGCACTGTCCCCTAGCTGGAGATGCTTTCATAACACTGGATCTTCAATTGTGCTCCACTGAGGGGACGTGCCTGACCCTGACAGCATGTCCATTTTCTACCCCAGATCTGGTTGTTGTTAGCTTACCTTCTGTGCCTTTAATCTCTCCTTCATTGTCCAATGCCAATTTTTATAAAAAAAGTAAATAAATAAATAAAAATTAAAAAAAAAACATTGTTTTATGCATCTTAGCTGTCTCTGATAGAGGATGAATCAGGTCTTGTTGCTGCATCTTGACTGTAATGAAAATCTCCCAGCATAGACTTCTAAGCCAGCAAGAACCTTGGGTCATTTGGGGAATTTTTCGTGTGTCTGAGCTGAGGCCAAAGAGCCTGTGGTTCACATTAGCTCAGCTGAGAGACTGCAGTCAGTCTTGGCTCTTATTTACTAACTGTGTGCTCTTAACTAATCTGCTCAAGAAATAAATCTTTGCTACTTCTATTTTCCTTGTTCCTTTTGCACCTCTCTGTAGGAGTCATTTCGAGCAATATTGGGCAGAGGAGATTGCTCAGTGAGTGACGTGGTGGCTGGACAAATGTGAGGACCACAGTTCAGATTCCTAGCGCCCAGATGAATGCCAGGTAGGCATGGTAGCCCTGCTGTAATCTCAGCATTCAGGAGGTGGAGTTGGATCTGCGGAACAAGCTGCCTAACTAGGCTAGTAAATGGCATTTTTATTACTGGCCTGCTGGACACAGGTGCTGATGTAAGTATCATTACCCCAGAATCTTGGCATTCGTATTGGCCTCTTCAGAATGTAAATGTTCAGCTCCTGGGAATTGGAACCCTATCTCGAGTAAGGCAGAGCATGAGATGGGTTGAATGTATAGGGCCAGAGGGACAAATAGGAAAATTAAGGCCATATGTAGCCAATATCGCAATGAATTTATGGGGTCGTGACCTATTACAACAATGGAATACTGAAATTAACATTCCTGCTACTTCTAGAGCCTATATTTCTGAGAATAATATTAAAAGATATTACAAACGGAGAAAACCGGCCATTCGGGCTGTACAAGAACAAGCAATTGATGTCCCTTCAGAGATACCAACAGCCTTGCCTCTAAAATGGTTGACTGAGAAACCAATATGGACAAAGCAATGGCCTTTAGCTGAGGAAAAGTTACAGGCTTTAGAACAGCTGGTACAAGAACAATTAGATGCTGGACATATAGAAGAATCTACCAGCCCTTGGAATTCTCCTGTATTTGTGGTTAAGAAAAAATCAGGTAAATGGAGAATGGTGACAGATCTCAGGGCCATCAACAAGGTTATTCAACCTATGGGCCCTCTGCAATCTGGAATTCCTTTGCCCTCTTTATTACCAAAAGGATGGCCTCTCATAGTTATTGATTTAAAGGATTGTTTTTTCACTATACCTTTGCAAAAAGAAGATAGAGAAAAATTTGCCTTCACAGTGCCTACTTATAACAATTCTCAACCTTCGAGGAGGTACCACTGGACCGTCCTCCCCCAGGGTATGTTAAATAGCCCCTCCCTGTGCCAATATTTTGTGAACCAACCATTGCAAATAATACGCAAGAAATTTCCCAAATCTATAGTATACCATTACATGGACGACATCTTGTTATCCGATTCAAACATGGATACCTTGAACAGACTGTTTGAAGAAATAAAGATACTTTTACCTAAATGGGGATTGCAAATCGCTCCTGAAAAGATTCAGAAGGGAGATTCTGTTAATTATTTAGGTTATAAAATAGGTTTGCAAAAAATTAAGACACAAAAAGCACAAATTAGGAGAGATCGCCTACGGACTCTTAATGACTTTCAAAGACTGTTAGGAGACATTTCCAGTCTACGACCAGCTATTGGAATAACACCTGATCTAATAATTCATTTGAACAAAACCTTGGATGGTGATAAAGATTTAAACAGTCCCAGAGAATTAACAGCTGAAGCAGAAAAGGAACTGACAATGATTGAGGAAAAATTACAACAGGCACATGTGGACAGGGTAAATCCAGAGCTCGATTGTATTCTCGTCATACTACCATCAAAAATTTCTCCTACAGGAATTTTAATGCAGAGAGATGATATTATTTTGGAATGGATCTTTTTACCACATAAACCAAGTAAGAAACTGAAAACTTATGTGGAAAAAGTCTCTGAGTTAATTATAAAAGGCAAGCTGAGACTTCGTCAACTAGCAGGCATAGACCCAGCAGAAATTATAGTGCCTTTCACTGCTGATGAACTAAAGAAATTATGGGAAGATGATGAACCATGGCAAAGAGCTTGTGCTAATTTTTTGGGAGACATTAATAACAACTATCCAAAAAGCAAGAGGCTTAACTTCATAAAGAGAACTTCTTGGATTCTTCCTCAAATCGTCCGTGATGCTCCAATAACTGGAGCCCGTACATTCTATACTGATGCCAATAAATCAGGGAAGGCAGGTTACAAATCAGAAGACTTGGGTAAGGTGGAACAAAGTCCGTATAATTCTGTCCAGAAGGCGGAATTATATGCCATTCTTATGGTGCTAAGGGATTTTAAAGAATCTATTAATATAGTCACTGATTCACAATACGCAGAAAGAGTTATTTTACATATTGAAACTGCTGAATTTATACCTGATGATACAGAACTAACCTCATTGTTTCTCCATGTTCAAGATTTGATCAGGAACAGGCTTTACCCTATGTACATAACACACATCCGATCCCATACGGGTCTGCCAGGTCCTCTAACACAAGGTAATGCAGAAATTGATCAATTATTGATTGGTAGTGTGCTACAAGCCTCTGAATTTCATAAAAAACATCATGTTAATAGCAAAGGTTTGAAGAAAGAGTTTTCAATTACATGGCAACAAGCTAAGGAGATTGTAAAGAAATGCCCTACTTGCTCTTTCTATAACCAAACGCCACTGCCTGCAGGGGCTAATCCAAAGGGCACCCAAAGGAATGAAATCTGGCAAATGGATGTGTTCCACTTTGCAGAATTTGGCAAATTAAAATATGTTCATCACACCATTGACACTTATTCAGGCTTTCAGTGGGCAACTGCTTTAAGTTCAGAAAAAGCTGATTCAGTAATCACTCATTTATTAGAAGTCATGGCTATCATGGGTATACCTACACAAATAAAGACGGATAATGGCCCTGCTTATGTCTCTAGGAAAATGAAACGGTTTTTTGATTATTACAATATCAAGTATGTTACAGGTATACCATACAATCCTACAGGTCAAGCAGTCATAGAAAGATCAAATCGAACTATAAAGGATATGTTGAACAAACAGAAAGGGGTGGAAAACACCCCTAGAAATAGGTTACATAATGCTTTGTTAACCTTGAATTTTCTCAACGCTAATGAGAAGGGAACAACGGCTGCAGAAAGACATTGGATAATGGAAAAGTCTACTGAACTAAATCAACCAGTTTATTTCAAGGATGTCCTGACCTCACAATGGAAGCCAGGAGATGTGCTACACTGGGGAAGGGGTTTTGCTCTTATCTCCACAGGTGAGGAAAAATTGTGGATATCGTCAAAATTAATAAAGGTTTGGTTTGAAGAAGAGAAGCCACTTGGAAAAGATAAATAACAGTTCTTTCATAAGGATGGCGAGCATACTGATAGTAAGAAATACAGATAGGTTGGAGGCAGGGTTCTTTTCTTATCTCCACAGGAAAATACTCATCTTCAAAGAAATTAAGAGACCCTGAATATTTAATTACTGATGGATGGACACATTTTGTAAGTATTAATATATATATATATATATGTCTTATTAAACATTTCTTTATAAATATGTAGAGCTGGTTTTGAAGTTGGACTCTGGCTCAGTCCCTCTCCAATTCCAAGCCTGTTAGTAAGAGAAAAACTCAAGAGTTTCTGGAGTTTTTGTCTCATGTCAAGAGCCATGATATGGGACAGAAAGAAATATGAGTTTAGAAAACATCTTTGCTTTTCTTCATATCTATCATACTTTTCATTGAATATATCTATCATGCCTTTCATTGAATATATATATGTATGTCTATATATGTCTATATGATTAATGTTTAAGTTTTTCACAATAAACAATGAGTTTTTCCTGAAGTGACATTTGAAGTTTCCAGGAAGAAGATGGGGCCCCACAACAACAACTCTACCTAGTTGATATGACGTCATGATACTGATAGCGCTACTACAAGACCTGTTTTGGGTACCAGCTGCACAAGACGATCCCAACTTGGTTAGCTGAAATGGTGCACATCTTGTACAACATTCTGGCCAGACCTCCACAGAATACTCAGAGACTATTTGCAATTTTAAAAGACATTGATCTTGAAATTTAACCATCATTTTACTTTCACAGAATCCCCCAGAAAGAACGTCGCTCCCATGACAGCTGGAAGTAATTCTAGAGGATGACGTCCCCTCTCCCAGGAAAGTTTGCCCCTGGGTTTAGGGAGATAATTTAGGGGTTGGGAGGTTGGGGGAGGAATTTTATAAGCTCAGGGATCATTTTGGAAAAAAAAAGGGAATGATGGGATAATAGATTTATAATTGTGAGTTACTGTTTTTAGACAAATATATTGGTATCTATTCTTGTATATTGATACAAAGTTAAATTATATTGACTATTGTATGCATGCATGTTTCTACCTCTGTTTAAAACATTTTTTATGTATTGACATATAATGTATTGATATATATATATATAGTATATATTTACCATATTGCAGTGTACATTTCTACCTCTGATTAAGATACTTATATAATGTTTGTGTATTGATATATATTTACCATATTGCAATGTGTATTTGTACAGTGTTTATATTTGGAGGTCATTATCCTCATTTGTTACACAGTTGTTTATTGTCTTAGTCTTTAAGTTAGATAGATATTGAGAATTATATAGATAAATAGTCATCTAAGTTTGTCATTTATAATTAGACTAATCAGGTTCTCTAGATATATAGAGAGTATACTCAGTATAGATAGATAATCTTCAACCTCTTCAAAGAGCTGTAGAAAATGGCCTTTAATCTAACTCAGAGTTTCGTGATAGTGAGACACAATTGCTCCTGGCAACACTGCTCTATTCCCGAGAGAATGTTGAGCACCAAAGACACTCCACTTGGAGCCTTTCTTTTTGGCAGAACTGGCCTTTGGGCAAAGAAATGCCCATACCTCAACCACTGACAGAGATACAGAGCATGCATCAATGGATAAAACAGGACTGTCATATCCTGCCAAGACAGGGTAATATAGTTTTGAAAAAGTTCCTTGCCTTTAATAATGGTATGTCAGTTATGTTAGGCCTTAGCCAAAGTTGGTTGATTCAACATTGCAAACGAGACTTTGGGTGATTGCCCAGGTAGTCAGTTGTCTCTGTCAATTGTTGCACATTTTGGATATATCTCGTTTGTTAAGTAATATTTATTCCCTTCTCAGATCTTTGACGGAGTTGAAGATTATATAATTGTAGTTACTCTCTACATTATTTAGACTCCTTGAGATAGAATGTTTAGCAAAACTTTTGTTCTCAATATCGTTTGTTATATTTATTATTTGTTATTATTGTATATAGTTGTATTTGGTTTAGTTCTGTCTTATTTAGACAAAAAGGGGAGATGTAGGGATAAGTCCCGCCCCTTAGGGGGCATGTTCGCCTCGGGCTAATGTTTGCTTATAAATTTGGCAAGCGTGCTTCCAGCCGCTGCTTCTGCTTTCCTGGTCTCCGCGGGAATGGTGGTTCTGTAAGTCTATTTCTACATTAAAGCTATATATATATATATATATATTTTTTTTTACAATCTGTCTGCATTCATTTACGCTGTTACAGTTGCTCCACCAAGGAATATGAGTTGTCAGGGGAAAAGAATAATCAAATTACTCTTTAATAAGATTACAAACACCAGGAATGGAGCTTAACAAAGTGGGGAAAAGTACATGATTTATCCAAGATTTCTATCCAGCCCAAAGAGTAAGCTAAGTTTCCTAAAAGCCATCTTAAACTTAAGGAGATAATAATGGGAATTGTTGGTCAACGGGTCAAAGCCCTCAGCTTCCCACCATCTCCTCCACAACTCCTGGGTACTTACTCTCTGAAACATCCCTTGACTTGTTTTTATGGGCACTTGCCACCATCCAAAATGACCAAGTTCCCTTTCTCTTTACAGTCTGGACCCTGCCCTTACCTCCACCATTTGATGAGCTTTGTGAGAGCTGGGCCTTTGTCTCTGAAGGGTCCAGTCCTTCATGTGGTACCTACGGCTTGAAGGGCTTTACTGAGCCCTGGGACTGGTGGAAAGAGCTAGGCTCCTACAGGAACACAGCATATCGGGATGAAACAGGACAGCCGGAACCTGGATTCTGGAAACTTCCCGTGCAGGATCAATTATGGGAAGGCAGGGTGTTCATACATTTAGTGTCCTGATGGACTTGCTGAGGCTCTGTGCCTCTGACACACATCACGAGAACTGCTTGAACTTCATCTTATTCCCTTTTATGTGGAGACAGCGGTGTCTATCATGGAACCATGTATGTAAAGCCTATAACAGAGCCAGCCCTCCACACAAATGGAGAATCTCATTGACTATTTTTATGTGACTTTATTTTGAATTCCAAGTCCTTCTAGAACAATCTACATCACTTCCCTCTGGGAAGACTTAGCCCGCCTCTGTATGTATTATATAAATCCCTCTGCTTATGGAAGCCACTAATGACTTTTCTTCCCAGTGTTTTCTTTTCTTTGGTGGAGGCGTCGTGTCCCTTTGGATTTTCGCAGGGACGGATCAGATGTCTTCATCTTCTCTTGACACCTCTCCCTAAAATACATGCGTGTAGGAGGCCTGTTTGGAAGCAGGCCTCTGGGGAGCAGAAGAGGAGAAAGGAAAAGCTGGTGTTTACACGTTGCCTTGGTTACAGGCATCACCTCCCATCTGATGAGGGCCTCCCCTCCCAGAAAGCCTGGTTTTAATTTCCCCTTTGAAATGAGGACTGGGCCTTGCTGCCAATTTAGATTTCACTGGTCAGCTGTTTGGCAGATCCCGGTCCCCTGGGGCCATTTCTTCTGCCCAGACTACTCACTGACCTTTTGTGCGGCCACATCCCCTTGGTCTGAGGGTTCTGATGTGAATTAAAGTGAGTGGCCTTATTACTGATGCTCTCCCAAGCATCCTAAAGACAATCACTCTGGCTGTAATTTCAGGATAGGGTGGGGATGCCATCCTGGGAGACAGGAACGTGAGGAAACCCTCATCTACCAAGTGAAATACCCCGTGTTTTGGAAAGTACATTGTGTGGCCGACTTACTCAGGTTCGTGGCACAGTGGTGTAGGGAAAGATGGTTCAGGCCGGTTCTAAGAGCTGAGCTGTGGGCAACACAGTTGAGTTTGCTGTAGGGTTTGTATAGTGTTGACCATTTGGCTTCATCCTTTCTCGGGTTAAATACCCTGGTTGTGCTTCTGTAGCATGGGGTGACCGGGGAAGCAGTGTTCACTGAGGCAGATTTTTGAGGGTGGGTGTGAGTTAGCATGTGGGTCTCGAGAACAGTGTGAATATATATCAAGTTGTGGAGGACAGATGGATGTCCCAGCAAAGAAGCGACCAAGGCATCAGAAGTCAGAGAGAAAATGAGCCAAAAGTTGAAACAATGAGATCTGAGAGGAATCATAGCTGAAGAGAGAGAATGGGCAGCTGTTGATAATGAAGGGTGGGAAAAGAGGTGAAGGGGGACCAGCGGGCCGAGGGGCTGGTTGGCTACTATCCAGCCAGGGGTGCTAGATTTCTTCTGGGGTGTTTCTTGGATGGATCCTAGAGGAACTTCTGAGGTGTACAGGGGGTAGACAAGGGCCTCCTTGTGCTGGGAAAAAATAGTAGTGTGTGTGCACATATATACATGTATATGAGTGTGTATATGCAGGTATGCATGTGTGGACGTGTATGCATGTGTATGTGTGTGTGCGTGCGCAGGTATGTATGTATGCACGTTTATGCATGCGTGTGTGTGTGTGTGTGTGCGTGCATGCGTGCGTGCGTGTGTGTGTGTGTGTGTGTGTGTGATGAGATCTGGTAAACTCTACAGAGGTTCTAATGGCAGCAACTGTGGGATTCTGTGACAATTACATATACATGCACGGTTTCCTGTGCTCCATGGAAGGTTTTCTCCTGCCAGCTCCCCTCAGTGGAGTCCACCATCATCCACCTGAGAGGTTCTGGCCATGTTGCACCCCCAGGAGGTGGCTTCAAACTCCCCAGTCTTCTCCTTTCTATGGTCCTCTTTGCCCTTATACAGACTGAGACTGGAAAGAGAGGCCTTTTCTAAGCCAAGAAACTGTCCTGTTAAGCTTTTCTTCAGACTCATGGGGGCTTTCCTCATTCTTCATGACCAAAAGGGAATTTTAAAAACCCTTTCCAAGAACAAAACGATTCCTCAGAACATGACTTCCTGTCATTCACTTTCAGATAGAGGCCGTTGACAAGATGATGGCACTTGCCCTGGCTAACTGAGGATGGTGACGTTCTCCCCTCTGGGAACACATACAATGCCACGCAGGATTAATGTGTGCCCAGAGCAGTTAAGTAACTTTGTCTGAGGCTAGATTTAGAAAGCAAACAGTGACCTTCAGACCCAGTGACATTTCTTGGCCTTTTAAGTGTCCTGTTACCTTTGAGATGCTAACTTGACAACCCCCAGTTCCTCACTGTGCTTCTGGGATAAGGAGTCGAGCTTGTCCTGTGTGAACCATACTGTTCAGTATTAAACGAAACATCGTAAGTCTGGGGCATATTGTGAACAGTGTTTAACATTCCCGAACTTGAGGTCTGGCCCCCTTGGCCTGTTCCCTTTGATGGTAAGTTAAACATCAAGGCTGTAATGATAGAGTAGGCATGTCTTAATAGAGAATAAAAGCCAGTCATTTTGCACGTGCACAGAGAATTCTTTTAAAATAACCAAATATTAGGAGTTTATTTTTCCTTCTTAAAATAAGAAATTGATTCATCTTTAAAAGGTCCTCTCCAGAGCTTGTCTTAAACAGAGGACTTTTCAGATGGCCAGAGTGTCGGCATCTGTTCGTTCAGCGTGTGTGAGACATAAAGCCCCAGCTGCCCTGGGAATAGCCATACAGTCTTCCTTCCTGCTGGACCACTGCAGAACCTCCCCGCTCAGCTTCTACCCGGTTCTCTCCTTCCTCTCCATCCCTAACTTTGACTGTGAGCCTTTCATGATAAATGGTCAAAGTTAATTCACCGCTTCCTGGTTTAGTTTTGTGTCTAGAGTTCTTTCTCCTTCAACAGATATTATCTGAGTCCTCCCCAAGGGCCAAGCACTGGGGAGATAATGGGGCTCAAACAAGGAGATTACAGCCGTTGCTGGGTGGGCACAGGGGCCAGAGAATAGTACAGACAGCAGAGGCGGAGGAAGAAGCAAAGATTAGGAGTGAGCGTAACGCGCGGGAGGAAGGGGACCAGAGAGTAAGGCTTGGGGACAGAGATGGTGAAGAACCGTTACAACGGTAAAGAGTGGTCAGCTTGGCAAACACTGGAACGGATCTTTAGAGCCCCAACCTGCCTCACTCAGAGGTCTCTCCTTTTCCTGTTAAATTCCACAAGATCTAGACACCCCCACCTCCCTGACGCCATCTCCCGATGCTTCCCTTCAAGTTAGCGTTCCCTCGACTTTAATTAGATCACTTGAGCTGGTTGCTCACATGTAGATGACAAACTCTAGAGAAATCAGAATAGTTTGTAATTCAGCTAGTAGTATTGTGTCAAGGCTACTGAGTATAGAAAAATAGATCTTAATTAAGTCGTTGGTTAACTTCAGGGAAGTTGAGAGAAATCTCTGTACTATCTTTACAATATTTCTGGCAATTTGGAGTGTTTCAAAATAAAAGGCTCTCTCTCTTACACACACACACACACACACACACACACACACACACACACACTGAGCTCACCACCACCTCCTGAGTTTCCATGCCTGGAGATGGAATAGGACTTAAGACTGTGCATGTCCAGCTGGTCCCCAAGTGATGCTGTTGACCCACAGACCCTGCGGAGAGAATCATATCCCTGAGTCTTTTGTGCCATCCATAGTGACCTCTCTGGAAGTGCAACGACTTAGGCTTACATCTGAAATGGCCTCTTGGCCTGAAGCACAATTTCCTAAAGAGGGATACACATCGTTTTCATTTCTTCACCCTTTCTAGGTCCTTGTTCAGCAGAGCCTACTTCTCAGCGGGTTCAAGGTGGCCCCCTCTCCCTTCAATCCATGTTCCCTGTCCGTCTTTCTTGCTTTATTTTCTCTCTCTAGCACTATGGAATGAGACACGAGGTATTTGCTATTTTGACATTTGTCTGTCTCCTACCGATTCCTGCCTCAGAAAAATGGATGCCTAGAAGGTGTCTCCATCTCAATCACAGCTGCGCCCTGATTCTTAGATGCTTAGAGCAGTCCGACCACAGTAATCGCTCACAGAATCAAAGTCCCGAGTGGGTAGCTGGGAACTCAGCAGAACCGTTGACCATGTTTGGTGCAGGCGTCTGTCAAGAGCTCAAATTCAAGACTCAGAATCACCGGGACCCCAATGCCCTCTCAGCCACATGTTCCTTGCTTATCCAAACATCTTTCCTCAACTAATCTGGGGAGTCCTGGTTACACTATGTCATAAGACAATGGGGAGACCCAGAGCAGCAAGGCAGACCGTGTGCCCTGACCAGAGCCGGGGACTTTGTCTCTGTCTATGTTTTCACAGCACAAACCCAGTCTCTGTGATTATGGGAATTTTGAATGGGAAATTCATTCTTTAGGGCTTTGGGGGAAGTGGATGATGCTATGGACAACCTTCAAGCAACTCAGAGAGGAGGCGTGTTCACATATTTTCAGATACTTACAAAGTGATTGGCTAGTGTCTAAATTCTCTCTGTATTTGTTGAGAATCAGCCTATCTAGCCATGAAAACAGGACCTCCGAGGACGACTCCAAACCATTGCTAGAAATACATTCAATGAACTTTTTGAACCGGCTTGCAATTAAATAACAAGATATATGTCCTTTTATATCTCTAAGTATATTAAATATATTTGAGTCCATTTCATTTGATTAATACCTATACTAGCAATATACAATCATGAACATAAACCTTTGTGTCATATAGTAATATAAATATTTTTCAAAATATTTATAGTTTTATAATAAATATAGATCCATTGGTATATGTTCACTTTATTTGAGAATGTTAGGATTTGTGGTTTTGAAATGCAGACAGAGGACTTATCGATACAGGTTTTTTTTTTTTTTGGTTTTTCGAGACAGGGTTTCTCTGTGGCTTTGGAGCCTGTCCTGGAACTAGCTCTGTAGACCAGGCTGGTCTCGAACTCACAGAGAGCCGCCTGCCTCTGCCTCCCAAGTGCTGGGATTAAAGGCGTGCGCCACCACTGCCCGGCTCGATACAGGTTTTATCATGTAGCTTCGTGCTCTGCCACCGTGGGTGTTTGCACACGCACTCACAAGCTATGCTGTATTGCCAACTGTAGCGTACGGCGCCTGTCTGCACTCCATGCGCTACCATACAGTTTGTGAGCTGGGCAAGGGGCTGGAGGTTGAAACACACAAAGACTCACAGACAGAGAGACGGAGACACGGGTCATCCTTGAAACAGGAATGCCCCCTTTATTGTGTCCAGGGGCACCTTACATAGGAATCATTAACTGATAGCCACACCCCAGCCAAACCCACCAGAAACCACTCCTCTGCCATCAGGAGCTCCCGAGGGTCTCGTGCTCAGAGCAGCTGCAGGCTGTCTCAGAGCAGAGGAAAACAAGTTGTTTACAAGAAATTCAGGATCTGGGGGTTCACAGCTCCCAACAGGCACCAGGTATAGAAGACGTTCCACGTTTAACTTGGGGCAGCAGTGTCAAATTAGAAACTTCTTTATCTTCCTGGAGTGTGTCCATTGCTTCAGCCCCATCCCACGTGCCGATCCCTTTCTTGTTTGGTTTTCTTTTAAGACAGGCTCTCGCCATGTGGTTCCAGCTGGCCTCTAGCTTACAATCTTCTCGCCGGTGCCTCCTTAGAGCCAAACTTACACGCACACGCCCATCCTGCCGAGTGTTTAATGAAAAGCTTCATGCAGGGGCCGCATCTTGGTCGACAGCGTCAGCGGTGAAGAAGATGGATAAGGGACTGCTTGCTATCGGCTTCACAACCGTGGGGGGATGAAAGGGTGCGGGAAGAAAGGAAGTGGACTGGCAACAAATACAAAGAAACCTGACTTCAAAAAGACCTGTTCATCAAATAAAGAACACAAACGGTATTCAAAGAATGAAAGGCAAGACGGGAAGAGCTCCCAGAGGCAGGTAGAGTCCAAAGGGGAGAGAAAAGACTTATTCCCCACTTGCCCGCTCCATCTCTAGTGTGGCTGTTACAGCTTTTTAGTTAGGGGGCGTGCTAAAGGGACACACACAGCCCATTTACTTGGAGGACAGAACCAAGGAGAGCACCCTGTTCTTTGTTATTCACAATGCATACTCTGGGTGTCGTCTGTCCTGAGACTGAATTCTGTCTGTCTGTCCCTTGCCCCCAAACTAGGAAATGCAGTATGTGTTTATTTATAAAGCTCGTCAGAATATACCCCCTTTGTCTTGCAGTATTTCCTCGGTCACAGAGCTTAGCTTTTGCTCAGAGTGTCATCTTGGATGCCACTGTGTTTGCTGAATTTTCTGTTGTTCTCCTTGACCAACCACACGCTTAGGGAACAGTAGCCACCATTCACTGAGGGCCAAGCATAGGCCCATGGTGGAGTGGGACCTGGTGTGAGATGGTAGCTAATACCGACTGAGCTCTCCTCTGCTCCCTGCTCTCCTGTTCTGAGCACTCTACTTCTTTTCTCTCATTCAGTGGTACGGCAGCCGAAGACACGCATGTTCTTGTCGTCTCCACCCTCCAAATGCTGACGCCAAGACCCGAGCATTTTCCCGGGGATCACAGAGGCAGTAAGTAGAGGAGCTGGGCTTTAAACTGGCCCCATAGTCTCAAAAACACTATGCTGATCATGCTGTGTGTGCGTGTTCTTTCACAAGCTGGTTAGGTGGGCACTATTGCTCCTGTGTTACTAACAAACTCTATGGAGTTGAACTTAGTAAAACCACATAGAATGCAGAGTGTGCATTTAAATCTGGAATGTTCTGTCGCACAGATTTTACAATATGCCATCAGGCTGGCTATCAGACATGTTGGTTCCTATTGGCCACTGTAGTGGTTTGGGTGGGAATCTTCCCCATAGGTTCGTGTATTTGAACCCTTGGTCCCCATCTGGTGGCATTGTTAGAGAGGCTTAGGAGGTGTGGCCTTGCTGGAGGAAGTGTGTCACTAGAGGGGGATTCAGGAGTGTCAGAGCCTTGGGCCGTTCTCCATGCTGACAGCTGAGCACCGAGCTCTCAGCTTTCTGCTCTGGCTGCCCTGGTGTCTGTGGCCATGCCTCTTTGGAAACTGGTGAAGGGTTAATCGGCAAACTGGTACCTCCAGCAGGACAGCCGGAAGATGAGCCCTGAGGGTTAAAGACCACAGATGAGAACATGCCATGGTTAGTCCTCAGCTCCCATCAAAGATAAGGGCAGGGTCTGGGCACAGAGGCTCCCACCACACCTGATGAACGACACTGACCTGGTACTGTTGTGGGCATCTGACAGCCCCTTGGGCACCTCTGGTGGACAAGTAAGCTTTGCTTTCCAGCTATGTCCCTGAGAAGCCCTGTGCTTGGGCCTTGAGTACAGGCTTGGCCTTCGCTGGGCTCACACTTCCTAGTTAGCATAGATGGTCAAGCCAAGCATTTCAATACAACCTTTACCTGTCACGATTCCTCCATGCAAACACATTCAGCTCCTACCTAATGCTTGCCAAGGCTTTCAGAGCAGGCCTTTGGAAGGACTGATCTATTGCCTGGGGCCTGTTTCAGCACAGGCTCTGGTACTTATGGGACCTGTGATTCCAGAGCCCTGCAGGTCATACAACCCATCATGCTGATCAACCAAGGCACACCACTCCCATTTGCCATTCATTCCTAAGCTTGCATTTTCAGTCACAAGTTAGATACAGCTCAGCTTGAGAACTCATCTGGGTGCTGTGTATTAAAATTCCAGCAGCCTGCTGGGGCAGATGGGATAACCACCCTGGCAAAACGCTGAGATAATTAATGGTGGCAACAAAATTGTTATTGTTAAATACAAAACAATTCCAGGACCTTTCCGACAGCTAATGAAAAAGGAGATATTGTAGATAATCATAGCGAATGTAGCTATTTTAAAGGCAGCGATTGCGCCCAATCACTTCCACAGCAGATTAAGTGCCTCTCGGCCTGGGCCTGGCATGTTTATGAAGTCAGACATTGTAATGCCTGGCTGGAAACAGAGGTAAGTGCAGATGGCAGAGCTTGCAGAACCGTTTGCTATATTAGCACCTATAAAATTACTTAATGACCCTAAAGAATTGTATTTGTTTTCCTAGAGATTTATTTCCCATTTATGCCTTGTATCTTTTGAGACCGAGTTTTCTTTGGATTGCTTTACTTTTGTGAGGATGAACCATGAAAATAAAAATGCCTTTTCAAAGGGGGGAAAAGTCTCTAAAACCATGGCCCAAAAATGAGACGAAAGAAGAGGAGGATAAAGAGGAGGAAAAGAGGAAGAAGGAAAAAGAGGATGAAGGGAGGGCAGGAGGGAGGAGGGGGAAGTGGGGGAGAGTATGTCGGAGAGCAGTGTGGGACTTGAACTGCCGTTTTCTCCTGGCGGATCAAGCAGACTTCATCAAAGTCCGTTTCGCTTTGAGCCAGCTGAGCCTCACTTAGACAAACCCTGTCAGGGAGGAGGAGAGTTGTCTGACACAGGGCCAACCAGAAAGAGCCTTTCCTTTCCAACTCCCTGTCCTCAGGTGCCAGTATATCTGACAGTCCCCAGAGTGACCAGCGATGGCAGGCGGATGGTGCTGAGAAGTTGCTGGGTCAACAACATTTCACACCATGGATGTGAAGTTCAGCCAGGCCATTGCTACAGTGAAACTGTGAATGAGGCCAGGTGTTGGTGGATCCTCAGATCCTTAGCTTGCTTGTGTATTATACTACTTCAGGGGCCTCCATCAGCCCCAAGCAGCTGCCGTGGGTCCTGGCCTTGTGCCTACCTATGAATCACTCCTGTCTGGGGCCCTGTTATCCCCAAAGGACACAACTAAGTGCTTAACTCGCCATCCAGAACCCAGGGAAGTTCACGCCCCTTCCTGTTGAGTAACTGAAGATAGGAAGTGTTGAGCAAATTCTCTCCTTTCCCCCTAACCATCGAAAATCCTGAGATGTAGTTTATCCTTTAGGAAAAGATCTTCTAGTATTCAACAGCCAGTCAGTCACATTTAACCATGGACAGCTCAAAAGTGCATTGTCCTCTGTGTGTCCCTTTGTGGTAGATGGTTTTCTAAGTGCCCACTATTCCTTGATGGGCAGAACTTGACTCTCTCATTGTACTCCTTGATGGTTAGAATTCCACTGTCGCCTTTTACTTATGGCAAGGACTTGGGGACTCACTTCCAGGAAAAGGGAATTCTGCGATGACAGTATAACACCCCCAAGACTGTGTGATAAAAAGACTTCTTCCTTCTTGGATTATTTCTTTTTGTGGCCTAAACTGTGTCCCCTCAAAACTTACCCTACTGGTACCTCAGCAAGAGTAAATGGAGATAATGTATGTGCAGGGGATATTAAGCTAGTTTCCAAGCTGTCCTTATGTGGACATTTGTGCAGGGTGTGCAAGTTGTCCTTATGTGGACATTTGTGCAGGGTGGACCCTGCCAGGCACAGTGAGGAGACTCCCAGCCGTGTCGGCAGCAAGGGCAGAGCTTCTACCAATATGCTGGTCCCTAGCTTCCAGAGTAGCGAGAAGATCAACGGTTGGCCAGTCTGAGCTGCTTGGTCATGCTGTCCTCCTGCTCTCATCCCCTTTCCTTTCCTCCTTCTAAGAGACCAGCTGCCCGGCCTATGGGCAGCCCTTTGAGGAGCTCACATGGCAGGAGCTGAAGTCTCCAGACAGCACTCAGGTGAAGGAGCATGAGAACCGTG
The DNA here is from genome assembly GCF_018167655.1 of Microtus oregoni. Lineage (NCBI taxonomy): Eukaryota > Metazoa > Chordata > Mammalia > Rodentia > Cricetidae > Microtus > Microtus oregoni. Next base: position 92,337,758 of record NW_024543060.1, on the reverse strand, counting down.
ATGGAGCCTTGATTTGAGGACCTAAGGCAGTCACCTGGCTAAGTTGTCTTTGGTTTAGACCCTCAAGGTTGCACGAGATGATAAATGAGGTTTGATTTAAGCCACAGAATTTGAGGGATCTACTGCATAGCAACAATAAGTGCCTCTGTGTATTTCATCCCGAACCTTGATTTTAGCCTTGTAACCAGACATGGAAGTCAGCATCATTTCATGAACCCTCTGGCTGGGACTGCCTTCTGGGAGGATTCCTATAGCCAAGGTTCCCTCTGTGATAGTCATGGTCTTCTCCAGCTTTAACTCAGATGAGGATTGTCCTTTAGCCATCACTGTTCAGGATACAATTCTAAGTCATTTTATGAGTTCCAAATTTATTGAGGAAGTGTAGTATTCTAGTTCTGAAAGACACATAGTCAGATAAGCAGATGAACTTCCTTCATCATGGGGTCCAAGAGATGGGAGATACGATGCATCAGATACTTGGGACCTGGTCACAGAATTCCTGTTACCCCAGCCCCACTCCACCCCCAAATCCTGTCAAGGAAGTGTCTAGCTAGAAATGGTAAGGGTTAGTTCCCCGGAGAGTCCAGAAGGACTCAGTCCAGTCATCACTCTTAACCCTGGACAACTCCTTTAGATTTCTGTCCTCCAGAACTGTTGAGATTAATTGGTGTCACTGGGGAGATGGTTCAGTGGACACAATGCTGGTATGCAATCAGGAAGACATGAGTTTGTCTCTCTGGCATCTTCAAGGTAGAAGAAGAAGCCAGGGCCTGGACAGCTGACTCAGTGGTTAAGAACGTTTTCTGCTCTTCCAGAGAGCCAGTGTTTGGTTTCCAGAACCCGTATCAGGCTGCTCACAACCACATGTAGCTTTAGCTTGAAGAGATACGATACTGTCCCATACACATGATGTACAGACACACACACACACACACACACACATACACACACACACACAATCAATCTGATAAGAAAGGCCAGATGTGACAATCCATGCATGTAACCCCAGTATAGAGAGAGAACAGCAGAGAAGGTAGATCTAGGGTCACTGGCCAGTCAATCCAGCCACAGTGAACTCCAGGTTTAGTGAGAGATCCCACCTCAAATCACATAACACACGCACATACACACCTAAATAGATTAAATAAATAAATAAATAAATAAATAAATAAAGGCCATAGTTTGTGGCCATTTGTTAGTGTGGCCAGAAACTGCTTGTTTGTTCCTGGCTGCCCAGACCATGAAATAATCACTGAGAAACTGTATTATTTAAATCACTGGCCAATCACTTAAACATATTGTTAGCTAGCTCTTATATCTTTGGTTAACCCATTTTTATTCATCTGAGTATTGCCACATGGCTGTGTCTTACCAGCAAGGTTCTGGAGCATCTATCTCTGGTGGTGGCCACCTGGCTTCTTACCGACTCTGCCTTCTCTCTCTCTCTCTCTCTCTCTCTCTCTCTCTCTCTCTCTCTGTCTCTCTCCATATATATATCTTACAGCCTGGCTATATTCTGATAAGCCATTGGCCAAAAGTAGCTTCTTTATTAAGCAATAAAAGCAACACATATACAGAAGGACTTCCCACACCAAGTCAGCAAGAGAATGAATCTCATGCCTCCTTGGAGTGTGGACTCCCTTTCAAAGGAACTGCTCAAGAGTGCTAGTCTGTCTCTCCAGGAGGCCCAGACAGAGGCCCACTCAATGAGCTTCAAAGTGGCTCTAAGGCCCAAACTCCATTCAGAGGTGACTCTATTTGCCCCTTAGACTGGGTCCGATGCCCTTAGGGCAGTGTAAACAGCAGGGGTTGTAAGTGAACCTTTTTCTTCTAGTCCAGCAAATGGCTTTTCAGCATTTCTGTTCCAGGTGGCTTGGATATCTGAAGCAGAGAGGCTGTGGAAAGATGATGGAAGCCCCGTTAGTGCAGAGGCAAGCACATTCTCCAAGGGCTAGCACCTAGCCCCCTATCAGGTGGATTTTCTGAGCAATAAATAGCCCCAGGTGTGCTAGCAATTGACCGGATCAAATAGAATGGGTTGGGAAGTGGGCTGTAGGGTACTGGCTACCTACAAATGACTTGGTATTTGCCAGTTCTTCTCTGATTGGTATCCAGATGCTGTCCCACTGTCCCTGGTGCGACACCCCTAAGGGCAACAAGACATGGTCACTCTCTGAGATTGGGCTATATCCTTTGAGCTTCTGCTCCTTCTTTCACTAGGTTTCTGGGGAGAATCACTTTAAGTCTTGTTGGTAGAGGTTTCTGTCCCACCAGGTCCCACAGCCGTTTAGTCCCAAATAGATCACACAGAGGTCTCTATTAATTATAACCTGACTGGCCTAGTATCTCAGGCTTCTATTAACTCTTATAACTTATATTAGCTCATAATTCTTGTCTGTGTTAGCCATGTGCCTTGGTACCTTTTTCGGCGAGGCAGTCACATCTTGCTATCTTGCTTCCTCTATGGCTGGGTCTTGACTGCATGTGGAAACTTCCTTCTTCCCAGAATTTTTGTTGCCCCGCCTCTACTTCCTGCCTAACTACTGGCCAAACAGCATTTTATTAAAACTAATACAAGTGACAGAATAAAGGATCATTGTCCCACAGCAAAGCCTGAGTTTTGTCACCTACCAGTCCTGTCACCCCTGATGGATAGAATGGCAGGAGAGGCTACCACCTCATTACGGGCAAAGGTTAACTAAGGGGGATGGATTTTCCCATCACCCTGAGAGAGCCTGTAGACCCTTTGTGCAAACACTAGCTTGACAGGGGGAAAGGTCTCCCTTCTGCAGAGGGCAGCAGACAGAGTAAATATTGACAGTCAGGAAGCCTTGCTTTTCTAAGTGTCCCTAGGCTGCTAATGGAGCAGAAGAATGCTCTGGGCCCTTCCTTATCAACCAAGGGAAAACCATTCTCATTGCATACCTTGTTTGGTGTGACTGGCATTTTATGAGACTAAAAGAACCATCTTGGACCTTGTAGAACAAGTTGGTTCCACTTGGACCAGACAGCAATATTCTAGTGGTCTTGACTCTGCTCCGCCATGGTATTTCCCTACAGAAGGCCCAAGGTGAGTCCTTCCGACTGTCTGCAATGTTCTGCTACAGGAGGCCCCAGCAGCCCCCCATCTATTGACAAAGTGGCTTTGATGTTGAACCTCTCTTAAGAGAGAAGAACACTTGAGATCTCTATTACCCCTAGCTGCTTTCCAAATAGGCTGTCTGTCTCTGAGAACATTGTGCATGACGGTACTTCAGACTAAAGCATTTAGGATGTTTGTATGTTACATGTTTCTGGGAAGAAAGACGCATTGAACAGAGGCAGATAAGTCAGACAAAGCTATATACCCATCGCCATGTTGCTCGAAAGCCAGGCTGCCTTGTTGGCTTCACTTAATTTGCAAAGGCTGCTACATCATAGAACTCTAGGAACTACCATTGACTACCAGCATCCCATCTGGACTACTGCCTGCTTTGTGTGTGTGTGTGTTGTGGGATGGGGTGGTATATACAAGTGCTGTATGCATTTATGTGTGTGGTGTATACATCTGTTGTACAAAGACCCAAGGAAGACATCAGATGTCCTACTCCATGGCTCTCTTCCTTATTCCTTTGGTCAGAATCTCTCACTGAATCTGGATCTAGGCTAATGGCTCCATGGAGTTACATGTATGTGAGCAGCCATGCTCTGCTTTTTATATGTGGACTGTGGATTTGAACTTAGGGACTCACGTGTGTGTAGCAAATGTTCTTAGCTGCTGAGCCATCTCCAAAACCTCCACTGTATACTTCTGTGAAGAAATTATTATTGGAGTTCACACTTACACAGCATCCTAGGCTATAAACAGAGATCTGCAGTCTCCTATATTCTGTCCCATGCCTTAGTTATAACTGCAGAACTGAGCCACGGGGACAAATTGACTTGCAAAGTCAGAAGTGCCTCTTATCCGGTCCCTTTGTAGAACAAGTCTGTCCACTACTCAGAAAGGCAACCCAAGAGTATAGAGTTAGAAGTGTAGATTCCAGCAGGCTGCCGACTGGCCGGAGCACTGCTGTGGTAAACTGTTGAGTTCACACAAGTACACTTTAGTGTTTGCTTCTCTTCGGGGATCTGGACTGAGGTGGTGTGCACAGGGGGAGCAGGGGTCTCCCTGCCAGAATCCATCTTGCCGATGTCTCCCAGAACGGCCCCATTACCCAGCTCCTGGCTTCTCTCATCAGCGGCTGCTGCTCTTCCCAGTGCTCTGGCCCTGGGGGCCACATGGATGAGGCCTTTGACTCTTGATGTAATAACGCTGAGTGACACCCACAAGTGGAGAAGTTTGGGAATAATGTAAAATACTGTGGAATGCTCCCAGTAAACAGGGGCCCAGCCCAGTTTTGGACAGTGAATCACGGTTCTAGCCAAGACGCTCCCATTACAATCTCTGCTGACCGCCTTAGAGAAACTGCTCCCATGAACCTAAGTGGCTTCTCAGCTTCCCCCACAGCCCTGACTTGTTCCCTGTACTCTTGTCCTGTGTGTGCTCCTCATTTCTCTGCTCATCTTCATCCTACTCGGTCTCGTTTGTGGGGGACGAGGGCCTGTACCCGATCTGTCTGCCATGTAACGTAACTTGAACAACAGAAATGCTAGCTCCACTCTTTTCCACTTGAGCTCCCTTGTCATCCCTTTGGTTGAGTAGTTTCGAGTTCGTATTGAATCTGGAATGCTCTGCTTGACCTTGGGCCTTGCGTCCATGTGAATGCTAGCAGCTCAGATGATTTAGAAGAAAGCCAGACATGGGGCCAGCTGCTTATTGCTGGGGTTTGAAGTACGCTTGAGTGAACAATGGCTCAGAGAACACTAATGTTTATTTTCTACTTAGATCCTTCATTTTCTACATGAGACCAAACGTGTGAAGGAAGGTCCCTGACAAAAACAAAGCACTGGTTATGGGTGAACTTGGATGACATAATTGTTCTTTCAACACCTCCATGGGATGAAACCCATAGCCTTTCTTTCTTTCCTACTTCTTGCTTTAACAATATTATTTTAGACCATTTATGAAGTACCCTAGTCTCTGGAGCAAGTACTTTATGCATATTTATTTATTTAAACACCATAACAACCCTATGATGAAGGTATCACCATTGTCTTTTTATAGTGTTGGAAATGAAGACATGGAGAAGTTAAATCACACAGGCCAAAAATCTGGCTTACGTCTATGACATTTGTGGTGTGTGTGTGTGTGTTGTTTACAGCTGGTTCTCCTATGAACAGAAGATGTTGGAGACAGAATAGGTGCAGAATAAATGTTTACGGGATAGAGGTGTGAATGGCACCAAAGCTGGTGTCCTTCTCCATCGTTTCCACTTTGGTTCGTCATGGAAACCGCTTCCAGAGCATTCCAGAACACAGATGTTCTAGGCTTCTTCAAGAGTGTGAGGGTGACGCCCAAGGAATCTGATTTTCATACACTTCCCAGAAAACTCTGACGAAACTAGCTCCATTGCAGACTGCAGACCCAAGTGTGGAATTCATGCAGCCCTATACTGTTTGGCGGAAACTTCCCAATGTTTAAGGTTTCTGCAAGCAAAGTCAAACCACAGTGTATGTGTCACCGTGCATGTAGCACATGACAAGCCCTTTTGAAATAACTCATGTTTCACAACATTTCCAGTTGCTCTCCCACCTCCGCCCAAGCTATCAGGACAGAAGGTGGTCTTGGGGGTCAACTGGTTCTCCCTAACAAGCAGAAATCACCAGTTTTTGGTCTCGTCCTTTCTACTAAAAAAAGCAACTCCTTTGATGAATCTAGGGACTACCCAAGTCTCCTCAAATATCAGCTTTTGTTGAAGGATGGGGGACCAGACTGACTTGGTTGATCCCAAGATGATCTTATGTCTTGTTTCAGTAGAAAGGTTCTAGCTTCTTCCCATATTCAGAGTGTACTTAGTTTAAACCATGAAACTTGGTGAGAATAATAGACAACACAGTCATTCTAAGGCAAGAAGGCAAAGAACTCAAAGGAGATGAGTTTTGCTCATGACTATTGAGGAATTTATAGGCCATGGAAGAAAAAAAGATAGGTGCATCTCATGGGTCCCAGGAGATGTTAAAACAGAAGGCGCATGGTTATTTACTGAGGAAGGCAGGAAGCAGTTCAAGCATCCAGTGAGTGGTTCTGGAGGCTTATTTTTAAGTGTCTAAAATCCCAGCAAGATAATACCCTCTGGTGGTTATGGTGCACCAGGGTATATGTGATTCCTAGACCTATATGCTAAGAACCTAGAGACAGTAGAGTCTGTTTTCATCCCTAGTGGGGAGGTCATCTCAAAGTCAACTAACAAAAATGTTTCCCACTTCTTTAGAATTGGAGCAGGTACAATTGATTAAGGATTTGGGTCTCAGCATCACACCCAAGGTCCAGTGGCCTCTCTGAGCAAGCTGGGCAACTCCTCAGGATGTGAGGATTCAAGGCTAGGGACAGCTGTTTCAATTTGTGTTTATGTGACTCCTCTTTTCTCCTCCCTTAACAAACCCAAGTCCCTGGGCAAAAGTCCACTTAGTCTTTAGAGGAGTTTCCCCCCTTCTCACACAGTGTCCCAGAGCTGTCGGGGAGTTTCCTAACATTCCTCGGGAAAGTCATCACTTCCAGCCCTGCCCTGTATTACATCCCCTTGCTTAGTTAGAAAGCAGGGAATGGATCTCAGGAGTTTCCCCCAAGGTCACACAATGCATGGGAGGTAGAACAGTGGGCCAACTGGTGCAGTGATGGACAAGTTCCCAAGCAGATAGGGAGGGGTAGAGAAAAGTTAGATAAATCCCAAGGCTGAGATGGCTCATGTTCCTGGAGACTTTCCTGATTTACTCCTCAGACAGTGAGATGTGAAGTCCAGAAGTGGAGCCAGTAGTAAGAGGGCTTGTCTGGCTCGTGTTTGTTCCCAAGTGCTGGTCTGGGTTTGATCCCAAGGACTGGGGGGGCGGGGGAAGAGGAGAGAGAGAGAGAGAGAGGGAGAGAGAGAGAGAGAGAGAGAGAGAGAGAGAGAGAGAGAGAGAAAGAAGAGAAGGAGGAGGAGGAGGAAGAGAAAAGAAAGAAAAGAAAAAGGAAATATGAATGAACAGAGATAATACACTAAGTGCTTAGAATTTTAATTTTGGGGACGGCATCAGTGCCACTGAGTCTGACGTCTCCATGGTTCCTAGTGTAGAAAACTCTTCTACTCTCTTTAACCAGCACCAGATTTCTATTGACTTCTCACACCATTTCCTGTTGAGGTATTTACTGACTTTTAATTATAAAGTATTATGAGTCCATTGTCTGACATTGAGAAGTACTGATCATCATTTTAAGGAAACAGGAATGAAAAACACGTCCTCAAACAACCAGCATTACTATTTTCAATTACCCCTGCACTTAAGGGCCAAGCAACATCATAGAAGGGTGGTGGGAAAGACTGTAAAAAAATCTACTTCAAGATAACCTCTCTTGGAAAAGAGAAAGAGAGGGGGTGAGGATGGTGGAGAGATAGAACACAAATGGGGAGTGGAAAGATAGGGAGGGGGCAAATATAATTAGGTATGAATATGATCAAGATAGAGTGTATGAAATCCTCAACTAATAAAAATATTGCTATTTTAAAACAACTCTCCAAACAAATTTTGTCTTTCTAATGGCCTTAAAAAGTATTTTGTGTTCTTAATGATTAAAGCCCTAATATTCATTTTCACTCTACATTTCTACTGAGTGATGGAAAATATTTAGAACTTTTCTACTCTTTTCCTCTTCTTTACATCCAAACCACGGTTGGTGTTAATTATTAGCACTAAACAATATTGTAAGCTTGACGAGATGTTGTTTCCTTAAAGCTACTCATTAAAAACACAAATATGTGCCTAGATCCAGCTACAATTTTGTCACTGTTGGTTCGCCATATTTTCAACATCTTCAATTTCCCTATAGAATCATTATTCTGTCTGAATAAAATACTTTGCAATAATTTTAATAGTGAAGATATATTGTTCCAAACTCAGTTTAAGTGTGAACATGGCTTTCTGGTCTACCTCGCTGTGTAGAGAACTCCAAGCTGACCAGCATCTCCTCTCAGTCCATTTGAGCTGCTTCTATTAGGCTATTATTTTATGTTTTACAGTTCTATCAATGCTACTAAGAAGTTGGTTGTCCTTCTTGGTTGCTGTCAATCTAACAGTTGAGTCTTTGGAAATCACCTTGATTTGGTTTGCTTGTTTAACTGAAATTTCATTCTAATGTGCCTTCTTTTTCAAATCCTGAATAGGATTTTGTGTGTGTGTGTGTGTGTGTGTTCTGTGTACTAGTAGCCCATCATTCCTATCAAACTATGTATCAATATCTAATTTTAGAAATTTTCAGCCTTAAAGTCTTCAAATATTTTTGTTCTTATGAGATTTTAACTATGTATATAGTTTGCCTTCTCCCTATGTCCTCTTGCCATGATATATGAATATATATCTATATATAAACACTTTCTTTCTGTGTGATCCATTTGTGATATGCAAAGCACTCTGGGCCTTTACATTTGCTATTTCCTCAAACCTCCACACACGTTCTGATAAATAACTATGCCCAACAACCACTGCACAATGTCTGAGTCTTTTTCCTGATGTCCAGCCCCATCCCAAGTCTTGCCTTTTGCCCAGTGAGACATGAGTTCTGACAGGATCTCATTTTACTGATGCTTCAAGTGTCAAGAAAAACCGGGAATGTTAGAATTCCTCTAGCTGGACAAACTGTTCTTGGGTGTTCTGAATTCACTTACTGTAAACACGAGAGGTGTGGGAGGGTCGCTGGATGCTACGAACAGCCGGGCGACACTTGAGTGTTGTGCGGCTTAGAGGAAGAGGGTCGAGATTCATCACTTTGGAGAAACCGAGAGTTTTAGAAAATAACCGCACAAAGGTTTCTTTGCAGTTTCCATTTTAGAATAGAACGAAGAATGTCGGGGGCAGTGTGGTCAGTGTTATGGTCTGTAAGCACGTGTCTCCTGGGAGAGGTTGTGCCGCCAGACAAACCTGGCGCCTTGGTGGTTTTGACACTGCTCCTCCTCCCCAGTCCCTCTCTTCTAAATAGAGCATTCCTGCCTCCCCTGATCTAACCTTTGAGTTTTTCCATTTTTAGAGCACCAGCCTCACTTTCCTTGCTTTACTGTTCCGACTTTCTCCATCCAGATGGACAGTAGCAAACAGCGCTCGGCTCTCTTGGGCTGAATCTGGCACGGAGGAAAATGGCTACTTCTGCGGAAGAACCAGCTGCTATTTTTGAGCCCTGTGGGTTTGCAGAGATTTTTATTTTCGCCAAGAGGCTGTGTTTTATGTATTATAGCCTTAGATTTCAGCTTGTTGCACTGGATAGCCAAGCCCTAGTTTTTAATTTCATATTGCTTTGGCTAGTGATGATGAGTCTGGCACAGGAAACTGGATTCAGAGGCAATTCTTCCTTCCATCCCTGAAGGAAAAAAAAAAAACCCTTCTTGTTCACTTTCAAAAGGAGCTAAAATTGAAGTAAGAAGATGAAAGGATGTGGGAGGAAAGGAATGACCCCATATCCCAGTCCCAGTTGATGACTGCATCACCCATGGGTGTGGCCATCCAGATGTTCACTCCTCCAGATGTACAGACTTTCGCCAGCTCAGGACAGACCCACCTGTGCCGTGAAACCCTGATTTATTTGAGGTCAGGCAGCTTGCCTTCAAGTCACACTGTAAAGCCAACAGCCGTCTTTCCCTCAGCTGCTGGGTGTTCTGCAGGCGACTGTCAGGCTTGCAGACCATCCAGGCACCGGGGCTCCCGGAGGGAGAAGGGTCCACTCGTCCATGGAAATGTCTGTAATACATGTTAAGTGGCCTGGGAGCGCGCCGTCTCGTTTATTGGCTGAAACATGACACGGAAAACATGTGCAGCTAGCACAGGGTCCCCACAGGCCCTGCTTCTTCCCAGGAAATGGAGTGATGAAGGATGAAGCAAACACGTGAATCCAGGCAGCCCACAGGCTTGGGTGTTTCACAATGCAAAAAGCATCTGTTGGGTGGAAATCCTGGGCACGAGGACTGGAATTTATAGAGACAGATTGACTTCCAGCCTCTTGCCGGGATTCCATTCCTGCTGCTAGGGGAATAGACTTTTCCATTAAGCAAGAAGGAATCTATCTCCACTCAGTTGTGCTTATTTAGGCATCAGATGCACACATACTGAACGTCGGTGTCTATGTTGGGGGCTGAAACCAAAGATGAATAAGGCAGGGTCCCCGTGGTCAAGGAATTTACTCTGCGACGAGAAGAAGATGCTAGCAAAAACTGGCAGAGCCTAGTGGAGTCTCTGAGAGTAATGTCCAAAAGGACGTGCAGGGGCAAGGGGGGACCCCAGGCATGTTGAGACCAATAACTATGTACTGGACATTTGCTATGTGAGGCTAACAAAGTCCCATCTTCTTTCTTCTTGATAGCATCATTTCAGATTTCCCTTGGGTGTTCGCCTCTTTCACAAGCAGTTGTTTGTATCCTTAGCCCAGGAAAGGGCCTGGGTGGATTGAATTTCCTTCTAGTGCCCCCTGTCCCACTGATCACAAACACTCAGGGTCAGGGTACATCATCCGGTCCCAATCTGTGTGATTCAGGATGGGGGTTGCTGGAGGCTTCGAAGGCAGAAGCTCACTTGCTTTTTAAAGAGAAGTTCTGAGAAAACCAGTTCTCCTTCCTGCTGGGTGATTGTTCTCCATTCTCCAGGAATCCTTTGTGTCATGGGAGAACGTAGGAGAAGATGCCACTGAAGGGTGAAAACAGAAAGGAAAGGTTCCTATGGCCTTGAGCTCTGGTTCAGGCACCACAAGCATGTCTGAAAGCCATCGGTTGTACAATTCAGAAGCTCTTCAGTGGGGTGGGCAGATAAGCACTCTGTTTTCTCAACCACTGTGGGTGGTCCTCTCTAACATTTAAAGATGGGGAGAAGAATTTCTGCCCATAGTAGTAGCTTGCCTCTGTGGAGCGTGTGCCATGTGCTGGACAATCTGACACACTTTCTATGTATGACTTCCTGTAATTTTCTACCACAGCCTTAGGAAGGAGAAGGTTGCAGCCTTATTTCACATGTTAGAAAATTAAGGTTTTTAAAGAATGGAGCTTAGTGGTAAAGCACTTGCAAAGCCCTGGGTTCGATCCCCAAAAAACAGGTGAAATAAATTGTTCCAAAGCACAAAGAATATATTTTAATATTGCTACAAGATGAAGTTAAATGTGAACTGAAACTTGCTATTGCATTAAGTAGGGTAAGTACATCAGAAATTTTACAGAAAATCTTTTGGGTCCATGCCAAGACTAAAGGCTGCATTTGAGTGTCCTGGGGTTGACTAGGCATCAAAGAAGAGGAGGTCCCCATGTGGATAATATTTCCTAAGAAGTTCAGCATAAATCATGTCCTTAAGACTAAGTAAAACCTACCTGTTACCCAAAGCCATTCTAACCCAAAAATTGGCAAGGATCCCTTTACTTGATGCTATTAAGAGATGCGAGTCACTTCTATGCTCTTTTTCCCTATTCTCAAATTAAAGCCCATGTTTGCTATCTCTTCACCATTGAGACTGGCACAACACGACCCAGAAAACATACCACAAGGAAAGCAGGAAAGGTGGGCCTGGGAAGAGCAATTGAAAGATATGCAAGACACACACACACACACACACACACACACACACACACATATATATATATATATATATATATATAAAATAATTGCAGTTAAGCATCTGTGGCCTCAGCATCCCAAATCTTAAATGTGCTATAATCTGGAGGGTTTTTTTTTTTTTTTGCGCTAATAGGAACCACAAGTGGAAAATTCCACTCCCAACTTCATGAGAATGGTCACCATATAGGTGCATTAAAAACAGCATAAATGCCAGGTGGTGGTGGCACACTCCTTTAATCCCAGCACTTGGGAGGAAGAGGCAGGTGGAGCTCTGTGACTTCAAGGCCAGCCTAGTCTATAAGTAGTAGTTCCAGGACAGGTTTAAAAACAACAGAGAAACCCTGTCTCAAAAAGCTAAACAACAACAACAACAAAAACCCAGAGCATACCATTTTTTCCAGGCTAGGCATTGCGATTTTTTAAATGTGAAATACCCTACACGGGCTCACATCTTCATGTCTTTGAATGCTTTGTCTTCAGTTGGCAGCTTTGTTTTGGGAGGTGGTGGGACGTTGACTTACCAAGTGTGAGCTCAGAGTGTAGAGGAAACACAGAGATAACAGACTTGGGTCAGCAGTAGAGAGGAGCCAGTACTCCTCAAGACGCACAAGGGTAAGGAGCAATTGGTTTCTAGAACTTGCCACTTGCATAGGGCTCCTCCAACTCCCCAATTCCCCTCATGGCCAGCCCATGGGAAGAAATGACCCATTTCTACACCTTCAGTTCTGATTTGACTGGCTCCTTCCAACCAAAGCCAGAGGCAAAGGGGCCTCTGACAAACCCAGATGGACCCCGCATGGACAATGCCTCTAGAGAGAAAAATGAAAACTTTCCAGCGCACTTGGTTATTTTTAAGAGCAAGAGTAAAAATGGAAGATTATACAGATGTCCAAATGTTGGGAAACAAGCCAACAGAGTATGGTACATTTTGCAGAGGGACGTTACCCAGCCATTACAATCTCGCTTTTGAAGAAAGAATAACACAGAAACATGTTTTCTATACAATCTCAGCTGATGACAAGTAGGGTAGAAGATTATATATGATTTCAATTATGGAAAAGAAAACCACCCATTGGAAACATAGATGAGAAGAAGCATGCTCAAAATTAAAGTATGCTGATTTGGTAATTAGAACGTTTCCCCCTTTCCTCCCCTCTTCCTCCTCTCTCTCCTTCTCTGCTTCCTCCTCCTCTTCTAATTGTCACATAAACCATGTTACTATAAAGAATAAACCTGTTGCTTTCTGTAGCTTGTAGTCTAGTGCTTCAGAAAGATTGATTTCTATCTGATTGCAACAAAATTCGGTGGAAGAAGAGGTAGTTTATTGATGTCAGCTGGTAGGTAGATGCAGGGAAAACTAGAGTGGAGAGGGCTGTCATTGTGCCTTGAGAGATGTGCTGGGTGGATAAACAGAAGAGGGGAATCCTGGGAAGAAACCAGCATGGTGCTTGTAAGTGCACACTAGCACAGCATGATGGGGGGATGTTCTAGAGCACCCACTGGCCAAATCAGAAGAGCTTTGCAAATATATATATTTATATGCCTCTCTTTGTTTTAGAGCCCAAGACAAATGCTCAGAAAAGCTTCCAGGCATTTCCAGGATTTTAAATCACAGACCTCAGCTAGAGACCTAAGCCATAAAACTATGTATATGTTGGCCCCTGTGAGGTGCATATTCAACATCTCTAGCTACCTCCCTCTGAGATGCTTCCTGGGCCACGAGTGGTGCATTGCCTGGGTCGTGGGTGGCAATGAATCTTGGGGACTGTGGGTAGAGGTGGAGGTGGGCATAGAGTGGACAGGTTGGAGACCTGTTCTACCGTTTGGGGTAGAAAGGGATATAGTGCCAATGCAGAAGGGAGGAAGAGGCTGCAAGATGGAAAGGGTTGGGGAACTGGGCAGATCCTGACTGCATCCTGTCCCTGACTGGGGACTTTCTGAAGTCCCGCTTCATCCCTGTCCTGAGTTGACTGAGATCCTCCACAGTCCTAGAATCGAGGCCAGCTGTTAGTGCTGGTCTGGCAAGAGTTGGTCTTACTTGCCAAGATGGGCAAGTGATTCTTCGCTTCAGAGACACAGCCAGGAGCATGGTCCTTGTTGGTGCCTAAGGACAACAGCAGCAGGCCACTAAAACTGAAGTGTCCGAGAGACAGGATAGTGCAGGTCCCAGGGGCTAGAGACATCAGGCCGGCCACTAACTCACATGAACTGCACAGAAATTTGTGGGTATTGCAGCACAGACAATCTAACAAACACAGACAAGCACTGCCCCTGCTTAGACACCTCTATCTTCAAAAGTTAGACTGCCTCTTTAGTAGAAAACCTCCCAGATCCTTTCAAAATCTTCGGTGCAGTGAGTCTTCTCTGGGGATTGCACAAGGCAGGGCTCTCAGATTTATCTTACCAGAATACCCTCCCCCTTGTCTCCCCTTCCCTACTCCCTCCTTTTTCCCTCCCTGCTCAGAAACAAAGGTAGCCCCTTCTCTCATCTATCTTTTCATTCAGCAGACATTTACTAGAGTGGCAAAAATAAGGGTTGTTTTTCTAACAGAACATAATCGTGATCTTACGAGGGCCATGCTAACTCCCAGGCACTGGGTGCGTCAGTGCACGCCACATGTGCACACCCGTGTAAATGCTGTATGTGTTTATATGAGGGTGCACAGGTGTGAGGGTAAAAAAAAAACGCAGAGAAGGGAACGAGTGAAAAGAAGGTGCCCCTGGCTTTGACGCCTATCCATGGTCTTCCTTGGTAAGGACAGCATCTCAACACTCAAGCAGAAAATCACGCTACTTAAAGTGGGCTTGAATTAGGTGGTCTGATTTATTTTGATTTAAATGAAATCTCCTCCAGCCAGTCTACCAGGACATCCCAGCATGCTTATGCCCCAGCCAGTTTTGCATTTCTGAAAGGAACTGGCTTTTCTCTGTAATTGTTTTCAATTTTTTTTCTCAAGTCCTTGATAAAGGGCTTACCCACGTGAGGAAAGATCCTCCTTTTGTTTGGGGAGAGGGTGATGAACAGTTATTGAGCATCTCTCTAGGCTGTCATCAGATTTAGCATTACAAATGTTCAATCTCATTCTTCTCCTCCAGAAGACCAGATAGCTTGTTTTCTTTTTACAGATGGGAGCAGCCTCCGGCAGCATCCACACATTGCTTTGGTGATTCCGAGTTTGTCTTCATCCTCTTCCTGTGAGAAATGACGTGACTGAACAAACATTTGTGAACCTTGAATGTGTCTTGAACCTGGCGTAGTAACTGAAGGTGTTACTTGTTGAAGCCCCTGTGGGTCCAACACAGATAATCATCTTTTCTAACTGGACTGAAACAGAGTCGCGAGGAATAATCAGACACAACTTACATGGTCATCATGGAAGGGCATCTCAGGGTCTTTTCTCCTGACAAACTCCTGAAGATCTCTCGCTTTTATTATTCAAACAGTTTATATACCATCACCTCAATTGAGCGGGGGAAAATACATTAGGCTATTAGGTAACCAGGTGAATGGCCTTCTGTCACGTCTGCACCTGTGTGCTAGCTGTCAAGTAGGCCTGAATTAGCATCTCTATAAGACATCCTCCAAATTACAAAAGAAATAAGCACCAAACGCCCTGACCAGCTTCAGCCAACACCTCTCCTCAGGTGATCTACATTTCTAACAAAAGAAAGAAAGGAGGAGTACACCCTTGCTATTGTTACACAGAGACAGCTTGTCTGCAGAGCTACACGACCATCTCAGATCGGGCTTATGGCTTTTGTGCCTGCCTGCCAAAACCATACAGAAATATGGGCCTACAGTTACTCTAAAATTCCTACGTTTAATTTTTATTATAGTCTTAGCATTCAGGGAGACTTGTGTTGAAGCCAGTCCAGGTGAGAGTGGTTATCTGGAGTTTTCCGTCTTCTGGTTCGCTGAGACTCTCGGGTGTTTGGTATGGCATCTGCCATGCCAGTCAAAGTTTGCTTCTCCGGTCAACCTCTGTGGCCTTTCTCCTGGCTTGCGTGACTTTAACGGATTTTGTTGCCCCGGGGACAGGTCAAAACTCGGCTCCTTTATGATGCAACCTACTCAGTGTTCTCAGCCTTCTGACTTACCAGAACTTTCCGAGGGGTACTCTTTCTCCTGAAGGAGGCTTTGTGTGCTTTAACTGGGGACAGGAGGGGGCTATTCAGAAATATGAAAACTGTGCCCAAAGGTAAAATCAGACTTTTAGTCTCCATTATGCCTTAGAGATGTGACTGTTTAGGAGGTCATTTAGTTCATATGTTCATATATTCATTTATTCAGCTTGGTCTTGTGCCAGGCTCACTGTTAGATGTCTGATGTGGAGAGAAACTAAACCAAGCTTAGCCCTCAGGAAGACGGCGGCCTCGTTAGGAAGAGAGACATTAGATTGATGTTTTTATGAAGCAATAATTTAAATTACATTTAGGGATCGAAGGACAGGGTATTGTAACAGTTTATCCCAAAGGCTCAAAACCAAGCCTGGGGATCTAAAAAAATCCTTCTAACAAAAAGATATTTCAGCTTAAACCTGACAGAGAAGTTGGCATTGGATAGATGGTGGAAGGGGAGAGTTTAGAAAGAGAAAACCGCCAGGCCTGGCGGCACACACCTTTAATCCTAGCGCTCAGGAAGGAGAGACAGGTGGCTCTCTGTGAGTTTGAGGCCACCCTGGTCTACAGTGATGGAGGAAGGTCATTGGCTAATAAAGGCACTGCCCTGGCCCATTTTATTGGTTAGAGGATAGGTGGGAGGAGTAAACAGAACAAAATGCTGGGAGGAAGAGGAAGTGAGCTCAGAGACTCGACCGCTCTCCTCTCAGGAGCAGATGCCTGAGAGAGACGCCATGCCCCGCTCCCAGGATGAAGCTCCGACCCAGGATGGACTAGGCTAGAATCTTCCCGGTAAGCGCACCTTGGGGTGCCATACACAGATGATTAGAAATGGGCTAAATTAATATGTGAGAATTAGCCTAGAAGAGAATGGGCCAAGCAGTGTTTAAATGAATACAGTTTGTGTGTTGTTATTTCGGGGCATAAGCTAAGCTAGCCGAGCAGGGGGCTGGGGTTTTGGGGACGCAGCCCCGCCACCCCTATTACTACACTACAGAGTGAGTTCCAGGCCAGTAAAAGCTACATAGTGAGACCCTGTTTCAAATATAAAGTAACATGTGTAAAGGCCCAAGGGCCTAAATGAGTCTGGGGAAATCAATGTGTGCAGTGTAGATCTACGTTTATTGACCTTTAGGGAGACACTCCAATTAGTTGGATGCAAAGCCTACAACAGGTGTCCTCGCTCAAGTACAAGTACTTGCAATCAGTGTTACAAGAACTTGTTCTAGGTATGGACAGACTACTAAGGTTCCTGAGACCTCTAAGGAGAGAGAAGAGAGAAGGAAGAGGAGGAGGAGGAGGAGGAGGAGAGAGAATTTACTGTAGTACATGTTTGTGTATGTTTGTGTGCCTGTACACCTGCAAACCAGAGGTTGACATCCAGTCCTGTCCTCAATGATTCTCCCTCTTAGTTTTTAGGCAAGGCTCTCACTGAACCTGGAGTACACCAATGTGGCTATGCCAGTAAGTTCCAGAGATCCTCCTGTCTCTGACACCTCCCACCCCATCACTAGAGTCCCAGACGCGCACCATCATGCCTGGCTTTTGGGTAGGAAGTGGGGAATCCAAACTGGGGGTCCCTCTGCTTGCACTGTAGGAACTTTACCGACTGAGCCATCTCCTTAGCCCCATCGTTAAGAAGATTTTTTTTCACATGGAGGTGTGGGTGGAGGTGGGGGAGCGATTCTTCTTTGGGAAAGGTATGTGATCATTGGTAGATTGCCCATGTACCAGTGGATGGCCCTATAGCTATGCATATATAGGCTGCACTAATTGGTCTCAGAAGATCATAAAAAAAGAAGAATTAGAAGAGGAGGATAAGGAAGAGGAGATAATGATGAAGTTAGGGAGAGAAAGGTGTGTGAAGAATCTAGGAAAGTTGGGGGTCATAGGAAATGAATAGATCAATATACATCATACGTTTGTATGAAATTCCCAAAGAATAAGTTTAAGATTCTATATTAAAAAGACAGATTGTCAAGGTGGATTATTAAGTAAGACCTGAGTCTATGTAGTCATGATTTAAAAAAAAAAAATCATCTTTAAACATAAAGAACCTGGTAGGTTAGAAGTGTGTGTGTGTGTATGTGTGTGTGTGTGTGTGTGTGTGTGTGTGAGAGAGAGAGAGAGAGAGAGAGAGAGAGAGAGAGAGAGACCACTTCTTTCTCCTCAATAGAGAGCATGAAGCAGCTGCGAGGGCCATCACAGGGGACATGCTTGGGATGGTGAGAAACACTTGTCAGAACAGAAGTCCGGGATCCTGTGAGAGCTAGCACAGGTGTACCTGCCAGCAGACACAGCAGTTATGAACACCCATGCCCTGATGTTGTGCTGCCAAAATATATGGGTCAAAAACTGGAACTGAAGGAGAAATAGAGCTTGTAACATGAGGGAGACAGGAGCATTCCACTGCGGTGATAAAACCTGCCAGTGAACCATCGGGAAAGACACAGTTGAATAACTCAGTGACCGTCTTCCTCTTCTCAATGGTCCCATTTCTACTCCAGAATCTTCCAGAAAAGGACCTAGATCCCACATATGAGAGAAAACCTGCCGTGTCTGCCTGACTCTGGCTTTCCTTGTTTTACACGGTGAATTTCATTCCTATCCATTCATTTTTTTTCTTCACAAATCATTTGTGTTTGTTCTCTTTTATGATTGCATGATATCCCACTGTGTGCTTCTAGCATACTTCCTTTATTAATTTATCTTTAATGGACTTTTAGACTGGCTGTTGTGAAGAGTATCATGACATCAAGTGTGCAGTTATCCCTGCTTATGTCGCCTCGGGTTCCTTCAGGTATGCAGCCAGCAGTGGTATAGTTGGATAAGACGGCAGACCCTTTCTGTTGTTGCTGTTCTTTAGAGATGGAGTTTCACGTAGCCCAGGCTGGTTTTGAACTCGATATATAACAGAGGCTGGCCTTGAACTGCTGATTCCCCGTCCCCGTTTTCACCTTCTAGGTGCTGGGACTACAAGCAAGCATCCTCACACCCAGCTTCACATCGTAATTCTAGCTTTAGTTTTCACCTCTCATTAGTTGCTATGATAACCCATTGTATCGGATGTTATGTTTTTGTTTTACAACTTGGAATCTGAAGTTCTGGTAGGTTAAGAATATGAACCCACATCACAGCATGGAGCTGCAATAGAAATAAGACCGATCAGTGTCCAGCTCCAAAGCTCATGTTTTCTCCCCACATCCCCAGCCTCCTCAAAAACTGAAAAAAAAATTTATTGCACTATACATTTTTCTCTGCTCCCCTCCCTTCCTTCCCTCTCCCCTGCTACCCTCTCCCATGATCTCCATGCTCCCGACTTACTGACGAGAGCTTATCTTTTCTTCCTTCCTATGTAGATCCATGTATGTCTTTCTTAGGGTCCTCTTTCTGTTCTAGGTTCTCTGGGGTTGTGGACTGTAGGATGATTTTTCTTTACCGTATGTCTAAAAGCCACTTATGAATGAGCACATATTATATTTGTGTTTCTGGGTCTGGTTTACCTCACTCAATAAGGTTTTTTTCTAGATCCACCCATTAGCATGCAAATTTCAAGATGTCATCATTTTTTTACCACTGAGTAGTACTCCATTGTGTAAATATACCATATTTTCTTTATCCATTCTTCGGTTGAGGAACATCTAGGTTGTTTCCAGGTTCTGGCTATGACAAACAAAGCTGCTATGCACATAGTTGAGCACATGTCCTTGTGGTACGGTTGAGCCTCCTTTGGGTATATACCCAAAAGTGATATTGCTGGGTCTTGAGGTAGATTCTTTGCTAATTTTCTGAACAATCACCATACAGATATCTAAAGGGGCTGTACAAGTTTGCACTCCCACCAGCAATGAGGGTGTGTTCCCTTTACCCCACAACCTCTCAAGCATAAGCTGTCATCAGTATTTTTCATCTTGGCCATTCTGACAGGTATAAGATGGAATCTCAGAGTTGTTTTGATTTGCATTTCTCTGACTGCTAAGATGTTGAGCATTTCCAGAAGTGTCTTTTGAGAGTTCTATGTTTAGGTCTGTACCCCATTTTTATTGGATTATTTGTTCATTTGATGTCAAATATCTTGAGTTCTTTGTATATTTTGGAGATCTACGTCTGATATGGGGTTAGTGAATATCTTTTCCCATTCTGTAGGCTGCCATTTTGTCTTGTTGACCGTGTCCTTTGCTTAATTGTTGCTCTCAGTGTCGGTGCTACTGGGGTTATATTTAGGAAGTGGTCTCATGCAAATGCATTCAAGTGTACTTCCCACTTTTTCTTCTATAAGGTTCAGTGTGGCTGGCTTTATGTTGAGGTCTTTGATCCATTTGGACTTGAATGTTGTGCATGGTGACAGATATGGACCTATTTTCATTCTTCTACATGTTGATATCCAGTTATTCTCTGCTGTTCCCTAAGTCATCTCCCGTCCCCTCTCCCACTTCTCTCTGCTTCCTGTATCCCAGGATTATATGGCAGCTGTGAGGAAGGTGACTTGAACCCTAATTGGGGCTGTGGAGAACTAGAGGAACAGTTTCCTTTCTCTCTCTACACAGAGGACACAGAGTTTAGGGCCTGAGGCAGGCCAAAGGGAGGCAGTGACCACGTGTTTGGTCTCTGGAATGTCCTCGTGTTCTGCAGACGGCTCAGCTTCCTACAAGTCTTGACCCTTCCGAGGGGACCTTCTCGTCGAGCACTGGAGCAGCACAAGATTACGACACTGCCAATTTTAGCACCCTTAAACATCTGGCGTTCTAAGGCTCCATTTTGGAAGGACTTTTTAAAAACCCTCCTTTCCGTCTGTCAGACTAACCAAGAACAGAAGAGGTCACGGCCCAGAAAAGAACAAAGCAAGGCTCCCCTTTCTTGATAACGGTGTATAATCCTTACATTCCAGCTCAATCATTCTGCAAAGATTTTAAGCATACTTTATGTGTGTTTGTGGCTAAAATATGATGTACTTTAAAAGTCATTCCAGCCCCTTGTGATGTGGTCATAAAAAATTATTCCTGCATTAAATACCTTATTCCCATCCTGTCAAGTGTGAGCTTGCTGTTGGATGAATCACTAGAGAAATAAAATGCTTCTCGATATGCTTCCCTTTCTGATTGCAGGTCTGAGTCTTATTCGATTAAAGGATAAAAGCAAATTGATCAAATATGTGGACACTTGGAGTACATTTTTATGGCCGCTGAGCAAATTCTGAAGTGCAGCAATCAGATTCGACTTTACTCCCGGGGCTCCCTGGGAACGAGGGAAACTGGATGAGGAAGGCCTGCCGCTGGCCCTGCCGTGGAGATCAATGACTGTCCAGTTTCTATGTTTGGCTTTCTATGGTCTTCAGAACTTGACCAGCATCAGGCAAGCCCAGAGGATTTCATGATAACGTGAACGCGAAACTTCTGTGGCGTTAACAAAAGCATGCCTGCTTTGCAGCTGGGCCTCCCCTCCATCCTCACCTCTGTCCCCTTAACCTTTGCATTAGTCTGGCCGTCAAGGTATAGGGAAAATGAGAAGAGACTAAGACAGGGGATGGGGGTTGGGGGCACACGGGGCAGCCAAAGGACCGTTGGTTTTCATATCAGCTGGGTTAGTAATCCTAACCCAGCTAACGTCTAGGTACTCTATGATTGAGTGCAACCAGCACCTCCCTGCCTTGAAATTCCTAACACTAGTTTTATTCTAGGGTTTGAAAGTGTCACTAGCAACAACCATTAAATAGCAAACTTGGTTACATGCCTTTCACCGGCGCCCTAACATCCCGAGGCCTGACCTTTCATGATGGCACAACAACCTGCCAAGAAGGGTGGTTGTGGAACTGGCACGGGTAAGAGAGACGCTGGAAGGAGTCCTGAGCTTGGATTTGAACCAGTGCATGTTTTGTTTAGTGTGGGCACTGGGCATGTGACCTCGGGGGCTGAGTGTGAGCCCCGGGGTGCCAGCTTAAATGACAGAACCCCAGGATATTAAATTTCACTGTGCCTCCTCCAGGTATTCCAGCTCTGCCTCTTTTTACTCACTATGTGTGCACACACACACTTCAGAGCACTCTCACCCCCCCCTCCCTCGCTCTCCCCCTTGGTTCACCTGCTTCCTTTCTGGCTCTGGTTCTTATTGAGTGTACGATCTTGGTCTTTTGTCTCATCTTTTCAGTCCCCACTGTCCCGCTTGGTCCTTCTGAAACCTCAAGGATGCTGGTGGCTTGAGATTTCTAAGCGTGAGGCCCAAAGTCAATAAAAATACACTCACAGGAGGGACAGGGAAGAATGTGGGAAGAGTGGTCAGCGTTTTAATCCAGGGAACTGAGAATCTCCCAGCATGCTCTTCCAGCCCAGCAACTTGACAGAGTGCCCTGCTCATGAAGGGCCTTCCTTAAGTGTTGGCTGGTTTGTTTTTGTGAGTGAAATTAAGGAAAACACCACTAAGTGTCCTGAAAATATCTCAAGGTAGAACCAGAGGAAGGATGAATGTTCCACCCACAAATATCTTACAAACAAAGGAAAGGATCGATAGACACAGTGGATCCACAGGGATGAACCACCAGTTTCACGAGTGAGGCCAAACCACTTACAGTTATAGCAAGGTCTCTGATACAGTAACCCCGAGATGCATCCATAAGCACTGGCCGCCGGGCCGCTCATACAACCGTGGGGCGTCGGCAGAGAGCTCATTCCATGAAGTGATTCATAGTGTCAAGGCCAATGCAGAGAGAGCATCTCACTGCCAGCCACACGGAGATGCAGCCCAAAGTGGTCGAAAGCCTAGCCAGTTCCCCAGCAGAAGGCTGTGGCCGGCGCGGGGCCAGGAGGTATTATTAGACTGGAGTTTTGTCAGGCCTTAAATTCAACCAGCTGGAGTTCTTTTTTAAGTACCATCCTATTCAATCTTTTGAATTAAAGAATTCGCCATGTAGTGGGATTTGATTATAGATGGAACACAATGTCCTTGGCATGGTTCCTCCTTTCTTATAGTGTGATGTCCACCACAGGCCTGGACATCTGCAGTCCGTGTCCGCCCAAGGCCTGTGGGTGGATGTGCTGGCTCAGCAAACTGACTTCTCTTGAGGTGATGCCGCTGAGCTCCTTGTAGCTCCGAGCGGTCTGGAGAGAAGAAAGAGCTGAAGGTGGAAGTGAGAGGAACTTAGTGGGCCGGAGCCAGGATGAGGGAGCCACTGGGGAGGGTTTAAAGGGCACACATACCTTCCTCTACTATGGAAGGCCTGTGATAGTTAATACATGCCCACACACACTTAGGAAAGAGTTCAAGTCCCACACACAGCCATCTTTGGCTTCAGTTCCACACAGACGGTTCTCTTCTGTTGATGAATTCACAGAAGGGAAGTAGAAGAATCTAAAGTAGTAGACATTAGAAAGGCAGAAGACGGACTGACAAGGCATGCACCAATCCTGTCTCGGGCACGCAACAATCCCGTCTCAGACATGCAACAATCCCATCTCAGACATGCAACAATCCCATCTCGGGCATGCAACAATCCCATCTAGGGCATGCAACAATCCCATATAGGGCATGCAACAATCCCATCTAGGGCATGCAACAATCCCATCTCAGACATGCAACAATCCCATCTCAGACATGCAACAATCCCATCTAGGGCATGCAACAATCCCATCTAGGGCATGCAATAATCCCATCTCAGGCATGCAACAATCCCATCTAGGGCATGCAACAATCCCATCTCAGGCACCTGCTACACCCTTTACATGATACATACATTCTAGAATGTTGTCTGCTCTCAAGGTGCTGACCGTGGGCACTCTACGGGGCAGAGAGATCAATATTCTAATTGTGTTATGTCCCGATTGTTCTTGCTTTCTTTTTAAATACCTTTATCAGTGAACGTGTATCAATTGCTGTTCTGAGTGAAAAATCATTTTCAACTGAAAGTTCTATCAGTTTATAGATGAAATAGACTGAGTTACTTACTCCTCGAAGAGTGTGTAAAAGGCAAGGAGGGGTGATGCCACAGTAGAGGTTGGGGCTGTGTGTGCAATGACCAATGAGAGGAAAGGGGAGTCTTCCTAGGAATGGTTCCTCTGAACTGCTGTGTGAGGACCCAGAGTTGTACAATCCCATATGCTCGTGGGTCTTTCCCAGGCACCATCTTCCCATTGCAAGTGGACTGTGACACAGCCTCCCACGTTGATTGCCCGCCAAAGACCCTTTTAAAATAAATACGCATTTACTGTTCATCATTTCTACCAAGTACTCAACTCCACAGTATCAGCTGTGAAGCAAATGGTATGTGATGAATGAATGAATGAAGAATGAATGAATGAGTGAATGAATCAAGAAGCAAAATCAATAACAGACATAACCCTTCCCTGATGGGATTTATACCTTAGCGCCATGGCTCTACTATATAAAGCAACAGAAGGATAGAATTAGCCAAGAGATTAAGCAAAGAGAGAAGCCAAGTTCCTGGACAAAATGCCAGAGACAAGTTACGAAAAGCAGAAAGGGCTGCTGTGGCTCACAGTCTGGGAGATTTCAGTCCCTGGTCTACTGGCCCCATGTTTTAAACCTATACATCATGGCATGGGGGGCGCATGTATGAAAACAAAACCATTCACCTCATCTGTGGGAAGCAAAGAGGAGAGGGCTAAAGTCCCGTAATATAATTTGAAGACAGACAATTTGCTCTCAGTTCCTTGCCTTTTCCTACACTGCCTATTTCACCACCACCTCCTTAGAGCTCAGAAAATCATCTTTAACCTCCCCCCATCTTCAGCAGACACCCCCACCACCAGCACCAAATCCAAGGGCAGGTGTGAGGTCAGTCAGGAGGAAGATGACGGTAATGGCAGGTATCGCGCACAACAAGGAGCCAGCAGTGTCCGGGAGGCATCTAACTGTACTCGTTCCAGACTTCCCCTGGCCATACACCCACCCTTCCTGGACCATGAATCAAGTGCCAACAGGAAGTCTGCTTACCCCAGTGGTGTCAGTGAGAAAACTTTCCAAGTGGACTTCTTTCTTAAGGAACTTGGAACTGAACAAACTGTAAAGCAGTTTATACTCGCATTAGGCAAAGCAAAATAAACTTCTACGGTCATTTTGGTGTTGCTTCAAATTTCATTACTGTAAATTATTTAAATTGCATTGCATAGACAGTATGGTGGGTATTATTTTTCACTAAATATTCAGAGTAGGCGGTTTTCTTTATTTAGATCTCTCATAGTTTCTATGTTAATATCTGTGCACTATTTTCTCATGTGTGCATATCATAATTTACCTGAAGTCTGACTTGCTGTTGAGCAAATCTACAGACAGCTTTTTTTGTCCTCTGATTGTAAAGTACCCCTTTCAGATGGGAACTTCACACACGAAATCACTAGGTCAGAAATAAGTGTATGTGATATAAGTGGAAGTATCGTATCTATTTCCCTAAGAATTACATAATTACCATTCACCAGTGATGTGTTTATTTATCACGCTATGACTGTCTACCCTAAAAATGATTGGAATTTCATCTTCCAAGAGATCAAATGTAAACTTCACGTCACTTTAGTTTGTGTTTTCCACTTGGATTGCAGAGTTGGGCATTTTCTCACTCAATGTACTTCTCTGCTTGCTCTTACGTCACTTTCTGCCTGTGTGTTATGTGAGTCATTGGGCCACTGTGCCTCGGGACCATGAGTTTTTACCCTACATCTGAACTTCCCATGCTCCGTATCAACACTCGTGTATCTACGATGCGAGAACTTCCCCCCATTTTTTTCTGTCTTTGTTTTCTCATATTCCCTCTAAGCACGCAGGCATATGGCCTCCTGGTTTGCTTATTTATATCTATTGATAGTTTCATTTGACACCCATGTCTAGAGCTTTTAAACTTATCAAGTGTAGCGCTGTTTGGTTGTTAAGAATATAAACACCTAAATGTCAAAGGATATCAATCTTCTCAGGAAAGAGATAATGACTGATCTCTGCCTCCCTCCCTCCCTCCCTCCCTCCCTCCCTCCCTCCCTCCCTCTTTCTCTGAGTGAAACCATAGATCTGTGTATACTAAGAAAACACAGTGCTGTGTACACCCCCAGACCTTTATTATAATTTCTAGGATTCTGAAATTAATTTTCTCTGATAAACAAAACTCTCATATTCTTTACGTTTGTTCTTTGGGACCAGTGAGATGGCTCACCCGGAAAGTTGCTCTCCTCCTGCTTTGAGGACCTGAGTTCAGTCCCCAGAATCCACACGAGAAGAAGTGACTCTTGGAAGTTGTCCTAGGATTTCTGCGTGTGTATCCCATTCCACCCACCCACCCCACACAATAAATAAATAGAATCCAATAAAGAAAACAAGTTAAGGGGCTGGAGAGATGGCTCAGCAGTTAAGAGCACTGACTCCTCTTCCAGAGGACCGGGCTTCAATTCCCAAAATCCACATGGCAGCTCACACCTGTCTGTAAGTCCAGATTCCAATACCCTCACACAGATAGACAAAAACACCAACGTGCATAAAATAAATAAAAAAAGAAGACATTCTGTAAATCTTTTAAAAATAGAAAACAAAGTAAACCTTTTCTTTGGTAACATTAAGTGTATACCAAAAAGAGTGGAGTTCTTTGATCTCTCAGGCTTGAGTTATCGGCAATTTCTCCATCAGCAGACCTTCCCGAGGTCCAGCGCCCGAAGCCAACAGCCACTTATGTGTCCAGCTCACGTTTCTTCTGGGGGTTGACTGGGCTTTCTCGGCATCTGCAGGCAGACAGAGCTTGCTTTGAGGCTAGTGAGTCACAGCAGCTCTGCCGGTTCTAATCTAGCAGCTGGCCCAGCCAGGTCCAGCTGCATCTGAAGTCCAAAATCAAAGAGCCTCAAATTGTTTGAGCATCAGTGAGATGCCATGATGGAAAATCTCCATCTGACCTCATGTGAGGGAGGCGTCGTGGTGGGAACACAGACACACTGACGGTACCGGTTAGAGGACTGCGTGCAGGCTATATGTGTAAGGTCTATGTGAAACAAATACTTCTGGGGTGAACTTCTCACTTCTCCCCAGAGATCACTGTGGGTCTGAGAGTTTTCCAGAATCAAGAGAATTCAGAATTTGAAACACTTCTGGTTTCAAGTATTTGGGATAAGAGGGACGGGGCCTAAATGCTTCACAAAAGAGAACATCCAGCCTGATCCAGACCAAGTAGCTAAATAAACAACAAGGGGCCGCCTCTGGCTCAGATCTTAGAAACCGGGCAACTCTAGGAGGGTGTGGAAGGCGCAGAACAAGCCGGGATTCTAAACCCTCTTGTTACTGGATCAGCAGTCTCTGGGAGACCTCCGTGCACACAGCGAATGGGCCCCAGAGACAGGGTGGCTTTTGTGCCACAGGCTCTGATCACAGAGAGTGAGACCCCGCAGGTGCAATGATAAAAGTGAATCTCAGGAGAGGTTTGTTTACTTTGCCACCTGACTCCTCGCAGGGCAGGTGTGGGGGAACAAAGTGGAGCAGGCAGGAAGCGCTCCTGGCCTCTCAGCCAGCCCTTCCAGCAGGGGCATGGTGGAGCACTTAACTGAGACTATCTTTCTCCATCTTGGGCCCCTGCTGGGCTGGAAGACATTCGCTAAGAGTGGCTAAGGTGGCAATATTAACATCCCTGTCTATTTTGAAATACATATCAAAGGCTGTAAATCTTTTTCTGGGCACTGTGAGTTGTATTTACCATCAAAGGCATAGTAATGTCCATTCCCTTTTATGGAAGAAATAGGTGCTTGGGAAAACAGCTACTTTTCAATTAATTTTTTTTTTTTTGGTGTGTGATATATGTGCTTGTATGTGCACGAGTACACATGTCCATGCATGCGTGGAGACACATGGTGTCCTTTCCTGTCTCTCGCCATCTCGTTCCCTTGAGACAGGGTCTCTCACTGAACCTGGGACCGGGCTGGCCTTCAGGAAGCCCAGCAGTCCTCTTGTCTCAGCATTTCGCAGGAGCATCTGTATCCACACCCGGCTTTTTCCATAGGTACTGGGGATTTGAATGTAGATTCTCATGTTTGCTCGGCAAATACTCTTACTCCCTGAGCCGTCTCTCCTGCCTCGTCAGGAAGGAAACTGTTGAACTCACACCTGCCCAGCGAAAAGATGGCTTGAGTCACAGCAGCTGAAGCTCTTTGCATAACTCTTCTGCTGAGAAGATACAAGGCCACTGTGCTCCAAAAAACCTTAGTCAGGCAAATGTGAGTTTATGAAAGTATTGCCAGCAATGGACTTCAGGATATTGAAAAAAAAAAGAGAGAGAGAAAGAAGAAATAGGAAGGGACGCGGCTGCTCCTAGGTGTGGTGAAGGAGAAAGTTTATTGTAGATAAAAGGAAGAGTGTGGAGGCGGGGGCATATCTGGGAGAGTTTATAGTGGATATGACCAGACTGAACTGGACCATGTGGGGAGAGGGGGAGGGGACCGGAACCAGGTGAAGCAGCCAGGAGGCCAAAGGTACAAAAGGGGAGAGTGACCAAAATGGCTGGATTATACAGGGATGAGTCTCTGGGGAATGGCAGCTGGAGAATTCAGGGTAGAGGGCGAGTACACCAGACATACCCTGTAACTGGTAGGGACTGAGGGATGCTGGGAGAACCTGGAGGCCAGGTCCTCTTGGATATGAAGTTACCTCAACCGTTTGTTCTGGGTTTGAAACTTAACAGATAGGGAAGGGGATGCTGTCCGAGAAGAGAAAGGGGTCTCAAGAGAACCCAGAAGACCTCTGATGTCCCTTTTTCTAAAGGAACAGCCTGTGCTGGTACCCAGGATTGGGACGAAAGTTTCATGGAGAAACCACCTTCCAGCCCGGCCCTTCTCTTCCCTGCAAAGCCTACTCTCGGGGCAAAGGTCGGACTTATTTCTAGCTGATGGTCCCAGATCTGAGCTAACGGGCTCCTTGCAGCGCTCACTTGGTAAAAGCCATGCTTCTTTTGGAAGGAGCTTTTAAAGGAGGGCAGGGGCGGGGTGGGGGCGGGGACGGGATGGGGTGGGGGTGTTAAGTGGCAGCTCTGGAATTCTGCATTTACAGGGCATTTGATACTCGAGAGGGTAGTTGTCATTTGAGAGGAAAGGTTAAGCCAATTACTTTGTCTGGAGATGGAAAAGATGAAGAGTCGGCCTAATAACAAGCTTTGGGTCCGTGAAGAGCCATCCTGAGGAAGATGGAGGCCACCTGTCCAAGCTCTATATCGAAAGAATAATCGGGCTTTTGTGGCAGATCTGAGAGAACAACATTCCCTGCTGTGGGAAGAGGACAGAAGGAACCTCCTGACGGGAAGGCATTAGGAGGTCAATGTGGCCAATGACCCCCTGGAGGAGTTTCTTCCACTTCAAGACCGTCATTTGACGTCTGGATATAATTCTAAAGTAAAACCCAAACAGCTTAGTGAGCTAGCTAAGAGCAAGTCGCTCAACTTCCCTGGACTGTTTCCTCATCTGCCCCACTGTGTATTAGTTACAGCAGGTGTTGTTGCTTCAACAAAATTCCGTTATAAAAACAATTTGAAGAGAGGCTCCCAGTTCCATCTTGGCAGGAAAGTCACCCAAGAGAGAGCAGGAGGGGGTCACGTGATATCAACAATCAACGTAGTGGTTGGCTTCCTCCCATTTAGAACCCCAGCCCTCCGGATGGTGCTGTCCACATTTAGAGTTGGCCTCTCCACCTCAATGACCCAAATTAAGAAACGTCTTCACAGGCGTGCCCAGAGGCAGGTCTCCACAGGAACTCTAGATCCTGACAAGCTGCCAATAGATGGCAACCCTCACCTAGTAGGTTTCCGTGAAGCATATGGTTCTCCCATCCCAGAACCATGAAGGAGGACTGGGCTACCACCACAGTACACTTCCATCCAGCCACACGGTGCTGAGCAAAAGAAAGAAGTGAATTCTCCTGGACTAGGTGGGGATGGTTTACCAAGTCTGAGGTGCGCTAAAGTTTTTCTTCCTGCTTTGAAGTTGCCAGATTGCTTTGGATCTAACCTTGAAATCACGGTCAGGTTGTTTTCTTTCAGCTCTCAGGCCTTGCAAGTTCCTCCTCATCCAACCAGTTTGCTCTGTGTTTGTCCCCAGCTGTTGACAATGTGGTGTGGGTTAGAGATGGAGGGAGGGGCCTTAAAGAGCAAGTTTTAATCCAGTCCTGTCCGTGGTTCCTTCCTTTTTACTGGCAGTAGGCATCTCCTGAATGCCTCTGGTATTGGGGAAAATCACTACCTCATTGCTAAAGCTATTCCACTCTTTTGAAATTTCAATTTGTTGACATTTTACCCCCCCCCCCCCCGAATGTAACCAAACTCTATTTCTCTGTAGTAGAGCTCACGCCTGAGAAACAATAAAGAGGCAGGTAAATAAATCCATCTATAAGGGCCTTGGTAAAAGCAAGACGTCATGGAGGGTGGAGGTGGGACAGGGAAGCAATGCCCTTCCAAGGAAATTGGCTATTTCGCTGCACTGATATCACTGTAGTGTGGTCCAGAGTCGCATCCAGGGCTTGTTGGTGCTATCTTAGCCAACTGTGTGTGGAGACCTCCAGAAGTTACACTGGAAGGAAGGGCATCCTTTGGATATCATTGGATAACCAAGATTAGAGGCTGAATTTTAATATTACCCAAAGGACTGAGGGGTATTTTTAAATACATCTTTTGAATCCCTCTAATGTCTTAAAATCGTTATTTGCTTATTTAATCATTTCTTATTCAACATTGGTTTATATTTAATCAACTTATAAAAATAAAAGTGATCTAGTGAATTCATTTTTAAAAATTAAAATACATATAAAACAAAATAAATTATCTGTCATTGAGGCCTGGTTCTGACCCTTGGAAGCATTCAGGACTGAAAAGATCACTTTTCCATGCCTAGTAATATTATTGAATTAGTATTGCTATTTACTTATTTTTGCTTTTTGAGAGACAGTGTGTGTGTGTGTGTGTGTGTGTGTGTGTGCGTGGGTGTGGGTGTACGCGCATACAGACTGCAAGTATGTGTTCGGGGGCTGGTGGACAACCCCAGAAGTCATCTTCAGCAACATCACTCACCTCATTGGAGACAGGGTCTCTCCTGGGCTTGGAACTGAGTAGATTGGCTATCAGTGAAGCCTAGAGGTTGCCCTGTCTCTGCCTCCCTATTGCTGGGATTACAAACACACATCAACTCCCCCCCACACACACATACCAGCATTTTTACAGGCATTCTGGGGACCAATGTCCTGTGCTTGCAAGGTAAGCACAACTGCACCATCCTCTAAGCCCCTGAATCTTCTTTAAAAACTTAAAGTTAGCATATAAAATACTAGGAAATATAAATGAAGAAGGAGAGATTAACATCCCACAATTCACCCAGTTGTTATGATATGGCGCCAATGGTACCCTGGCAGGTGAGCCCATGAGGCGAGGGACAAACATGGCCAGGCAGATAGAACATAAGTGGGAAGTTTTATTGGGGGGAAGGAAAGAGAGGGAGGGGAAGAGAAAGAGCGAGTGATGTGGGATTCCCCTCTGTATGCTGTGAATTATGTTTTATTACCGTTGGTTAGTAAAGAAGCTGCTTTGGGTCTCTGGCAGGGCAGAATAGAGCTAGGTGAGAAAACTAAATTGAATGCTGGGAGAAAGAAGGCGGAGTCAGAGTAAAGCCATGTAGCCGCCAATGCCAGATGCTGGCCAGAACCTTACCGGTAGGCCACAACCACATGGAGATATACAGGTTAATTTTTTTTTAATTTATTTATTTATTAAAGATTTCTGTCTCTTCCCCGCCACCGCCTCTCATTTCCTTCCCCCTCCCCCAATTAAGTCCCCCCCCCTCAGCTCGAAGAGCAATCAGGGTTCCCTGTCCTGTGGGAAGTCCAAGGAACCCCCACCTCCATCCAGGTCTAGTAAGTTGAGCATCCAAACTGCCTAGGCTCCCCCAAAGCCAGTGCGTGCAGTAGGATCAGAAACCCAGTGCCATTGTTCTTGAGTTCTCAGTAGTCCTCATTGTCCGCTATGTTCAGGTTAATTTAAGGTGTAAGAGCTAGCTAGAAATATGCATAAGCTATTGGCCAAACAATATTGGAATTTATGAGCAGCCTTTGCCAACATGAGAGAGAGAGAGAGAGAGAGAGAGAGAGAGAGAGAGAGAGAACGAGAACAAGAATGAAAGCAGGAAAACTTCTGCCTGCTCCTTCAGAGGAAGGGGGCAGGGTGGGGGAAGAGACCAGGAGAGGCCAGAACTTGTTTCTTAAAGGGACCTTTGAACCTGCATATAGACTAGGACCCTGGGCTGGCCAGGGTACTACCTGGGTGTATCTTGCCAGATGACAAGGCAGGCCAGCATAATGCCTGAATCCTAACACCAGTGACTCAAAACGTCCCCCTAAGCCATATATTTTTAAAAGCTTTCCACCACCAAACTAAGGAGCAAGTCTTTTTAACACATGGGCTTGGGGGACATTCAGTTCAAACTGTAACAGTCAGCCAAGACGTATGTGTCCCCACCATGAAGGAATTTTCATGCTAAGGGTGGGAAAATACCAGAGAAACTGGGGTGAATTACCTAATGTAATGTGATGACTCAGAGTCACCCAAATAACAGGCTTTCTGTCTCCCACTTTCTCTTCTGATGGCAGAGCTGGCACATCCCATCCCTGGACTGTTAGTTAGCTTTCCATTGTATGCCTACTGCAAGGAGTGGCTTACAGCAACCCCAGTTTATCCCTTTGGTTGGCCACAGAGCAGGAGGAGGAGGAAAGATTGTGAGTGGGCAATCCACAGCGCACCCTACAAGTGCATGCTGGAGGTTTTGGACTTGATCCTGGAGACGTGAGACATCTCCAGACTTTTTACACAGGAGACAATTGCCTCACCGGGTAATTGAAATACAGAAGGAATGAAGTGGATTAAAAGGACCATGTGACCCACACTGAAGCAAGAAAGACTCTTGTTAGATTATTGCAATAACCCAGACATGTGATAAGATCTAAACAGAAACTGTGGCTGTAGATATGTAAATTAAACGCTGAATTTTAAAGCCACAGGACACTTGTACCTCGTGGTCTAAATGAAGACGGTACTGTGCCTGGTCTCAACCCAGACAATCCCCATTTGTGAAGGAGAAAATAGTGAGTCAGACGTTAGAGGAGGCTTGACCAAGTTTCACTCAGCGGCCAAACATGACCTGCCTCACCAAGCTAACGTCTCATGAGATTGGAGTGAGATTTCTCCCATTCTTTGGCTCTTTGACATGTCCGACACCATCTGGCATGCTCCCCTGGGGCTCTCACATCTACCTGGCGCCAGGTGGGTGGAGAGTGGGCAGAAAGCCCTGATTCTTTCTAGTTCGCTTTGGGGGTGGTGACTGGCTACAGCAGGATGTGTCAATTCATCAAGTCCACTTTCCACAGAGTTTGACCAATCACAAGCTGGGCAGTATCCGTTTGAAGACTGGCTTCCCACTTCCAGGAGTCTTGAGTTATTTTATGCGAGATTTACAACTGAGATAAAGCTAATCCTCCTAGAGCCTCTGTTATTAAAGAAGCCACCCTGTGTGAAGCAGAGCTTGGGCGTGCTGAGTTCTCCTTAACGACCTATGAGAAATGCTGGCTGTGCAAGAATTGCCTGGAGAATGGTGGCTTTGGGAGCAACAGTGAGGGAAAGGTCGGGAAAAGCAAGTGTCAGCCTTTGCCATGTCTGTTAGGCAACCATCCTGTCTTTGCTCATTAGACGATGATGCAATGATGAATATGGTTCTAAAGGTAGCCATCTGCTCTGTGAGGTCAGAGGCTGTAGTTTCCTGGTCCTTTCCCCGCGGTGTTGCCCAAAGCTACTGAAGTCCATGGCATGTGGTACACGATAAATATTTGAGCTAATGTCTGATTTGTGTTTGTTTGTGCATGTGCTGGAGCCTGTAGAGCCAGAAGACAATCTTGGCTGCCATTCCACAGGCTCTGTCCTCCTTATTTACTGAGTTGGGGTTTCTTACCAGCTGGAAAAGATGTATGTCAACTAGCCTGACTGCCCCTTAAGCCCTAGGGACTCGCCCGTCCCTATTTTCCTAGCATTGGATAATAATCACACCTCTGCATCTAGCTTTTTTTTAAATTGCTTTTTATTAAGCTCTACATTTTTCTCTGCTCCCCTCCCTGCCTCTTCCCTCCCTTTCAACCCTTTCCCAAGGTCCCCATGCTCCCAATTTACTCAGGAGATCTTGTCTTTCTCTTCTTCCCATGTAGATTAGATCTATGTATGTCTCTCTTAGAGTCCTCATTGTTGTCTAGGTTCTCTGGGATTGTGATGGCACCTAGCTTTTTAAACATGAGTTTTGAGAATCAGGCACAGGCCCTCACACTAGTGAGACTGAAACCCCCTCCCCAGCCCTGTTTTTGTTTTTATTAAATGATCCATTGTGCAGTTTGTTTTGCCCACATCAACTTTGAAACACTTCTAGAACTCCCCAAACACTGTTTTTATATGAGTTTTATTTTATTGATAATGAGTCAATGGCCAGAGCCAAAGAGTGAATTAAAATCTACGCCTTTAGCAACTGGCAGAACTAGGATTCAAGTCAAAGGTTTCTCATGGTCTTTTCTCCCAAACAGTATTGGGATTTTCTTTCATCAGAAGGATGTTTCTCTATACAAAACATCTCCGTGTTAGGTTAGTTCAGTCCCTGCCCCCTACTTCATAGATGAGAAGGATACAGGCTCAGAGAGGCCAAGCACTGAAAAGCTTGGCCAAGTAAAATTTGTGCTCAACTTAAATCCAGCCCAGTGGGTTTCTGTTTTTGTTTTTGTTTTTTCAATCCGACCTTGAAACTCTTCTAAGATGAGGCAGTAGGCAACTAATTCAGCAAGAGCTGGTCCAGAGAGCTGGATGCATTCACCCCTGCAGCCTTGCTGCATGTCTGCAGAGCAGAGAGGCATGAAAAGTCGCATCCAACACAAGCTTTAAACCCTGCACGGCTGTTTTCTGGTTCTTGATTTTAACCGACACAGCCTGCCTCTTGACTGAAGCACGGGCAAGCTTTTGGAAGGCCACTGCGAGTTTGCTGTTGAAAACATCCAGGTTTGGATGCAATCTAGACTCTGGTAAAGTACTTAAGCTCATAAAGGGCTAACGCTTCCTCCGCACTCCCTGAAAGTACCTCACTGGCTCAGTGCGTGCCAGCTCAGAGGAGAGAAGCCTGTGTCCGTGGCTTGGATGGTCTTGCGCATGTGACTGGCTGGGGGCATTGTGCCAGGCTAAGGCCTGATGCATTCATTAGGCCCTCCTCCGTCTTACTGCATGTTACCCAAATCTTTGGTGGAGTGTTGGGCTCGGTCCCTATATTTTAGCCTCAGAAATAGATGACGAATCCCCGCGTTAAATTTGCAGCCAGGGGCCTGGAGAAACCCCAGGTTCTGTTGCCATCTGCTTGCTCTTTCTTTTCTTCCTAGGCTATGCTTGTAGGTAAATCCTACTTCCCTTCTCTCTGGGGCCCAATCTCTCTGCTACTTGATCTGCCAAACCCCAAGGCACCCCCGTGGATGCTGCCCTGCCATTGTCCCCTCCATGCCTTCCCTAAGGAGCCACAGCAAATCCTTCCTCCCCTACCTGACTTCCGTCAGGTATTCTGTTGCCATGAACAAGGAAAGGAACCAAAACACAGTGTCAGACAGACACACTGGACATCCACTCCTATCCTGGAGGCCCTGGCTCTCCAGCGGGGAAGTCACACACCACGATTGGAACTCACTGGACTCCCCTGTGGCCCAGCTAGGGACACATTGGTTACCTGTCTTGCTTATGGACAGCCCTGGGGACCGCAGGTCATCTCTTCCAGAAGTTTCCCTTGAGTGCAGCACATCTGCCTTCCCAGAATCCTCGGTAACTTATTGACCTAACTTGAGACACGTGTCCATTTCTGAGCCATACTGGGGGCCGAGAGGTGACAAAGATGTTTGAGTTCAGACTTCACTCCTTTAAAAAAATATGTTTTTTTTAAAAGACAGATATTTTCCTTGCAACCCTCAAAGCCAAAAATTCCTAGTAAAAGCTATTTTCATACCAGGGAATTGTGGCTTTACTTAATTGATTTTCCTTCCATTTTACCATAACTATCATTAATAGGAAGGTAGATAGTAAAGCTGTCTTAGAGGAGAGAATGAAGGAATTTAACCACCAGGCAATAGATTTCTTGCTGCTTTTACGCTTCCAGCTTTCTCATTTCCATTCCCCTTTGAACTTCATTCCTGGGGCATTGAGATCTCCGTATGCTCGTGTAAGCAGAAAGCGACAGGCTTCCTTTTGGGCTCGGATGGCCCACCATGAGTCAAACCTGCTGGAAGCTGACATAGCAGTTAGGATTGCCTGGAGCAGCAGCAGAAGTCCCTGTGAGGCTGGCAGCTCTGAGTCAGCCTGCCCTGCTGGACGTGTGGACTGTTTGAAGGCACTGCCTCTGTGGGCAGATTTGCTCTCCCAGGCTTGGCATCTGCACACTGGGCACTCAGAGGGCAGGTGGCAAACCCTGGTCACAGCTCCATAGCAAGAGTGTGTGTCTCCTTCACGCTCTTTATAAGGTGGCACTGGAGTGGTTTGGGTGCCCAAGAAGGATGGTGGTGGGTGTCTAGGGAAGATGTTAGCAATTAAGTCAGTGGACTTCATAAAACAGAAGGCCCAACTCCATGTGGAAGGGCACCACCCCATCCCATGCACCTAAGGACTAGGGGGAAAGCAAGAGAAGTGCAAATCAATCTCTCCCTCCCTCCCTCCCTCCCTCCCTCCCTCCCTCTCTCTCTCTCCCCTTCTCCCCCACCTCCTCCCTGTCTGCTGGGATGTCCATTTCCTCTGCTCCTGAACATTAGAACTCTGGGTTCTTTGACTTTTAGACTCTCGGGGCGGGGCTTATATCAGTGGCCCCCACAGTTGCACACCGGCAGCTCCCCTGGTCTCCGGCTTGCAGAAGGTACGCCATGAGATGACTTCCCACAAGGGCAGTCCCAGAATAGAATCCTTATTGTCTGCATTGCCCTACGGAGCCAATTTCTCTGGAAGGCCTTGGCTAATACATTGGGATATACTGAATATTAAGTAAGCACCTTATTTATAAGTTGATGCCTATGAGGTCAATGATCCTTCCTGGCCAGGTTAATTCAGAGTACCTGTTTCACCTGGAGAGCGAGCTTGGTCTTGGAAACTGTAGTTTTGAATGGCATTTATTTCCTCAGCTCCAAACTTTGCTGTTAGGGTGGTAGCTTCGTCCCAGAATGGCATTTATTTCCTCAGCTCCAAACTTTGCTGTTAGGTTGGTAGCTTCGTCCCAGCCCCTGGCATCCTTATATCCAAAGAGTCTGGAATGTATGGGTGGAACCTCTATCCCAAGCCCCGCCCCTGAAGTTGCCTCAGTCCAGACTCTGCCTCTGAGAAAACCCACCAAATGATAACCCCTCCCCAGAGATGCTCAAGACCATTCCCACAGGGTATTCAAAGTGTCCCTCAGAAGAGAAACACTTGGTTTTCTGGTCTTCCTTTCCCATCTCTCCGGGAGCATGGTATCCATTAAACCTGAGCTTTTTCTAATTTGGTTCTATTTGGTTTGATTGGTCTGGCCTGATTTGGTTGGATTTGGTTTGATTTAGAGTTTTGTGTCGATGGAGAGGCTTATTGGGGGTGTAGACACTATTTCTACCTGCTGCATGTCAGCTTCCTCAACTGGGAAGTGAAAACTGGTCTTCATCTGAAAAACAAAGACACCAATTTAAATTGTCTGAAAGGCTCACATTTCTCTGACGTAATTCTCAGTTTTCCTATGTGTGAAATGGAAACAACCATCGTTTTCCTACTTAATGCAGAGTTGGCGAGATAAAGATGAATTACGTGTATATGTGCGTATGCATGTATGGAGCATGTGCTTGTTCATATGTACATTTAGAGGCCAGAGGTCAAATGTCAGGTGTCTTTACCAGTCATTTTCCACCATATTTACTGAGACAGAGTCTCTCACTGAACCTGGAGCTCACCAGTTCAACGAGGCTGCCTGGCCAGCAAGCCCCAGGAATCACTGGGCAGGGACGGCTGTGTTCCTGAGGATTAGTCTCGCCAAGAAGCCAGACACCCAAGGGCTGTGTCATTCTAAAGCCAGTGACACTGCAAAGAGCCCGTGGCCAAAGCAAACTCTGGAGGGCCCTTGTGGTCCGCATCCTCTCAGCTGTCTCAGAAGGGAGTCTGCAGTTGAGGAGACTCCGCCATGGCTCCACACACAGGGTTCCCCTTCTCAGACGGGTGACTGTCCGCCTCTGTCACTTGATGCTTCTTCACAATGGCGCCTTTTTTCTCCCAAGGGACGCACACAAAGGGGGCTCGATTTTTAAAAATTCACGTCAAAGATACCCCCCTCCTCCCAAGGCTTCCTGTTCATAACAGAAGCTATCATCATAAAAATTAGCAGAGCATTCCTCTCACCACAATACAACAGGCCCTTTTTTAAAAATGCAAAAATGATTTCCCTTCTGGAGAAGAATTTATATGAGAGGTTAAGACAGAGAGAACTTGAGTTTCCGTCCAACTTCAGCAACAGCACTTCCCCGTTAGCTTGTTAGCTTAAATCTGCCTGTTACCAGGATTAGTGCTCAATCACTTCAGGAAAGGGCTACTCAGAGGCAAGAAGCTTAGATCAGTTGAAACCAGATCTTTAACTCGGTGATTTTTTCAGACTTGAGTATGCCTCAGAATCTTCTGGAAGACTTGTTAAAATACAGACTGCCGGGCTCTATCCCCAGAGCTTCTGATCGGTAGGTCTGGAACGGTGTCTAAAATCTTGTACTTCTAACAAGTTT
The DNA here is from genome assembly GCF_018167655.1 of Microtus oregoni. Taxonomy (NCBI): domain Eukaryota; kingdom Metazoa; phylum Chordata; class Mammalia; order Rodentia; family Cricetidae; genus Microtus; species Microtus oregoni. The sequence continues at coordinate 92,299,175 of NW_024543060.1, read as the reverse complement.
CCGATTGATGCTTCCGGAGATCCAGGGCTCATGTGTGAGGACCACTGCTCTGTGCCAAACAGTTACTAGGTTGTTGAGCCTCTCAGGGAAGAAGTTATTATGTCTAGAATCACTATAGCTGCTGCTGGGCTTCTGTCCCTGAATGCCATGACTCTACCATCTGGGAGTTTGTATCTGTTCTTGACATGGTAACTTCTGTCCACGTAGGAGACTCACACCACTTCTCCAGGTGACTTCCCTGTGTCACAGTTTTTTTTTTTATTACCACCCCCTCCCCCCTGTGTCACAGTTTTGACCCTGCTTCATGGACTATGTCTTGGTCTTTTTTTTTCCTGGCAAAGAGGCTGTAGGATTGAAAAAAAATAAGGGTGTTTTGTGTGTGTGTGTGTGTGTGTGTGTGTGTGTGTAAGAGCGAGAGCGAGAGAGAGAGAGAGAGAGAGAGAGAGAGAGAGAGAGAAAAGAGGGGAGGGAGCAGGTGAGGGAGAGGGAGAGCGAGGAGAGAGAGAGAGTTAGTTCATTGAAAAGGTTTGTAGCCAAAAGATCACGGTCTATGGTTATGACTGGCTACAAGCTCAACACCAGCTTTTCAGTAAACAAAGAGAGAAATAAAGACAATTAGAAATTCCCGAAGTGTAGGAGATAATTTCTCATGTGTGAGCGTTTCAATGTTTTCTCTTTTCCCTTTACTGCTGATCACATCCTACTTAAGGGGAGTCTAAGGAAATCTTGGGGTTTGGCCCCTAGGAAAGCAGCCAATGCGTTCATTATCTTCCTCTGGGCTTTTCAAAAGTGTGCAAAGGAACAAGATGACGTAGAACGCACAGATGGATATATGGGAACTGCGCGGTGGCTCCATGGGCGAAGAGCTTGTTGCTTAACAATGAGGACTTGGGGTTGATCTCAGCACCATGTAAAAAGCTGGCCATGGACCTAACTCTGGAGAGGCAGAAACAGGAAGATCCCTGGACGAGCCTGACCCAATCGGTGACGCCGCATCCTAACCAAAGAATTTGTCTTAGTAATACAAGGTGGGCAACAATTGGGGGGTGACTTCGGGTCTCCGTGTGTACTTTCATACACACAAATGTGCAGACATACTTGCATTGGCACGTACGCACGTACGCACACACGCACGCATGCACGCACGCACGCACGCACTGGTATGAGCCTTTGAAATAGCTACATCTGAGGAATTCTTTGCTCCTTGGTAGAAATGCTAGTTCATGGAGCCGAAAGGCTTGAGAGACTCAATGCTTAGCAGGGCCTAAGGCAGCACCAGGAATACCGACTCAGTTTGCTCTGCCTGCCATTTTGCTATGGGTCTCTCACTTCCCCTCTGCATGAAAATGTATGGTGTAAAGGCCCAATGGGATTTGGGACCCAGAGTCCATGAAGACCCTATGAACAGAAACAGAATCCTTGAAGAAAAAAAAAAACAGCACCTGGGTATGGAAAGAATGTGGCAAGAAGGTGGGGGTGATAAGTTACCACGGCCTCAGCTCCTGGGTTCAAATCCTAGCTCTGCCAGATGGTTATATGTGCAGATTCAGGGGACTTTTGCCCTCATCAATAAAAGCAAAATGATCATGTTTATCTGTGTGGTGTCTGTGATGATGCAAACGCGGTACATCCATGTAGGCACATGTCATATCATGGCAAATCAGTCCAATGACCCGTTGATGACCAGTACAATGTGTGGGAAGGCTGTCCTTGATCTAAGTGAGTCTGTTGCTCTTGGTGGGTCTCAGACACATGCAGGCTCTCAAGTGTGAAAAATGAAGGTAAGTGAGCCATGTCAGTCTGGTCTCCCAGCCCCACCATCCCACGGGAGAGATCTGTCAGGCCCATCACGAAGGTCACTGAGTACAGATGTCCCCAGCCTTTGAAGCCCAAAGCTGAAAGCATCGGCATCCCACTGGGCAACAGTTCAGCCCGAAGTTCAAATCGCCACACATCTGAGAGCTTCCTGAGTAGCTGCCCCCATGTCGCGGGGAGCTCAACCTCTGCCTCCAGCCCTGTTGTGGGACTGGGAACAAATGCAGGGCTTACAAGACAAGGGACATCAATGGGTTGATTGTGCCAATCCATTTGAAGATAAAGCAAAAGTGGAACTTCAAAAGATGCAGGGAGACCCAGGATTCTCCTTTCAGAAGCCAGTAAGGTCCCTTGCTGATAAAAAATCACTGAATTGGGCACAAATCTTGGTTTTGAAATTTCTGACAAATGGACATCTTTGATGTATGTAATTTTTTGGTAAGAGCTCCCCTTTAGTTTTTCTGGTTGGAAAAAGACAGTTTTTCAAGGACCTTTGTCTCTCCGCACTGAGGAGCGCACGCCCTCCCCACCCCAGACACACACTTTGCCTTCATAAATTTGTGCACGTGTGTATTCATAGAGATTTCATCTTATTTTATTTTCCCCTATAAGATGGGTGGAGAATTGGAAGTTTCATGCTTCTTTTTAATTATGCAGGGGATAGCATGTTCCTTGGACTTTGAAAAGTAAATGTTTTCTCACCGTGAGGCTTGGCAAGCCTAGAAGGAGTATGCACACACTCCCGGGGGGAATTTCTCTAAAGAAGGAAGAGATTTAGTTTTTATTTTTGTTTTTTGTGAACTGGAATTTTATAGACGTGCTTAGGGAAATGCAACCCAACCTAAAGCATGTTCTTTCTTCTTATCTGTTTTCCTAAGGAAATTTTGTTTCATGCGTAGAAAGATGTGATCCACGGTTTGGTGGTGGTCAGGCCACAGAGGCCGCACCGAAATCCATCACATTTTTCATAACAAACAAGACAAAAACCTGTGAAATAAAATGCAGACCCAAAACCTGTGCAAAACAAGAGAGAAGTCCTCCTTGACGACTCAGATCCTGAGATGGAAATCGGCCAGATGTCCTAAGCTGTGTGTCCCCTTCCTCACTCCCAAAATACCACTGTCCCAACTGTAAGAGAAGTCCTTTCTTTCGTCTCCCCATTCTGTTACCCCAGTGCACATCTTTGGTCCCCTTAATTCTTGTTACTTAGGTAGCTTTCCCTTCATCCATTGCTCTTGTTCGCAAGCAGGCTGCCGTCGAAGGTTCCTGGTGGCTTTGATGAGTGCATTGCCCTTAGTGACAGGCAACCAGGCATGAGGCAGCCAGGCACCCCTCTCTAATACTCCCTCTAGATTAAGTTGCGCCCGAATAGCTGGACTGAGACACCCACAAACTTCCTAGTCAGCCATTTAGTTGGTTCACGAGAATGGCAGGGACTTTTATTACATGGACTGTCTCGCCTTTGGAGAGGTAATGGCTGCCCAGGTCTAAAATGGGGATATTCGAAATCTACAACGCATTTGATTTTCAGCTAGAATAATGCTTAACAAAGATGCATTCTTCACACACCGCTCAGTGAGGCAGTAGCACAGTTTATAGGCAAAAGGTGAGACAAACACTTGCCTTATTCTTTTTACTTGGTTCTCAAGGCAGTAAATTACTTCTGTCACCAGTTAGACTGTAAAAATAAAATCACTACCCAAACCGTTACCGGCTCACGAATGCAAACAGTTAATGAATCTAATACACGGAAGTCTTTGTCTCCATGGAGCCCAAACTTGGCCTTCGACCACTAGCATGCTCTGGGGGTTGGCAGCTGAGCCCCTCGGCTCCATCCTAGACGTTATTGGTGTCTCTATTTTGAGGGACAGGGGTTCCAAGCTTATCTTGCATTCCTAGCTCCGTATGAGGAATCAGTTCTCTCTGGGAAAGCTCTGGCTTCTGATATTTACAAACAACAACCTGGTACTTATGGTGAGCCAACAAGCCTTGGTAGCTTGTCATCCTTGGTAAATTAATGACTCTGCAGTTGCTTTTTTCCAGCTCAGCTTCAGAGCTGTGGGACTCTTCCTTCTGTTCCTATCATATATGCATCTCCTTCTTCCCCATCAAATACCTTGGCTCTCGAGGTCACAGAGGCGAGACTTGATGTCTCTCAACAGTGTTTGTCTAAATATCTCATGCTGTACCGGTCATAGAGTACAGAGCTAATGCCGCCACTGTCATTTATGATGCTGTATTTGAACAGGGTGCTCTAGGGCAGGGGTTCTCAACCTGTGGGGTCATGAACCCCTTGGGAGCTGTGTCTCAGATATCCTGCATAGCAGATATTTTATACTACAATTCATAACAGTAGCAAAGCTACAGTCAGGAAGTAGAACAAAAATCATGTTATGGTTGGGGTCACCACAGCACAAGGGACGGAATGAAAGGGTCACAACATTAGGATGGTTAAGAACCCCTGGTCTAGAGGAACAGAACGGGCGGGATGAATGAATGTGTATATGTGTGTGTGTGTATGGATTTATTAGAACGGCTTACAGACTATGGTCTCACTAGTCTAGCAATGGCTGTGTTCTCATGGAAAGAAAGTCCAGAAATCCAGGATCTGGTCAGTCCAAAAGACTGGAGGTCTCCGCTGGTCTTCAGTCTGCGTTAGAATCCTGACGCCATAGGCTCTAATGTTGGTGAGGGTGTGGACTTGCAAAGACAGTGAGGACAAACAGGTGGAAAGCAAGCTCCTTCCTCCGTGTCCTTATATATAGGCTGCCACTGGAAGGTGTGGTCCAGATTCAAGGTGGATCTCCCCACCCTAAATGATTTAATTAAGAAAAAATATCTCTCACAGGTGTACCCAGACACGTTTCACTTACCTAATTCCAGATGTAGCCACTCTGACAACCAAGAATGGCCATCACAAGCACTAACAATGGCTTTCTAAAATGCCGGAGTTTCACGTTCATATCAGATGGGGAAATTCATAAAAGATTACACCCCACCAGTCAACAGGGCAGCCACATAATCCAGAAATTACTGCTATGTTTAGCCCACCAGAAGTCTGAGCTCTTGTGTGGTCTCCTAGTACAACGGAGCACACATGACTCCCGAAATCTGAGATCCCAACATAACAACAACAAAGTCCAAGAATTTGGGGGGCGGATCTCCTTACTGCAGCTTGTCCCGAACAGAGAGGTTGTGGCCTGGGGAGAACGCCGGTGTCCTTTCCTCTGACTGTGTACAGCATTCAGCTCTTGCAGCAGCGCTTCTTTTTTATTTCCTTTTTAAAAAATATTTATTTATTTATTAATTATGTATACAATGTTCTGTCTGTGTGTATGCCTGAAGGCCAGAAGAGGGCACCAGACCTCATTACAGATGGTTGGGAGCCACCATGTGGTTGCTGGGAAGTGAACTCAGGACCTTTGGAAGAGCAGGCAATGCTGCTCTTAACCTCTGAGCCATCTCTCCAGCCCCGCAGCAGCGCTTCTGTAGCTGAAGAAATCGTGGGTCAAAGAGAAGTGACTGCCTTGGCTCTCAGCGAGCGCAGGACAGGGCAGGGACCAAACTTGGGTGAATCTGATTTTGAAGTTCACCTGTCTTCCATTGGCTGAGTCCCCTGCTGTTTCCTGCAGTCAGTTGGGGGAGATTCGCAACAGGCCCAAGAAGGCTTTCTGAGATCCATGATGGTAGACGCAGGAACTGGCTAACCCAACACTTATCCTCACCCACTTCCTATCCTGTCCCTCGGCTACAGAGGCCGGAACGGTCAACACTCCATTGTCTCTAGAATGCCTTGCAGACAAAGGTGTCCGCATGGTATAGCCATGGCCATGAGATGCGAGTCTGTTCAAGGATTCTGCACTCCTGAGAACTTGTCTAGATCTTTCTGATTAAAAATGAAAACGGGAGAGCAGAACACGTAGGTCACATAGCTGCCCCTGCCTCCTTACTCTTTCCGTGTGGACTTCACGCCGGCGGGCAGAGCATCCTACAACCATGGCAAAGGGACTAAGAGACTCACTGGGATGCTGGCCCTGCACTAAGATTTCTATTCGGGAAATGACAAGATCAACAACAAAATAGCCACCTAGGAGTCGAATCCCCTGGGGGATAAGTGTACTGATAGTAGCAGCCAGATGTGCTCCTGACTGGTGAATGTGCCTTGCACACCAACGAGAACTCTGTAGATCTAATTTTTCCATTCTTCTAAGTAGTTTTTTTAAAAAAAAAGAGTGAAATGCATGGTTTTCACCATGAGAAGTGATGCAAACGCAGTCGGGGTGAGCATGCCACTTAGGTGGCACCCGTTCTTTTCATCCCTGCCATGTTGGGCTGTACATTGCCCCTCACTCGGGGCAGACCAACAGCTACTGTATTTGAACAGTCGGCATTCATGTGGTTTCTGTTTGCTGAAGCATTAGCAGAAACATAGGCTGAAATATATACCACCGTGTAATAGATCCCAGATGTGCTATTTTAATTTTTTTCTTTTTCTTTTTTTTTTTTGAAAGAGAAAAAGAGATTTGGAAGAATTAGTCACCAAAGAGGATTTTCTTTCAGTTTGATTGGCCTTGGTAAGAACTTCAAACTGAGTTGGAGTTAAAATGGCCTGGGGTTAAGGTCTGGCTCAGTTTGTTTAAATCCAATGAGTGGCCCCCGAGTCTTCCTCTGGGCCAGATTTACCTGTGCTACCATCTCTCGATGGCTCTGGGCCTTTCTGGTTTTTACCCCAGCTCACAGTCAAAGGAAGGTCAGCAGGCTGCAAGAGCTTAGATTTAGCATGGCAAAACTGGGATCCACTCTGCCCACCTTCACCTAAGGGATACACACTGCTGTTTCAGGTGTTTCTAAAACAACTGTGAAGGCAACAAAGACAAGAGGAGAAGAGGCTCTCAAGTTATCAGTGTGCTATGGAAGACAGGAATTGTTTTTTTGACAGCTGTACTAAGTGGAACAAGGACATCTGGTCAGAGGATTGCCAGCACCATCTTGGATATTACCGAAGACAGATTGCAAGATTTGTTAGCATCATCCAGAAGTATCTATTCCTTCTAGCTGTTCACTGGGTGGCGTGGTTACTGTGTCTCTAGAGGAAATAAATAAAATAATAAAAATACATTTCTTGGTTCTGGGGAGAGGGCTTAGTAAAAGGCTGGCTATGCAAACAGGAGGACCTGCTCTCCATTCCCAGAACCCGCGGTTCAAGAGCAGGCGTGAGGATGCATGTTTGCCATCCATGCAGTGGGCAGGAAGACAGAGGTGGATGCCTGGTGCTTTGTGTTCATTAACCCTAGCCTGGTCAGTGAGCTCCAGGACAGTGAGAGACTATCTCCAAACCATGTGGACAGTACTACAGGAATGATCCCTGAGACTGACTTCTGACCTGCACAAATGCACATGTACTCACACACACAAGAACACATGCATGTACATGCACACTCATACACAAATGAATAAACAAATTAATAAATGAGTAAATAGTTTCTTACTTGTGTTGGAAGGAAAGACGATCTCACTGGGGAATGGAATACATTCAAAAGTGAGTATTTATCTTTGTGGTATTTGCTGGTTCCAGGTCATACCTAAATGACCAAGACTACTAGTTCCTTTATAATTCTCTGAACTGTGAGAGAGATTAGTGTCCATCCAAACTTATTCAATCAAACCATCCAGCAATCTCTGCTAAAACCAACTACCTAAACTGACAAACCACAGCACCATGCCTAAGGGGCAGACAGGATAGAAGGCCTGCGATAGTCTTCTGAATCAGGCTAGATGGAGTGACATATCTACCTTATTCTGTAGACCTCTTCCCTTTGAAACACCTGCAGAATTCTGTGGCCTCGGCATTTAACGCCCTCCCTGTTGTCTTGGGTCCTATGAAAGGACTTGCTGAATAGGTTAACAACAGGATTCTTATACTGTGAAGCATTTTAATGAAAGGGAGTGGCTATTGGCAATCTAGATCTAAAGGGTACATATTGCTCAGAATGCAGTCCTCGCCAATACCCTCCCCACAGCTACGCCAGCGCTACTTCATCCATGAGGAAGAAACCCCGGGCAGCAAGGTTTTTTATCCACTTCACTCTCCGTGAAATACTTAAAGCATCCCAGAGTTCTCAGGGGGTCCACAGCTTGTTCTTAAAAGAAGGAGTGGGTGGAAAGAGACGATAAATTACTTTCACCTGCATGGCTTAGGCCCAAAGAAACCTAAATCTTTAATAGCGTGGGGGTGGAGGAGCGTGGGAGAAAATCGATTCTGTGAATCCAACGTGGAGTGGACTATTAACTCTGCTCCAACAAGGACAGCCCTCGGGAGGACACTGAGGCCTGTAAATTATTACGAAACAATTCCACCCTGTTCGTGGAGATACCCGTGTGGATACTGTCCAACAGAAGGGTTCAAAGCAGTTGAGGTAAATCCCTGATCCCCAGTCAGAAACCGAGTCTGAGACACAGCATGAAATCATACAGAAAGACTCTTCCCAGAGGCTGGAGAGAGCAGAATCCCTTCCTCAGGTAATATGAAGCCTACCCACGACCGTGGCCTTACGGACACGCTGCGTGACAGCCAAACATGAAACACACACAGGCTGAGCAGCAGAGAGAGTGCTTAAGACAGAGAGAACCTGTGGCTTGAACCTACTTGGAGGCTCAGAGAAATAAGATGGGAATATCGTGACTTCCCCTCAGCAGAGAAGGTCTTGGTTGCTCAGCATGGAGGACGGTCACAGGATTCATGTGAACTAAGCAGCCAAAGTCGTGTCCCCAAATCCTGCGACTGGAGCACTGACGCCCTTCTGAGCCCTAGGAATTGATGTTCCCACGTCTGTCCCTGTCGCCCAACCCCCATACACACCTTAAAGTTTTGTCTGGGGACAGGGCTCTTGTCCTTACTGGTCAACAAGTCTGCTTAATGTCATCATGTCTACTGGCAAAAATGCCACGCGGACCTCAAGACAAAGGGCTCTAGAACATGACTTGACAGTATCTCACGAACTCCGTGAAATAGCCACGTATCTTCACTTTTGGTTTTTAATGAGCCAAAGGCTGAGGCAACGTGCTCAAGGCCGTGTGATTTCCAAATGTCAGAGCCGGCTTCAACCTCACCGCAGTGATGGATCTGTAGTACCACACGGCCATGTGATTTTCAAATGTCAGAGCCAGCTCCAACCTCATCTCGGGGATGGATCTGCAATACCACACTCCCTCTTAACTGAAAACTGCGGGACTCATGGGTCCTGGGGAGCTAGCTGCCTCTATGAGAATTCTCCAGAGAAAGGCAACCAAGTGTGTGTGTGTGTGTGTGTGTGTGTGTGTGTGTGTGTAGCAGATATTTCAATCTATCTGTAAAGGTGATTGATACTCACGTGACTCAGAGGATAATGAGGTCAGCAAGCTCAAGGCCAGGGTCAGATGAAGGCTCCTGTGGCTATAATCCAGCCAAGCAGACACACAAAATTAACCATTTTCCTGCTCCTCATGAAGATGATCCATTTCTGCATGGAACAGCAGAACCTCTCTCTCCTCCAGTTCCTAAAGGCTGGAGGTAAGACAGAGGGGCTGGCTCTCTTGCTGCCTCTCTTAGAAAGTTTATAGGAGATATTTGAACTCTTGTTCTATAACCTTTGCTCCTAGACCAGAGGAGATGGTGGCGTCTTCACCAGCTGGTGTCTGGGGTCCCCGTCTGTGCATTTTTGGCACAAGAATGAAGTTAAGCTAGAGTTAGAACACAATGTCCGTAGACAAAAGGAGCCATCTGTCCCATTACGTCCACACCTCTTGACATACTTGCTGAATGCAGCTGCACCTGGTGCAAAAAAATCTTGTGACCCCGGGGGATATGGAAACAGCACTGGACTTCCTTCCGGAGTTGCGTGTGTGAGTCTGCTGGCAGAGTGTGGCAGAGAGGGGACTGATAGTTGCCAGCTCACCTCTACTCCGTTCTAGGCTTGTCCATGCACAGAGGAGCCGCGGTGGTCCCACACCAGCAGGGATGTAGGATGCAATTGGTTTTCCTGCCTCCTGGTACGACTGATAAACATCCCATAACCCACCAAGAGAGATGATGCTGATATCTCAGAGAAACAAAGCTAACTGCTGCTACCAGATCTCAGTGGTGCCTCCGATCCCCTTCCAGTCATTTCTGGGAATTTCTAAGGCTGCTGCACCCATGAAAATCACTTAGGCTGACAGCATCTGCCTTCCCTCCAGGGAGCTATACAAAGAGGTATTTTTATGGCTTTCAATTCTGCCTCAGGGGCTAAGTCTTGAAACCAGCTTAAGGACTCAGATGAAGCAAATTTGCAAGCTGCAGCTGAGCTGTGGGAGCAGGTAATGGACCACCTGGAGTACCTAGTGAACTAAGTGCTTTCTCATCCTTCCAAAAGCGAGAGGAAGGGGAAGCCAACAAAGTTTTGATCATGCTTACGACTCAATTCTGGTCCTCATTCTCAAGTTCGTCTGCTGAGCTCCCGTGATGCCGCTTTCAGGAACTGCACTGTAAATTAATGCCACAGAACACTACGGCATTCACACTGGTGCTCACCTCCGGGCACCGGCCGGTGTTTTCAGGTTGTCTTATTATCCACTCTGTATTCAGGTCAATCCAGAAGGCGACTGTGCTAACGGTTCCTTTCCAGTGGCTGGCATCCTCCACCTAATGTCACTTCCTATATCCCCACATCTCTGTTCTTCTCTTCTTTATACTCACTTCTGCCCAATCCCGTGCCCCTGTCTCACTCCCAGCCTCCACCCAATCAGATACAAAGCAGGGATGAGCAGAAGTCACAGAGACATTTTAGAGGTCCATTTTGCTGGGGAGGGGGTACAACAGACTGAAGGTCTGTTTTTTTGTCAACATTCCCAATCCCAGACTGATGAATGGGGGGTGGTGTAGCCAGGGAATTGGGCCATGAAGGTGGAGGCTCATGACCAGTTTCTCTCCCTGTGGCCTTTCTTAGCTCTGCTGCTGTGTGTTGCATTCTTAATATGCATGGTCATTTTATGCCTATGCATGTCAATTATTCTAGCCCTCTGTCTTCCCAGGCCCAGTTCCATAGCATCCACCCGCACCTGACAGGTGGCAACAAACTGAATTCTGGCTCTTTCTTTGGCTGATGCAAATACAGCCAAGAAGCAAGACTGTGGACAGGCAGAGAGAGCCTTTCTGGTTCAGCATGCAGCAATAGGGTCTTTCAGAGGCAGCACTGACAGCTAGTCCCCTCAGGAAAACCAAACTACGGTGGGTGACAGCCACTGGTCCCTGCAGTCCTAACGGGTTACTGGGTCAGTTTGCCAAATCCCACTGCCTTTGGGAAGGAAAAAGAATGTGGTACATGCGGCTCTGCCTGAAGAAGCCAAAGTCGACTTTGGAAAGGTTAATGGGACATTTTTGTCTCTCGGCTTCTCCACAAGAGAGAAGGTGGAAAACTTTCTGAAAAACAGCCCCAGCTTTTGGCGTCCGTTCCTGAGGCGGGACAGAGGCCGCGGGATCAGGCCCTTGGCACTTCCCATTCTGATTTCTGTGTTACCCTTCCAGGGTCTCTCTCCCACCTGGCTTCTCTTTATTCCTCTTCTTCCTTGCTGTCACAACCTCCTAGAGAGCCACTTCTGCCTTTTTCCCCTTTACACCGCTATTCTATCTTCCTACTTGCGTTCCAAAGGATGGAGTGGGCGGAGCATGGAGTGGGCGGAGCACTCTGCTCCACACCGAGGAAAGACTTAGCTGTCAGAGTGCTGGAGTGCCAACTGACCTTCCGCTGACGGCTGTCTTTTTTTTTTTTTTTAATGTATTCAGAAAGAGCCATTTGACTTGGTTGTGTAAAGGTTTGTTTTTTTTGGTGGTGGCTGGGGCTTTTGCGTCTTTTCTGTACCGTCCTCTGCCTAAATAAAACAGGTGGCCAAAACCACCCTCACCTGCTTGGCATTGCAACCCTTAACCACTTTCCCCAACTGTGTTGAGCATTAGGAGGTTCTGGGAACTATAGAAGCCTGTGATTCTGGGGTACTCTCAAGCTTTTGGGGCCAGTCCTCTCTGTCTTTAATGTAAAACCAAATAGTTTGATGTCTCAGCAAGCCTCCGAAGGCAGTAGAGTCCCGCTGGTTGTCAGAAACCTTTAAAAGAAATGGAAAACAGCCAGAGAGTCATTCTGAGTGGTCTTTTTCCATTTTAATTATACATCCTGAGGGGCAATGGACAGACAAGGGGAACAAACCGGGAGGAGAGGCATCCTGAAGGTGGAGTGTATCGGTCAGGATTAAGTTAGGGTGTGCTGTGTAAGAAATTCTCAGATCTTGGAGACTCTCACGAAACCATTTTCTCAAGATCTCCTGACACTCAGGGAAATTCTCATCCAAGTTGCCACTCGGAGTAGGGATGCTTGTGTCTCTTCCAGAAGCTTAATGCATAGTTTCTGAAGTCTCCCAGTCTGAGAAAAACTGTTCCAATCTTAAGGGAGCTTGTCCTTTGGAAACACACCTCTCAATTTCTGTTTACAGTTCATTGGCCAGAAACGGTTTTGTGGCTTTGTTCAACACACAAGGTGCTGAAAGAGGCACGAGCTCATGTATACTCAATGAACAGTTAGTGCCTCCCAGTTGGGACATGTGGGCAAAGCCATTGTGTGTACTTTCAATCCAGTTGCTAGATCCATCCTCTGGAGTGTGTAGATGGTAAAACCACTTGCCATGAAAGCGTCGGAGCCTGAGGTCAGATCCCTGCACCGCTGTGAAATTTGGAGTCTACGATTCCAGCCCTGGAGAGCAGGAGGCAGGGGGATTCCTGGAGCTCACTGTCTAGCTGACTGTCCTGAATCAGTGATGTCCAGGCTCACTGAGAGACCCTGTCTCAAAGAGTAGGATGGAGCGCAATAGAGCAAGACTCTCTACGTTGTCCTCTGGCCTCTGTACACTTGAGCACACTGGTGTGTGTGCGCACAGACACGTAGAAATTAAAAGATACAATGTATGGAGGCTTCATGCTGGGCTTTCTAGAAACTGTATCAAAAGAAGGACACAGAAAATCAACAGGGAGTGGAGCCGTGGCTTCCTGGTTAATTTGGCTTAGGCTTCATTGGCAGTCTATCTGAAATGTATATTTGTATCTCTTTTAGAGACTTTTTTTTAAGAAGTCATTTTTTTTTTTATGGAACGCTTCACGAATTTGCGTGTCATTTTTGTTGTTGTTTTGGGTGTTTGTTTGTTTGAGACAAGGTCTCACCATGTGAGGCTCTGGTTTGCTTGAAATGTGTGTAGACCAAGAACTCAGAGATCTAACTTCTGCTTCCCAAGCAATGCGATTCAAGGCACATACCACCACCCCACCTCTGAACATCACAGAGGCGTCTGTGAGCTGCTTGCTGGCACTAAGATCTCATTGACTAATCTGTTGTCTCCGCTGTCTGAGGCACACTGGGAAGGAATTCACACCCTTTGCTGAGTTCCTGTGAAACTCAAGATAGACGTCTGAAATTCCTACCAAAGTGCACGACTCGCGGCGCTAATGAGTCGGAGGAATGACCATCTGTGAGCAAATTAACTGGGTCCTAGTTAATCGATGAGAAATCGTGAAGAGCATAGTATACACGCATGGGCGGAGGGCAGGGACTCGTTCCACCAGGCAGAATGTCACAGCTGATAAATTTCATTCACACATGTAAAGGTTTTAAAACACAGACCACTCTTTTTCTATCCCACTAAGCTATTCTGAAACTCAAATTCAATTATCGGTGAAAAGTCTCGGCAAACCATAAGCTGCTATAGCCATGTAAAACACTGACGGTAATAACCTTGCAACTGGGGATGGCTGTACAGGAGTGGGACCCTTGCAGTCAGGAGAGGGAGATTGCACTTGAGGGGGGGGGACGGTGGGGGGAGGGGGTGGAGGTCACAGTTGGTTCTGTAGTCTGCTCTTCCATCCTGAATCTTAATGATTTTTGAGCAAGGAACTACAAAGGTCATTAAAACCTACCCTGAGAATGCTATAGCTGATCCCAGTTGTGACTCCAAGAGATTTAGAGATTCCCCCCCCCAGTCCCTTTTAGTTATAAAATTATTTGATTTTTTTTAAAAAAATTACCAATGTGGCCACATCGTTTTATTATTTATTGATTTAAAAAGCTCTTGCACTTCCATATCCTATCTCTAATCAGATATTTTTAACTATCCGCTACCTTCTCACAAGCTCTCGATCAGTTCCCACTCCTGCAAACCCCGGGAAAAAGATTTCATTTCCCCACTCCATGTAACCCACTTAGCTAGAACTCCGAGACACTGATTCAACTTTGTATTTTTTATGAGGCTCCTTTCAAAGCCTGCCCCGCTGCACACTTAATGGTCTGGATTCTCGAGCGGAGAATCCAGTACCCTGTTGGTACTGACTCATATGTTTTATGATTTTTTTTCACAGCTCTCTCCTTCTGAGCCAGAGATGCTGAGATGTAGCAGAAAATGCTGCGACTCAGCATGGCCAGAGCTATGCTTGCATTCTAACCCCAAGCTTTAGTTTTCTGCCCTGAGAAGCCGAGTGCCTTATCTCCTTTGGGGTTCTGGAGGAGGAGGTATGGAAATGACCCTCCCGAAACTCTTTATTTTTTTCTCATTTATCATTCTTTTCCTGAGAGTTCTGGAAGTCAAAATCATCAGGACATTCACAGCTATGTGCTACAGTGGGCCATTTTACTAAAGCACAGCTTTTAGGCCAAGAGTGGGACACATGGGAGGAAGAAGCAGAAAGTGACCTGTGACGTCAGAGGGCAGGCCTGGAGAGACAGACTGTGGTCTGAAGATGAAGGAAGCCTGAGCTCCGAGAAAGAGAGGTGGCCATTGAATGAGCTCTGTTTGGTGGGAAAGGCTGCCGCTCATGGTTTCACCATTCCACACGGCGCAACCCCAGAGAGAAGGAGCATCTTCTCCCCTCCGTAGAGGTCCTCAAACACTTTCTCCGTAGAGGAGAACAAAGCGCTAAGGAAGACATGCTTGCTTCCCAGTGGCACAGGGTTCTCTTTCAGACTAGCGGGCCTGCGTGAGTCTCGGGAACTTGAAGGATGGATGTTCAAGGCTGGGGAGACGACACAGTCTGTGTTGCCAAGCGAGCCTGGGGACCACGGCCAAGCCAGTGTTGCCTTGTAAGCATGAAGCCCCTGTGTGAGAAGGGCCTGAGTTTAGTTCCCGGCCTCCGTCAAGTGCCCATAGTGTGCAACTCATAACCACCTATAACTCCAGTTTAAAGGGATCCAACACCCTCTTCTGGCCTCCTTGGCCACCTGCACACACACGGTGTGTGTGTAGTCAAGCACAGACACACCAATACAAGGAATAATGAAAAACAAACAAGATAAACTATGATTGAGAAAGACATCACATCATTGGCCTTTGGTTTCTACACAGTTACACACACACACACACACACACACACACACACACACGCAGAAAAACAAACCAAAACAAAAACCCCATCATGCCTTGTCCCTCAGTCGTAATTCAAACAGTGCTTAGGTTTCCAGGTGCCACACTTGGGCAACGCAAAAGGGGCAATAGACTATTAGGACGTTACTAGCCTACGTTTTCTGGAACACGCGCTTGTACGAGGCCCCGTGCAGAACTCAGCAGACCTGGTCTTTCTCCGCAGAGGGAAGACACAGCAGTGCTAAGTGTTTGCAGCTGCTCAGAAGTGCTGCTTGCCCTGGACCTGGAGGTGTCCCGGTGTTCCGCAGAGCAAGTTCTCATTTTACTTGAAAGCGTGGCTCCCTCCACCCCTCACCACCCCCAGAATTTGTAATCTAGATTCGAAACCACATGTAGTCGTGCCGAGCATTTTTTTCTGCATTTGTCAAACTTTTGTAGCTAATTATCAGTTGGAGTCCGTGTAAGGAAACCTGCCTTTCTGGGCTGGAACTGATTAAAATGCCTGCGCTATCGGCCAGGGGCTGTGGGAAGTGGGCTGCTAGTCCAAGCAATGGGGTTTTTCCTTCTCCAAGGGAAGCCCCCACCGCTTTAAAAACCAGCACCGAAGACAGGAATGTCCAAGACTTCTGGGCGGCGCATGCTCTCGCTTTCACGTTTGAGAATGAACTGGACATTTCCCAAGAGGGCAATGAGGAAGATGTGGGATGTGGGTGGGAAACAATCACGACACACCAGCTATCACAAGGGCTTAACGTGGAGAGCGGGGATGGCAGCTCCAGAGCATGTGTTTCCTGTTCATCAGGGTCCAGCTTCCATGAATGAGACAGGAAACGCATGGAGCCAGAAACCCACAGCTTCTTCCTTGGTGTGGCAACACCTTCACCACTCCAGGGTCTCGCCGCTGTGGCCCCGGCCAAGCCCCTCCATCCTGAGGATGAAGGAAAGGGTTCTTTTACGTTCATCACCACAGAATCCCAGAAATGGGGGAGCCCCTTTGTGTCCATCTGCAGTCTCCCCCTGCACGTGAATATCAAGAATGACTGTGAGCATCCGTTGGCCACCCTGAAATAAGATCTTTCAGTACTTACAGGAATTCACGTTTATTGATTTTGATACTTCGTTTCTATCTGCTGTTCGATCCGCTATTGGTCTTCAGGTGCCCCCAAACTGCTCTTCTCCAGTTTCTCCTGTCAAGTCCATTTGTCTGTCTGTTTCTGTGGCCTGTCACATGTGGGATCGCTGTTGGAGTTTACCTTCTTTTCTCTCTGACTTTCTTCACCACCGAGAAGGCAGAAAGAAGTGATGTCGCTGGCGGGAAGATGGAGGGACAGCCACTTTAGAAATCAGAGTTAACACAGAATTACCATTTGACGATGACATTTCCACTTCCGGGCACTGACCGAGGTGCAATTGGAAAGAAAATATATGTTAAGACAATCACTTATGCACACATATACACAGAAAAACATGCCATAATAGCCAAAAAGTAGAAACCACGTGATGAATAGACAAACAAAACCTGATATGTTCATAGAGGGGAGCCTTAGTCATTCATAAAAAGCCTGGAATGCCCGTGACAGCTGCAGCATGAATGATCATTGAAGACGTGCCGAGCCTGGACAAACACGGTCACGTTATATGATTTCACTTTCATAAAATGTCTAGAACTGGAAGCTCTACAGAGACAGAAAGTAGATTAGTGGTTTTGCAGGAATGGGGGAGACAGACTCACGAGACTATAGCTAAGGAGTGAGGAGTATTCTCAGAGTGATAAAAGTAACCTCAATTTGATGGAAATGGTGGTTTAGAGCTCGGCATCTATGCAGAAAGCATTTAATTGGAGTCCAGAGCGGTGGTTCTGTGATTACGAGTACTGGCTGCCCTGCTGGAGGATCCAGGTTTGATTCCCAACATCCACATGGTAGCTTACAATAACCTCTAAATCCCGTCTCGGGGAATCTAACTTCATTTCCTGGCCTCAGCAGGCAACGTAGACATAGGGACCACATGCAGGGAAAACACATGCAGGGAAAAACACTTATACATGTAAAATTTAAAATAATTTAAAAAGAATGTTTAATTGTTAAATGAGAGATTGAATGGTGTGCAGGTTTCTTACCAAGAAGGCTCTTCCAAAACAACAGAAGCTGTCACCCTTATCTTCAAGAGAATGAAAGGTACCACCTCTGTTTGGGGAAGACTGGTGAGTGCTGGAAGGTGCCATTCTTGAACTTTCTTTAGTTATGTCCAAAGTTTCTTCCACTCCAAGAAACAGAACCATCCATAAAGAAGAGAGGTGTGAGATTCAGTGATCCACAGAAGGCAGCAGCTTCTAGCACTCTGTACCTACGTTAACACTTACTACATAAGGCCCTGGTGTTGAGCTGGGCTTGATTATCAAAGATTCCTGGTGCTAATGATGAGAATATTCATATGAGACTTAGAAAGTACAGGCCATCCCTGTTGTATCTGGAACTTTCTATTGTTTTGTTTGGGGGAATAAGGAGGGGGATGGGATTAGACTCTGTGCGGAGAGATCGGGATTCGCAGGTCTGCTTTGTGGCACTCAGTGCTTGGGGACACTAAGCACCGGGTGACCAGTGAGATCTCATGCTTTGAGTAAAAGATTTCTGCCAGGTGTACTTGATTGAGAAAAGGCGTCCAGACTTGAGAGAGCAAAAGAAAATTGCTCTCTTAAACGTGCATTTAAAAACAAAAACCTACTGCTCTTTGGTACCTGAAAGATCATAAAATCTTAATGAAAGTGTGCAAAGACTAAGTGATTTAAATAAGTGATTGCTGCCAATCGTGACTTAAGGAGAGGATTTGGTCAAGTTGACAAGGTGTAGAATTGTGATACCGAATATGATTGTCAACTTGACTGAGATTCTTTCCTTTATTGATTTTATTGAGCTATTTGTTTTTCTCTGCTCCCCTCCCTTCCTCTCTTTCCCTCCTTCAGCCCTCTCCCATGGTCCCCATACTTCTAATGTACTCAGGAGATCTTGTCTTTTTCTACTTCCCATGTAGATTAAATCCATGTATGTCTCTCTTAGGGTCCTCATTGTTGTCTAGGTTCTCTGGGATTGTGATTTGTAGGCTGGTTTTCTTTGCTTTATGTCTAAAAATCACTTTTGAGTGAGTACATGTGATAATTGTCTTTACGGTTCTGGGTTCCCTCACTCAATATGATGTTTTCTAGATCCATCCATTTGCCTGCAAATTTCAAGATGTCGTTATTTTTTTCTGCTGTGTAGTACACCATTGTGTAAATGTACCACATTTTCCTTATCCATTCTTCAGTCGAGGGGCATTTAGCTTGTTTCCAGGTTCTGGCTATGACAAACAATGTTGCTATGAACACAGTTGAGCACATGTCCTTGTGGCATGATTGAGCATCCTTTGGGTATATACCCAAAAGTGGTATTCCTGGGTCTTGAGGAAGGTTGTTTCCTAATTTTCTGAGAAATCGCCAGCCATACTGATATTCAAAGGGGCTGTACCAGCTTACACTCCCACCAGCAATGCAGGAGTGTTCCCTTTACCCCACATCCTCTCGAGCATAAGTTGTCATCAGTGTTTTTGACTTTGGCCATTCTTACAGGAATCTCAGAGTTGTTTTGATTTGTATTTCTCTGATGAACATTTCCCTAAAAACATTTCCCTGAAAGTGTCTTTCAGCCATTTTAGATTCCTCTGTTGAGAGTTCTCTGTTTAGGTCTGTACTTTATTTTTTTGTTGTTGTTGTTGTTGGATTATTGTTCTTTTGATGACCAATTTCTTGAGTTCTTTGTATATTTCAGAGACCAGACCTCTGTCTGGTGTGGGCTTGGTAAAGATCTTCTCCCATTCTGTAGGCTGCTGTTTTGTCTTGTTGACCGTGTCCTTTGCTTTATAGAAATGTCTCAGTTTCAGGAGGTCCCATTTATTAATTGTTTCTCTCAGTGTCTGTGCTGCTGGGGTTATATTTAGAAGTGGTCTCCTGTGCCAATGCTTTCAAGTGTACTTTTCACTTTCTCTTCTATGAGATTCAGTGTGGCTGGCTTTATGTTGAGGTCTTTGAACAATTTGGATTGAGTTTTGTGCATGGTGATAGATATGGATCTATTTTCATTCTTATACGTGTTAATAGCCAGTTATGCCAGCACCATTTGTTAAATATGCTTTCTTTTTTCCATTTTATAATTTTTGTTTCTTTGTCAAAAGTCAGGTGTTCTTAAATCTTAGATATTTATGACTAGTATTGGAAATCAGTAACTCAGGAGTTGACACAGCAGAACTGTTTTAAATACAAGTGACAATTAGAGAGATATTTTTGTTTTTTACAGCAACACAGCAAACCACTTAACATATAAGCATCTTTTAAAAAAAACAAACAAGAAAACTTTCGAAGCTGGTGAGAAGGCTCAGGTACAATTGCAAGGCAACTGTAGAAACCCGAGTTCAATGTTCAGAATCGACTTAAAAGTGCCAAAGTGCCAGGAGTGGTGAGGTTTTGTATGATTTCAGCACAGGAAAGGTAGAGAACAGCATTCCTGAGGCTCCATGACTAGTCCAGTCTCTTTGATGAGTTCTAGACCAGTGAAAGATCCTGTCTCAAAACAAAGAAAATAAAACAAAAAATGGACAGGGTCTGAGGAATGATACCCGAGGTTATCCTCTGGGCACACACACACACACACACACTTCTCACAGTTGTGTGGACTGATAGTTGATGCTATGAAATGTTCTCACACACACAGCTGGCAGTCAGTGACCATCATGCATCAAAGCTAGCCCCTGAGTTGACCAGCTCGGTGTGCGGCATTTATCAAGCACCCATTCATGGCTAACTGGGTGCTTAGTTCTGCACTCTGATCCTCAGGCAAGCTTTTTTTTTTTGTTATAGCATAAACAAAATATCACCACATGTGTGTACGTATATGTGTGTATGTATGGTATGTATGTGTACATGTGGTGTGTGTGTAGACAGTGTTTGTAAGATGCAGCTGGACAGGTATATGGAACCAGACACCATGAGGCTCTGGTACCCACGTTAAAATGTTTCAGGCCCCCCTTGCTACTCAGGCCCTTATTACTGCGAGGGAGGTCAATCCACAGAAGACTCCAGCAGAGGCCCAGAGAGATGGGATCTGCTTGTTGCAGATCGGTGAACTCTACATCCTGCCTTGGTGTGGTTTGCCTCATTCCATTCTTGCAGCATGACTCAGTGCTTCCACACATATCCCCAAAGAACAATCCCCTCCCCAAACACGGAGATTTAAGATCTCTCTGCATTTGTACAATGAAGGAGTTTCTACGTGGCTGCAAAACCTGAAGGCTTTCCTGGGTAGAATCAGAGAGGAAGTCACTTTTCAGGGCTTACGGAATATTTCTTCCCAAACTTCCCATCCCTCAGGCTCTCCGTTGGCAGTTAGTTGAGACCTCATCTTTATCTGGTCCTGACTCTAGGCCTTTCTCCAGGAATCGGGCCTCCCACCTCCCCGTCGCACCCCAATCCTTCCCCTTTCTCACGCAGGCCAGTGAAGAACTGTTCTAACATTTCAATTATCGTCTCTTATCTCAGCAAAGAAAGATCTGTCAGTGTTGACAGCCTTGTATACTTAAAAGGCTTTGGACAATATCAATATCATAAATAAAAGATCAGCATGTATTTGTGGTGTATCTTATAAATGTCCCTTGGGAAACAAAGTGAAAAACAGTCAAACTGAGGGCAGTAAGACTCAACACCTCAGGACCAATAGGGATTGACTGCATCCGTGCACAGAATACACGTGAAACCGAGGATGACTTAATGGAGACAGACTCGAACTGACTCCCAATAGATCGGCGCATCTCTCGACCTTCGTCTGAGAAGCATCTAACTGTAGAGAGAGTGACGGACACAGGGCATCGCATGGTAAGACGGAGCAACCTCAGTTGGTTCTCTCTCTTCTTATGAAGACATCAACGCTGTCATGGAGGCACCACCCTCAAGACTGTATCCATCTCAACGGCTTCCCAATGGCTCCTCTTCCACAGACATTACAGGGATTGAGTTTCAGCGTGAGTCTGGGAGGGGACAAACAGCCTGGTGATCACACGTCCTGAATTACCATGAGCAACTTCGCTTTTCGACACTGCTGCTTTTGTTAATATTTCCCCCTGAACCTTGGGTGTTTAGAGTCAGGATATGAGACACCCCGTAGTCAGGGCTCGTCACTCGAGGGTGACTTCTAATTTTTCCTCCTGACAACTTCAACCACCCGGTGCATCAAAACTGCTTTCCAGACACGGAGACCAAGGCTTCAACCTAGGAAAATAAATTGGGACTTGAACAAGACGAAAACCTCATCTGGGGTTCCTGTCTGGAAGGAGGGACACAGGTCTCCAGAGGCACTGGACAAAGAGAGCGGACAGAGCCCTACTCTTCTTCTTCCCACTTCCTCAGCGCCACACATCATCAGAAGGCCATCCGGGTGACGTCGTCGGATGTGACACTTGGTTCCCAGGGTGTGAGAGGCAGACAGCCCCACATGAGAGAGTAGAAAGGGGCATCGGCACCTGGAAAAGAGTGCTGCCTGCAAGAGTGACTGGGAGCCCCCCATACATGTGAAACATGAGATCCCAGCCAGATGAATACTATTTGCTCAGCGAGGTGTGAAGACACAGTGGGGATTGGTTGTTTGCTTAGAGAACAGTAGAAAAATAGGTTGTCGCTGGACTCCCCCACACTGACTGCTAGTTCTGCTACTACTGTCTTGAACACTGATTTGAGATAATTTGTCTTTTGTTACATTCACACTGATAAAGACTTAAACTATGCATCGCTGTTCAACATGCTAATACTTTGTATCTTTCATGCAGTACTCGATGTACAGTGGTTCACCTTACTACGAATGCTAATGAGAGTGATGATGAAGTTCAGAAGAACCCCAACCCAGAGGTTCAGAGCCCAGCGCTCCAGCTGTGATGGGCAAGAGTACAAACTGGGGCTGAGACATGTCAGTCCGTACCCACCTCATTTTCTGTTTCTCTCCTGCCGCATCTCCCAGTGTGGGTAGGGATGGGGAGATACTCAGTACACTGCCTGTCCAGCTCAGTGACAAATTCTCATCCTTGCTTTGGGTTTGTGTCTTCTCTCGAAACCCATAACCACTCCCTTTGGAGTCTGGCATCTTGGGTTCCTGGCTCCTTTGCCCGACTTTCATCTTTAGGGGTACCAAGGAAGAGGGAGAGAGCTCCTCTGGTTGGATCTCCTCCCCTTCACTGCACTAGGGATTACCGGGGTTGTCCATGCTCAGCCAGAAGACTTGTCCAGAGGACCTGGGCATCACGGCACACACATCGTTCACATCAACTCTACAGTTTTAAAGAACAGCCTGGGTGAGTCAAGGTGAGCCTGCCGTTTGTGCTTGCACTTGCTCCATTTCTGGACCTAACTCCAAACCCAACCTCACTTGGATAATGGTGTTGTTCCTTGGGAGAACGTCAGCCTGAGCCTGGACTCTGGCCTCAGAGGCACTGGGCAGACCATCTGTCTCAGTCGCGAAGCTGTGCCTCTCCCTCACTAAATCGCAGGAACAGCCACACTCACCCTTCACAGAATTCTGTGCTGTTCCCATCAGAGCCTGCCAGCTTCAGAGGTTAAATCTTGAAGACTAAAGAAAAGCGGGGGCTGGAAGAATTTTGGAGGGAGTCCAGAACCGTCTGGGCAAGCCAACCCAAATAATTCAAGCCAGCAAAAAATGCGCGCTTAGACCTGAGCTGGCTGTCTAGACGGTTATGATCGCACGCAGGTAGTTGTATGACCTTGCACTTCATTTGGCCCACGTTAAACTCGCTCAGAGGCACGTGTCAGCGAACGACTCAGTTTCGGTTCCCGAGAAATAGATGGAGAATGAAGGGTTTCTCTGAAACCTGTTTCTTTGCGATTCCAGGGTCTACTGGCAGGGAAACAGGGAGTGTGAGATAGAGAAGGGGGAAGGGCTGTACTGTTGAGCCAGTTCCCACCGTGAGCTATGGGAACTGCATCCTGAAGTGTGGCCGTAGGTTTGAGTGTGATTGTTTCCTATGGACTCACACATTTGAATACTTGATTCCTAGCAAGTAACACAATGGGGAAAAGGTGTGGACTCTTTACTTAAGTGGGGTCCCGTTGGAGGAAGTGGATGGGGCATTGCTGGCTGGGCCTTGAGGTTTTACAGTCAGGTCCTCTGCTTTCTGACTGCGGGTGCAATGTGGCTAGACTCCTCCTACCACGGCCACCATGATGGACTGCATCCCCTGGAACCGTAAGCCACAGAAACCCACTTCCTTCGTGATGTGGGATTCCCCTCTGTATGCTGTAAATATGTTTTATTGCCATTGGTTAATAAAGAGGCTGTTTCGGCCAATGGCTTAGCAGAGTAAAGCCAGGCAGGAAATCTGAACAGAGATAGAGTAAGTACATGGAGTCAAGAAGATGCCAGGTAGCTGCTGAAGGAGAAAGATGCCTGAACCCTACTGGTAAGCCACAGTTTCATGGTGATACACAGATTCATAGAAATGGGTTAATTTAAGATGTAAGAACTAGCTAGGAATATGACTAAACTATTGGCAAAACAGTGCTGTAATTAATATTGTTTCTGTGATTATTCGGGTCTGGGTGGCTGGGAAATGAACATGCAGTTACACCCCCATGAAGCTGCTTCAGGCCCAGTATTTTGTCATAGCAATAAGAAGGCGGCTAAGACAGTGACCATCCCAGAATCACACCTAGTAAGAGGGAATAGAAGTTAGGGTTCTGATCTACGTGTTTTATTTTTTTCTATCATTGCTGAAGGGCAGATTTAGGAGTCAGATGTGCTGATCAAGTTTGCCTCCTCTGAGGCAGAGAACGGCAGGTAGATACAGTGCAGATTCGTCCGCATGTAGAGAAGAAAGTCCAAGGTCCATGGGCCCACACACCGTCCATGTCTGCAGACAGAGTCAAAATGCCAAATTCTCTAAGTCTATGTCTCGACTATTCATGCTCAACCCCAGGTTGTTGACTGACAGCCCTCAAGACATGGAAATCAGGAACCTTGCCAGATAACATAGAAGTCTTGTTAGACTGTTAGAAGTTCGAAGTCTTTTCCAAATAGATACCACACGTGTTGGGTGCTCGCTGTGTGCCAGTCACTAAAATTATCTCTCATCATACACTAGGATGTAGAAATGATTAACATTATCACTCCTGTTGCATGGATAAATTAGCTTCAACTCAGTGTCCAAACACTGGCCCAAGACCATACGATGAACAAGGAATGAAGCTAAAATTAGACTCAGGCGATCCGACTCCAGAACCCATACCTTCCGCTGGTTCCCCACACAGCATGTGGCAAGGGACCTTTGGGCAAGGTGGTCAGCTTTGCCACCAAAACTGTGCTGCCAAACCCAGTGGGCCTTCTGCTGAGAAGTGGTTTGTCTAGCTATCTAACTGAGGGAGATGGGAGGAAGTGGCGTGGGAGGAGCCCCGGCCAGGATCCTGTGTCAGCTCTTACGTCATGCTCAGAATTTAGGATCAGATCCAAGGAAGTCCAGAGAAAGGAAGTGACTTTCCCATGTCCCGCCTTCAAGGGTTTAGGGGGATGGAATTGAGTTGGTGGGATGCCTGCTATAGGGTAGATTGCCAGTCAAAGTGTAGACCGGAAGTCCCTCTTCCTGGTGCTACTGTACTGCCTCCTGGGATGGAAAAGTCATGCTGAGCACATGTGTTCTAGCAAAGCACTTGCAATATTTGATGGCACATTATTGGTTTACAAGTATGTTCTCTCCCACTGGAACCTTCCGTTAACCTCTGAAACCATAAACATAAAATGTGTTTAACGAAGGTACCAAAATGATCAACTAATAAATGAAGGTGACCTAGCCTCAAACCATGGCATTGCTTCCCTTCTTAGGGGGCCTCAGGGGAGCCGAGATTGCTCAGTTTTTGGCTATGATGACAACCATGCTATACAGATCTTAGGTACCAGGAGTGCTTCTGGGAATATCCCAGGCTTCCACTCCCCTGCTTCCTGCCATGATCTGCTCTTGTGCCTTCTCGACCCCATTTCAAACCTTACCTTGTTCTGTCCTGTTCCTTTAAGGCCCAGTGCTGTGACAACTGCTTCTCCCAGCAACAGTGGCTAGTTGGAGCTGAATGCGTTGCCTTTGTCTGGGAACTGATATTTTAACAAGGATCTGCCAAACATCCAATGCCTTAGCTCATCGTGATAATGAACATAATAACTAATAATTGCTTAGTTGCTGCTGTATGCCAGACACCATATTCAGAGTTTTACAAGTTTCAGCCTCACACCAATTCTATGATGTAAGTTATTATACTAGACTCACAAACGACCATCTGACGGCTTCTTGCCTGCCTTTTACTGTTGCCTGAAATCTCAGGATGGGCGGTTCCCCAGGCAATGAACCCCTGGTACAGCGCCTGGCTTTCTCAGGAGTAGTATGGCACAGGAAACACCAGAGAGAGTCAGGATGTCTGACGGGAAGATGATCTGACTTTGTGGCATCAGGACCAGCTAACGCTGGGGGCTTCTGGAGCTCAGTCTCACAGGGACACTATGAGCTGACACTCAGACATGGTTCAGGTTGATGTCTTACTCCACAGAGAGGGAACTGGACGTTTCTATGAGTTATTTGGCATTACCATGGCGAACTACACGATGAACCCAACCTGAAGAAGGGAGGACTTGTTTTGAGTCCCTGTTTGGGGGATAGTCCTTCATGGCAAGGCAGTTGTGGCAGGCTAAGAGCGTGAGGCAGCTGGCCCCAGTGTGTCAGCATTCCAGAAACTGAGGGGCTCCCTTTTTTCTTTTTGTGCAGTCCAGACCTCCAGCTGACAAATGGTGTTGTCTATATTTACGGTGGATCCTCACACTTTAAATAATCCTGTCTGAGCACACCTTCACACAGGTCCCAAGGTTCACCTCCAAAGTGATCCCGGATCCTGTCACCCACAGTGTTCCTAAGGAAACTGTCATCTGTCATGAACTGGACTGTGTCCAGGGAGCTTCTGCTTCTTAGTGCGCCTTCTGGCAGTGGGTCAGGTAGGCTGGCTGTGGAGAGATGCCACAAGGGACACAGGTGCCGGCAGAGGGGACTGGCATACACCCCAGTGACGAGGCTCCAGAAGTAAGGATAAGAACCAGTAGCGTCTGCTGCGGCGTGTTCTGACAAATGTCTGTGGCTGGCCACGAAGGCCAGAGTGCACTGAGTATTGCTGCTTTGGGTAGGCTGCTGGGATTTCCTGCAGTTCTTTGCGCTTTTCCGTTGATCAGGACAACACAGGTATAGACTTGAGGATCTGATCTAGAGGAAGACACTGCTTCAGGAGTCTTCAGGGTTCCAGTTGCTCAACCTCCATAATGACTTGGCCCATCATTTTTCTGAATCTTCCATCACTGAATGCCAACGCCTTGGCAGCAGCCATCAGGAAAGCGATAAAGGCCAAGAAGGCAGAGGTCATCAGGCCTTTTGTGTCTTCTCTTGGTGAATTCTATCAGGACTCTTGGTAATACAAGCCCAATGGAAACTATGTGACGAGCGGGCCTGGGCTGAATTCTCTGCTGATGTCTCTTGACTGACATGTTGAAACTCAGCCAATGAAAATCTTGCCCCCCTCAATTTCTGTCATGAACTGAGGGCTCAATATTTTGTCAAACTACATTTTTTGTTATTTTAAGCCTTCTACAAATCATTTTTTAAAAGATGCCCTGTACAGGATTGGAGAGTAATTTTTCTGTTTATGTGTCCAAAATTATTTCACAGTTTTGAAATCACATAGCTCCCAAGAATCACGTGACTCTGCTGCTCTTTCCGCGTGAGTTGCTCATGTTGGTTTTCATAACAGGAATCAGAAAAGAGCTTCACCCCATGAACCACATGAATGGAGACAGCCAGAGGGCCTAGGACAAGAAGCTCCTTTAATGCAATTCTTTCTGGAAAAATCTGTTCTCCTCCTCCTCCCCACCCCTTCTCCTCATCCTCCCCAACCCTCCTCCTATTTTCTCTTTCCCTTCTCTCTTTGGTTTCCAAGTGGAACATTCTTAAGGGGGATTGAGGGTGAAAGGTCTAATATGCTTCGAATTCCAAGACCGTGTCTCAGAGAGAAGTTGGAAGTTGCTCAAAAAAGAAAATCCAAGAAGATTGCCTGTGGCTTTGAGAAAACCCAAGCAGGTTTGGGGTGATCTTGACAGGGACTCAGGGCAGGAAAGACAACGGTTTCCTTAACTGTGCACCACAGATGGCTCCACCTGAACCCTTGGAGAAGTTGGGGCAACCGACCTCAGCAAAGGGAAACTGAACCAGCCCTCCACCCCGAGGGCAGGGGAGAGGAAAGTGGGGTGCAGAATCTAACTGGGACGGAAACCAAAGGGAAGTTACAACTCGGTGAAGACAATACGACTCACCGCGCTGAGGTTGGATTATTACATCTGACAAAGAGCCCAGACCCGAAAGCTTTCCTGTCAGCAAAAGCAGTAGAAAGAATATGGAAGGGAGAAGCTCCAGACTCACGCTGTGAAGACATGACCTGGTGCATAAATGGAGACCGTAGCGATTAGGATTGCTTGCTCTTTTCTTGGACATATCCATGTGGACTGCAAGTGTGTAAATGTGTGTCCATGTGTTTCTTTTTCCTCTCTCCCCCGTTTCTAGTAATTTACAAAGTATGCTAAATGTGTGGCATTTGCTCCATTGGTGTTTAAGTTATTAGATCTTGAAGGGGTTGGTTGGGATAACAGAGAGAGGTGATAGCCCGGAGACAAATGGATGGATACATGTGGCTTATCTAGGAAATATCTAGATATCTAGGAGAGGGCTAGCCTGATCTCATTTGATAGCCACCTTGTGACAGGCACAAACACAATTTTTCAGTACCTTTGTTTAGAAGTTAAATGCAGAAAGTGAAAATGTGCCCTGTTGGGGCTGGGGAGATGACTTAGTGACTAAGGATTCTTGCTTCTCTTGCAGAGAAGCACAGTTCAATTTCCAGGGCACCCTGTTAACTCCAGCAGACTGAAGCCTTCGTCTTGCCTCCATGGGTACCTGTACACCTCTCTCTCTCTCTCTCTCTCTCTCTCTCTCTCTCTCACACACACACACACACACACACACACACACACACACACACACACTTTCTTTTAGTGTTTTAACTAGAAGAAGAAAAGATGAATACCAAAATAATAGAAGATATTGACCTGAATCACATCGCTGCCAACTTGGTAGTGCTTCAGAGAGTCACAGGACTCTGTCTCCTTCCTGTTTCAGCCTTATTCCAGTTCAGAGCTGGACCAAAGAGGAATCTGTTCAAGATTTTGTAGGTAGAAGTAGAGCTGGGCATCACTCTCAACAGGTCACCAGCAACAGCCAGATACAGCAGCAAACATCTGTGATGAGTCCAAGCTTGCCCTTCACACAGCTCATCCTTGCTCTCCAACCAGCTCTTATTCTTGAGTGCTAACCTATTGGACAACCAGATTTTCAGCCATGGACACAGAGGTCAGTAGTTACCCAGAGGGATCACCTTTCTATAGATCCCTGGATGACCTAGCAAGCCTATGGCTGCCCATCACAGACGAATGCTCCACTTTCAGAAAGACAGGATAGTAACTCTTTATTCTTATTACTCTTCCCCCCATCCCTTCCATTCCCTACTCCTCCCATACCTGTGGAACCGCTAATCCCCATAATATTCTTTCTGGTTCTTCTCTACTAATTGACCCCTGACTGATAGAACCCACAATTTGGATAAAAAAAAAAAAGGTCACAAAACTCCTTGTGGTAAAATTAGTCATCTTAGCTTCCCGTGTCTGCAGAAGCAAGACCAAAGGTGTCATCGATGGGAATGAAGAATACAGTGACCTTGCATAGGGACCGGCAGAGGCCAGGAATAAGCAGGATCCTCCAGGTCCTCGTTTTAAAAATCACTGCTCTTAAACATTATACCCGCTAAAGCATCCAATATTTATGGTTACCTTCTGGCTGGAACTCTTTTTCACTTTCTGAAGGATGCCAACCATGCCTAGCGTTCGCCAAACAAAGACACAATCTTGTGGCTAAGACATGGGTTTTATAACTAGCCTTCCAAGAACCCAAAGGACAGGCATAAGTGGACCATGAACTTGATCCCTTCTGAATGGCCCAGGTGACCTCTGACCCTTCTCACTGCAGCCTTTCCAGTCTTGGCCAAGGCACTCATATTTCCGGTCTGGTATGGTTTGCAGAGTTCCACCCCTCCCTATTGGCTGCCTTTTATTTTTCTAGTCTGAAGCTTGCTGGCCTTTGACAGTCTTAGGGTGTGTTCTGCTACCGTCGAAGGACACGAACTCCACACCAAAGGCATAGGAGCCAACTTGTAAAGGCAAGGCCTTTCATTCCCAAATGACACATGCATGGTATGTTTTCTGCATGTAAATGTTCTAAGCTTGACGTCAGGGGTATGGGTTGCTAAGTCAGCTTTTAACATAAGGACAGAAAAAAAAATAGGAATTCTGTGTTCAACTAGAAATAGCCTTGAACACACAGTGTTTCCTTCACTGTGAGTGGGCCTTGCAGGTGGGCCTTGCAGGTGTGCCTTGCAGGTGTGCCTTGCAGGTGGGCCTTGCAGGTGTGCCTTGCAGGTGGGCAGGAGGATCAAAGGACAGCGAATGGTTCATAATGTTTTTGAAATGAAGCCATAGATTACAGTCCCAGCTGTCGTTTCAAACTCCTGGTGTCATGCATTCCTTTTATTTTTTCTAAACCATGACTCAAGAAATGGGCTTTTGTCATCTGTGGTGGTTTGAAGGGCAGATAGAAGCAGATTGATTAGCCCAAGATTCTCTAATGGAACAGAGCCAATAGAATGACTATCAATCAGAAAGTAAACCTATTACATTGGCTCACGTAATTCATGCTGGGTATTCCAACAAGCACCATCCTCCTGAGGGAGTAGCTAAGAACCAAAGTCTGCACACACTGGGGAAAGTGGCTTCCCCCAGAGAACTCTTGAGGCTCTCTTCTGGCCTTGAGGTCTCTGTGACATCAGGTGGAATAGTGACCTCTTCCTACTAGGATTCTTATCCATAAATCATTTGTCCAAGTCCACAACAAGAGATAAGGAGGCCAGAGGTCACGGTCTTCACCTCAGCATCCTGTATCATCTTCTTCTTGTACCTCCCCACGGAGACCAGCTACTCGTCTTGTTGCTGTAACAAAACACTTGACAAAATCATCTTAACCAAGGATGGAAGGCTTTATTCTGGGTTCCAGTTCCTGGGGACACAATCTGTCATGGCAGGGACGTCCAGCAGCAGGAGCAGGAAGTGGCTGGACACACTGTGTCTGCCCAAGAAACAAAGACTGCATGAGTGCACCTCCTTTCTCCTTTTATGTGGCCCATGGTACTGTACCACTCACATTCAGGGTGGTCTCGCTACCTGAATTAATAATCTAGAAAACCCTCTTAAACACATGTCCAGAGATTTGTTTCCATGGCGACTCTAAATTCCTTCAAGTTGACGCTGAGATTAATGATCCCAGAATCCTTAATTTGGGTGGGGTCATTCAGACTCCAAGGCATTTCCTACTTCTAAAAGTTCCAGCTATTCCCAATCTGACATGCACTGGGCTGAGGAAGCCAAGCAACACTGGGATAAATTTTTCCAGACAGCCTTCTATATCTGGATCCCAGCTAGAAGGCGCCTGAAAAGTAATATTATCTAAGCAGAAAAAAAAAATCACTCAGAGGAGGTTTTCCTAGGCTGTTTAACTTCTTTGCTGACAACGCTTCACATCTCATCCCAAATCCCTTCTCTCCAGTCAAATGGATCTTTTGGCCCAAGTCCGTATGTAGTTGTTCTGATGCGGAATAACTTCTACAGCCGAGCCAACGCGTCGGTTTTCAAATCCAAAGTGATATGCTTCCAGAAGCTTCCAACAACACCCTTAGGATGTGTGAATGTGAGTATCCAGTTAAGAGCACACTCGGGAGGAGGCAGGCCTAGAGATACGTTTCCCTGTGTCCACCCTGTCTCCATTTTCACTCAGACACGTGACGGAGAAGGCGGATCCTGTCAGGGTGGTTCTCCGGTCCCTCCCCGAGGGAATCTAACCCAGCTCTTGCTCACTAAGGAAAGATTAACGAACGTGCGGAAAAGGTTGAATGTCAACAAAGAGAGAGACAAGCTGTGGGTTCAGGACATTCTTTTATAATTTATTTACTTTTATGTGCACTGATGTTTTGCCTGCATGTGTGTCTGTGTGAAAGTGTTACAGACAGGTGCGAGCTGCCATGTGGATAGTGGAAACTGAATCCCAGTCCTGCAGGTTCAGTTTTGTTGTTGATGATTTTGTTGTTAATATTATTATTATGCTTGTGTATGTGTTCTGTGTGCACATGTGTGCATGTGTTTGTGGGTGTGCGGACACATGTGCATGGGTATTCCCAAGTGCACTTGTGTGTGTGGAGACCAGTATTCCCCAGTCCTTCTCCCCTACTTACTGAAGCCGAGTTTCCTGTCAATCAATTCTCCTACATGATCTACCAGTTTGTCCCTGAGATTTCTCTGTCCTGGCCTCCCTCAAGTGCTGGGATTATAAGCAGGCTGCCATGCTCACGCAACTCGTATATAGGCTAATCCTCACATGTGTGACCAACAGGGTTTTACCCACTGCAGCTTGTTTTATAAATTGCTGGCTGAGTGACCATGAGCGGCCAGCCTCCCACCTGGCAGACCTGTCCGTCCTGTTGTCATGCACAGACCCCACTGCACGCTTCACCACAGAGACAGTTATGAGCAAGCCCAGCTGACAGTAGGTGACATAATAACATTTACTGCCTCCGTTATATGTATATCTTGCTGAGACTGGGGAACCCTGGAATGCCAGAGATAGTAGGAATGATACTGGAAATGTCCAGACAGCCTGGCTGGCTGGCTGTCCCTCCACTTCTCCCTGCAGTGTCTTGCATTTGTGCCAGCGCGGTCACATTGAAACCATGTGTCCGATGAACAGAAGTTGTGGTTAGCGAGAGCCCCCGCCATCCCAGTCGTGATGCAAGATACAGCAGAGGACAGAGGAGTCAGGGTCTTCCTTTCTCCGCAGCTTTGCTCTGAAGTCTCTTTCCCCATCTGTCCCTGCCATGAAGACTCTTGTTCACACCCAGCCTGCTTCCTGCTTGGATCCCTACCACTGTGTGCTGTCTGACTTCCTGTCCCCAGTCTGCTGACTCTCCACAGTGCCAAAGAGGAAGGGACAGCGCCTTGCAGAACAGCCTAGGTTCTTTACCCCCGGCCTTACTGTAGAGGGAAAGGGGGAATTTCCCTGAAAACGCCTTCAGGATTGACCTCACCCCCTCCACCTTTGCTTCCCAGATTTTGCAGTTTGTTTTCTTTTTTTCTTACACATCCTGCTGAAAGCAAACTCCCAAAGCAACTGTTCCACCTCCCACTTTTTTTTCTTGTCATTTAACATAAATCGGTGTGCTCTGTTTCTCAAAACTAAAAGCCACGTACAATTAAAACTACACCACAGCAAAAAAACTGATTTTTGAGGTTTGGCACAAAGTCGTGGGGGATTAACATAGTGGGATGCACTCGTCCTGCATACCCCTGCAGGGGAATGCCGCCGTTCAACGCACCTCAGGACTGAATGTTCTGATCTTTGCTCAAAAGTCAGGCAGGAGTCTTGCCCTGTCCTCCTCCTCACACGCCCAGTTTCCCCTTTCCTGAACCTGGACCCAAATTCCTTTCTCTCTGACCATCTGGTCTCCTCATTTTAACTTGGCCAAGCACAGCTTGGCAAGTCCCGTCTCCCACTGCGAGGGCACAAAGGAAGAAAAGAGGACCCGAAATGGGCCAATCTAGTCCCAGACTTCAATTCTATGCTGCTTAGTGTGCAATAAACCATCAAAGTGAGGACTCAGGGCTGTGTGCCCCAAGCCAGGCTTTTTCAAAACAAAAGGCAGAGGAGAAAGAATTGAGAATAAATATAGCCCTAGAGCTTTGGGGAGAAATGACCGAAAACGGTTTCCCATCATTCCCTGCTGTCATGGCCCGAAGTAGTAACTTCACTCTGTAGCCAACAGGCAGGCACTAACTAACAGGGTAGTGAACCCCGTTCACCTCTTCCTTGGTAGGGTTGTGCTTTCATATACTGGCATGTCTATATTTAAATCCTGCCTCTCAAACATTCTAAATGTACGATTCCTTAGCCTGCCTGGCTGCCTGGCTTGCTCCCAGGTGGGACAGTGATGCCAACACCACCTGCCCTCAAGGACTGCGTATGCCTGAAATGGGCCCTGGAAAGAGCGGGGCCTGCCCCAGAGCTGCAACCATCCGCCTGTGGGGATGCCCTCCTTTTCCTCCTCTCTAGACCTAACCCTTACCTCCACTCGCCCCCCATATCCCTCCGCAGGGCAGAAAACGGCCCTTCCCCCGGAGCGGTCAGTGGACATCGCTCTCCTTTAAGGGGAATCTTAAGGAAGGAGGGGAAGAGGGAAGACAAAATGGAAATTTAGTCCATGAACGAACCTTCCAAGTCCCGAGATTTGCTTCATGGGGCAAGATGTGGGTAGCAGCCCGCATCCTAAGAGACCTCAGGCAAGGAGATGGGTGAGGTCCCCTCCATGGGCCGTGTGAGGGTGAAGATGGTCAAGGCTGCAAGCTGTCTGTTTCCATGTCTGCCCCTTTCTCCTTTCCTCTGTGTTTCCTTCCTAAGCAAAAATACACTGCGAAAGTCTTTGTTTTTTTTTTACATTTTTTTTAATTTATTTATTTATTAAGGATTTCTGCCTCCTCCCCACCACTGCCTCCCATTTCCCTCCCCCTCCCCCTCCCCCGATCAAGTCCCCCTCCCTCATCTGCTGGAAGAGCAATCAGGGTTCCCTGATCTGTGGGAAGCCCAAGGACCGCCCACCTCTATCCAGGTCCAAAGACAAACACATAGGCATCCTCCTGAATATTAACCTTCATCAGGCGATGAACGGAGACAAAGACAGAGACCCACATTGGAGCAGCGAAAGTCTTTGTTAATCACCAGTTTTTAGGCCATTTTTTCTCAGACTGACTCAATATTTTATTGCCCTGGCAGGATGCTCAGACACCAGGGAGAGGGAATTTCTATGGGTATATGATGGTCTGTGTCTGCAATATGTGATTGGTATCTATGAGTGTGACATGTGTAGATTGTGTATTTTTGATGTTTGTGTATGCTGTGTACAATATTTTACATGTGCACATAATGCACACGTAGTATGTATATGGTTAGTATGTGTGTGTATGTATAGTGTATATGTATATGTGGGTGTGTGATGTATATATAGGGTGTGTGTGGTGCATATGAGTGTGTGTGTATGCGTATGTGTGAGTTTTGTGTGTGGTGTGTTCATTATGTATATATATGTGTGTATATTATATGTGTGTATATACATATGTATATATGTATGCATACGCATGTATATGTGCCCATACATTCACGTGTGTATATATACACATATTGGTGTGTGTATATGGTGTCCACAGTACCAGCATTTGCACTGGGGAAGGTGATCTGTCCATCATTCCTTTGGTCTCCCTTGCTGTTCTGTGTTGTTTATTTGAGCTCGGGCTTTGGAATGCGAAGCAGCAGCAGCCCGTTCCATGTTTCCCTTTTGGTAGCAGATTCTCTCCCTGATCCTGCTCTGCTCCCACTAATATTAAAATGAATTGGCTTCCTCTCACAACAATAAGTGGAATAATAACAGGAAGTGGCCCAGAATCACCCAATAATAAAAATAGAGCAGGCAGGGAAGCCAGAGACCCGAGAACATTGTGCTGACAGACTTTTCCATCCTCCTGCTCTGGCCATCCGCCCCTGGTTTGGAAGCTGAAACCTGACTCAGAGAGCTGCACTCATCCGTGGTGAGGCTGATAGGAGCCTGAAAAATAGTCAGCTTTTTTTTTCTCCTGTTATTGGAGACTCATTAAACTCTAAGTGTCAAAATTTTGAGAAAAAAAGTTTCTCCTCAAAGAGCAACAATGTTTCGCATGAGCATCATTTTATTAGAAGTGTTGGCCGAGTTGAGCTAACACTGTTGCTCCTTGTGTTGAAGACTGTGATGAGTCCTGGAGAAAATGGACTTGGCAGAAATTCTCTGCCCCAGTGAGGTCCTAATTGGTTTGTCCCTGGAACTCGTTTCTCTCCTCACCCGGTACTCTAGGACTATTCAATTGGGATGGCAATCCAGAAACCTCTCTAGGTTTTCGCTCTCAAGGAAAGTCCTGCTTTTGCCCCAATGTCTTCTCCTAGGCCTCCAGGCTCACTGCAAACATACTTATTCTGAGCCCTGGTTGCTTATGCTGTCACGAATCCCTTCCCTATAAACCCTACCGTTCACGGGGTCACGACCGAGCGTGGATGCCTTTGACTTTGCAAGCTGATAACCATGATCTTGACTTTGCCTCAAGGGTACGCATTCAGCAGAAAAGAGGGAGTCGTCTACCTCCCAAAGCCCCTTCCTCCCCACCGGCATCTGCATGGGAAGTCTGTGGCCTCATGCCCACGAGAGTCGGAACTCAGACCACTACAAGGCACCACATACAGCTTCCCCTCCCCCCCCCCATTGCTAATAATGAAAGGTCAGACTTAGTGTGGGGAATTGTCAAACCACCAGGGCCTCACAGGAACACGAGTGGGTGAAGAGTCTAGCTACTAGAATTAATCAGGCATGAATAAAGTCCTTGAGTCCTGTGCGTGCGTGAGTGCGCACGCGCATGCGCATGCACA
Source organism: Microtus oregoni (assembly GCF_018167655.1). Classification (NCBI taxonomy): domain Eukaryota; kingdom Metazoa; phylum Chordata; class Mammalia; order Rodentia; family Cricetidae; genus Microtus; species Microtus oregoni. The sequence goes on along the minus strand of NW_024543060.1, from coordinate 92,263,202 downwards.
TGCCTTTGTGTTTAATGGGAGACCCAAACACAAGGCCTCAGTGAGAGCACGAAGTGAGCTGGCTTTGTTGGTCTATTTATCCAACAGATTTGGCGTACTCAATGAACATGTTTGATTAATGACAACCGCCCGCAGGGTCAGACACAGTACAGAAACTAAGCTCCGAAGGGGTCATCCCTGAACATAAAGGCTTGTTATTAGGTGAGCCATCTGCTCCTGTCTCTGCGGCCAATTAGGTCATCATCAGACTCAGTCAGCAAGCATGGATGGAGGAGAGGCGCCCCTGAGAGGAGACATTAACACCTTCATCACTGCCCATAAATCAGGGTCGCCTTGATGTCTGGGTCCATCTGAGCAAACACCTCCCTCTAGGTTTCCAGCCATTCCAGCCATGGATCTTTTCTCTTTCTGGAATGAGTCATCTTCGAGGGGGCTGTCCAAACACCCTGACACCTGGGATCGAGGACATCTTCAGGGCAAAGGCAATGCGATCTGGGGAAAATTTTATGCCAGAACTCGTGCGTATACGTGTGCGCATGTGCATAGCATGTGTTTCTGTTTGTGGCTTGGCTGTGTGTGTGTGCATGTGTGTGTGTTCTTTCCTAAGGTAATACACACATGTGGTAGAGATTCGTCATTTAGATAACGAAGGGGAAGGGACTGGAGATGCATTAGAGAGTCACAGTCCCATGAGTGCAGAGACACGTTCCTCTGAAGTTGCCTCTTAGGCTAATAGAGTTCAGACCACATGCTCCTGGTGTCGGAGCCCTTACTTTTCCTTACACTTCTCCTATCACTCTGACCCCTTGAGATCATCCACATGCTCAGGCAACTTCCCACTTCCCCTCCTCTGCACCTGGCACAGTCTCTTCATGGAATATTCTCCCCCTAGGCCCTCCAGCCCCTAGCCTTCTCCCTTGAATCCAGGCATTGTTCAAGTGCAGTGACCTGGGAGACCCCACTGACAGAGGGGCTGCAATGGTTAATTGCCACTGAGTGGCCTGAGGGATAGGGCTCTGGCATACTAGGGGGAGATTATCTTGATTAGATAAACCAAAGTGGGGAGGGTTGAGAGTCTCCCCCACTGCGTTTGGTGCAACTCCTTGGGAGAGGATCCCAGACTGAATAATGAGGAGGACGTGAGCTGAGCACTGGAATTCTCTGTTTCCAGACTGTGCACAGATGTGAGCAGCTGCCTCAGGTTCCTGCAGCCTTGACTTCCCTACCAGGGCAGACGGTGCCCTCAGACTATGAGGCAGAATGAACGTTTCCTCCCTTCAGTTGCTGCTGGAGGGTTATTTTGTCACAGCATTAGAAAACCAACCATTGCAAGCTCAGATCTCAGCTGTGCCTTCCGTCCTTCTGTTCCTCGTTTGCTTTGCTCCCCCTTGTGTCTCCATGTTACTGGGTCTCCTCTCTAGTGTCTGTTATCCCTGTTTCCCCACCCCAGTTCAGGCCCGACAATGGCACAGTGACATCTTTCTGTGTCTACTACTGAATCCCCGTCCCTAGAGCAGAGTCCGGCACTGGATGAATAAGTAAATACTGAGTAATTTACTAAATAAATGCACGTATTTTTATATTGAAACTTGATTTTTTTCCCCCATGAGAAAAACCTCATACAGAGGTTTGAGAACTACTAAATATTGTTCCATTATTATATTTGGAATGTGAAATACCCTCCACGGACCCACAAATTTGAACAGTTGGTTCCCCCACTGATGAATTGTTTGGGTGTGTTGTGGACATTTAGGGCAGGAGGTCTAACTAGTGGCAGGAGAATCTGACTTCTCAAGGTCTCTAAGGGTCAAACACAACTTAAGAAAAACAGTCAGTCTACACCCAAGAAAGACAGTCCACACGCTCAATGGCTATCCCCACTGGTCCCACATTTATGTCTCAGTCTCCAATACTCATAGCTGAGAAAGATGCTATTTCAGTACCTTGTCTGATTTTCGTTATTGTACTTTTTTTTTTGGTTTTTTTTTTTTTTTTGCTGTTTCCCCTACTCCTAGTTTTTAAAAAAAAATGCCCTTTTAGTATAATCTGCTTTATCATATTTTTAAAACTCTTAGCGTTTGTCCCTTTTATTCCCCCTCCATGTTGTCATTGGCTTCCACGCTGTGCTCATTGCTGGTGTCAGTCGTCTTTCTTCATCCCATTTTTTAAAATTTTTTATGACTTCTTTCCTTCTCCTTTTTTCCCTTCTACCACACCTTTAGTAGTACTTTGAATCTATCCTTTCAGCATTTTTAATTGATTTAATCCTTTTGTTTTTATTCACCTTCTTACACTTATTTAGATTTTTGTTACAAATTTTCTCATTCTCAGGAAATAGTTCTCTTTTTTTAATTTGCTTTTTTACTTTTCTGATCTCTTCCATCCTTCATAACATTTTCTCCATTCCTTTTCTGCTTTTTCCTTTCCTGTTTGACCCTTCTTCCCCTCTGTTTCACCCCGGCCCCATCTTCATCTTTGATATCACTCACTCACTGTTTCCACATGTACCCTAAATAATCTCTACCTCTAAGGCACGTTCTGCATCGATTAGTCCATTTCTGTCCTATGGCCATGTGATGCGTTTACCTGTCATCCTGCATCTTGTCATTACATCGGTCCATCAGTCTTCCCTGACTGGTGCTGGGACTGAGCCTCAAGGGCATGTGAGTCCCTAAGATTCCTGCCATCATGGAACGTATTCCTGCTGAGGGAGAAGGTAAGGTAACTGGTAATTAGAATACAGTACACCTCGTGACCAAATGAGAACTTCATATCCTAAACCAAGGATTGGCAAACTCTTCCTTAAAGAGACAGTGATTAAATAGTCTCAATTTTGTGCACCACACACTTGAGCTACGCAGCCGTGCCTCTGTAGAGTGAAAAGAGCCTTAGACAGGTTGGCAAACAATGAGTATGGGCCATATTCAAATAAAACTGTATTCATAAAAATAAGATGCATGCTGCATTTGGTCTCGGGGATAGAGTTTGCTGACATCTGCCCTAAATATTACACTGGGAGATGATTTGACCACTTCTGCAGGCCACCCCAGGTCCTGTTTACAAATGGGGTCTTGGGCTCTTCAGCTTAAGGATAGAAGTAGATCTCAGTGAGACGCTGAAGTAAACAGAATATGCAGTCCTTCATCCCAGATGGCTCTGTTGAAAACATGCAGCTGCCTCTTCAGAAGCTGTGACCTAGAGCGAGGAAAACCACCTTTCCATACAGTTGAAGCCAGCACTGCTTGGTGCCCGGCTATGACTAACGCTCACAGAGGGGCTGGCAGCCTCTGAGCATCGCTGTCTTCCACGGGAGCACAGTCACACTTCCTTTCCAAGTTTCCAGAACCTTCTCTCTCAAAGCAGCGCTTCTCAGAAACCGTGTTTTGTGGCCTAAACTGCGTGTACCACACCCTGAAGTAAAACTTTCAGGCCACATTAAAACATGGGTGTGTACAATTTCCACATATTTTTATGGAGAGTTGATCCACCTGGGCACAGAAGCAGCCTAAAGCCTTCAATCTTATAATTATAGGCTAACTGAAGCCCTTCCCTCACATTCCAGAGAGAGAGAGAGAAGAAACGGGGGAAGGGGAAAGGAAGAGAAGAGAGAGAATTCAATTCCAGAATCATTGAACAGTAGGTAACAGTTCTGACAGAATTTCCCAATATTGCCCCACACAAATAATCACCCAACAGGAAAGAAAGACAAGTGTGGATAGTGAAGGAAAAATGTCATTTTATGACTGAAGAGCTGATTGGTGCATCCAACATATATTTCTTGTTTGCTTGCTAAAAACTGGGCACTGTTTTGGGCTCTGAGTGAGACCAAAATCCCTGCCCCCACGGAGGTGATTCCTCCTCCAGAGGGGCTTCCTGGTGCAGGAGGCAGCTGAGCATTCAGTGGTGTGGTGCACGACGCCGGTCAGCACTCTATGCCCTGCCATACCGTTCATGAACTGGGAAAGGGGCTGGAGATTGAAACACACAAAGACACACAGACAGAGACACGGGTCATCCTTGAAACAGGAATGCTCCAAGAATGCCCCCCTATTGTGTACCAGAGCCGCTTGTATATTGTATATTATATTGTGAACCAGAGATCCTTAACTGATAGCCACGCCCCAGCCAAACGCACCAGAAACCATTCCCCTGCCATCAGGAACTCCTGAGGGTCTCGTTCTCAGAGCAGCTGCAGGCACTCAGATCAGGGGAAAACAAGTTGTTTACAAGAAATTCAGGATCTGGGGGTTCACAGCTCCTAACACAGTGGGGCTTTTTGGTGCAGGAGATAGTTGAGCATCCAGAGATCCAGAGGGCCCTCCTGGTGCAGGAGGCAATAGAGCATTCAGAGATCCAGAGGGCACTCCTGGTGCAGGAGGCAGCTGAGCATCCAGAGGGGCTTTCTGGTGCAGGAGGCAGCTGAGCATCCAGAGGGACTTTCTGGTGCAGGAGGCATCAGAGCAGGGAGGGACCCTACACCTCGTGCTTCCACCAGAGCCTTGGACGTCGCAGTCTATGTGAACAGAGCCCTTTGAGCTGGACCATGCACGCTCTCTGGTCTCCATGGTGACTGTGCCTAGAATCTTGAAAGACTAGAACATGTGAGGCACAGGGGTAGGAGGCAGGCAGTCGAGTGAGTGGAGATGCTACAAAGTACCAAAGATCAGCTCTTTGGTGTTCACGCTCCTGTAACTTTGGACAGTGAGCGTGGGGGGGAGGGGGAGGACGAGAAAGGGCCTCGCGCTAGCATATGCGTTGGTTCTTAAACACCACCGGCAGCCGTCTTGGTCTAATTGGGAGATAGAATTCACATGTATGTGAAGTAAGAGACAGAGGAGGTGATGTCATGATGACTGACGTTTCACAACGGGAAGTGGAGGTTATCTCCAGGAGGAGTCTGACCAAAGAAGAAATAGCTGCTCAGTGGAGATGAACTGAGCTCTCCCTTCCTTCTCAATCCGTTTCTAAGGAGGGCAGCCTGCCCTTTCTGCTGATTTTTTGTATTGTCAACCCCACACATTGTTCAGGGAATGTTTCCTACTTTAAGCCATCTACCAGATGCTGGATCGTGCAAAGAGCCCTTCTTTACTCCAAGCCTCAAGAAACCCTCCCAATGTTCCTAGTCCCAGACGCGCCCCCCCCCAAAAAAAATCATTTGTGCAGGGCTCCTTGTGGTTTCATTATGGAAGCATCTGCACAGCTGTGGTCTGGGTCCTCCCAGGGCTTTGGAAGTGATGACTCAGACAGTGAGTGAGGTCCATCATTCTGTACAACTGGCCCTGTGGTGTCTTTAATATGAGATAATTGAGATACTTCAGAGTAACTAAGTATATGCTACTTTTAGACAGATGCCTATGCCTATGTATAGAGGAGTTTATGGAATACGGAACAAACCCTCCTTATGTATGTCTTTAAGGTTTAAAAAAGAGCCAGGTGGTGGTGGCACACACCTTTAATCCTAGCACTTTGGGAGGCAGAGGCAGGCAGATCTCTGTGAGTTCGAGGCTAGCCTGGCCTACAAGAGCTAAGGACAGGCTCTAAAGCTACAGAGAGGCCCTATCTTGAAAAACCAAGAGAGAGAGCACACCACTGTGCCTTTACACATTACTTGTTTGGATTATAATAGGAATCAAATTGGTAATAAAAAAAACAGGATCAGACTTTAGCAGATACTCCCATTGATTGTTTATTGGTTTGTTTGCTTTGTTGTGGGGATAAGGCCTCATGCAGCACAGGCTAGTCTCCACCTTCTGTAGCCTGTGCATGAACCACAGAGTACCTCTTAGCTGCATGGAAACCATCCTCTTCGGTGGCAGGAACCATAAGCACTTGAATGACACAGTCCCTTCATAGTGTCCTGCTCAAAGACTACGAGCTGATTTATACTCTGCACATCACTAAATCTGTGCAGTAGGTGAAGGTGTGCCTTGAGTCTCTCCAGTGCTGCTAACAAGTCTACAGTTGTGCTGACTGCTTGTCATGGGCTCGTACTGCTTTCCTTTGGGTATAATATTTCTTTATTGGCTTAAAGGCAGTCTTTGAGCTGTCTTGGCCACAATGTGGTAAGGACACATTAGATTCTTGTATTTATCCATGGCTGCAAGAGCTTCTGTCTCTTTAGTGACATAACTTGTCCACTAGTTATGTATCTGAAAGCATTTCGTCCTTGTTGTGGAAAAAAAAAATCAAAGGCTTAGTAGTGTGATCTTTAGTCTGTGTTACAAACTACAAGAGGGTTAGAGAGATGGCTGAACCAATAGGGACATTGTAGAGAGAGATGGTTCAACCACTAAGGGCATTGTAGAGAGATGGTTCAACCACGAGAGACACTGTAGAGAGATGGCTCAACCATTCATGGCATTGTAGAGCATTATTTCAACCACTAAGAGCATCGTAGAGATGACTCGACCATTAAGAGCCTTGGCTGCTCTTCCAGAGGACCTGGGTTTGGTTCCCAGTACCCAGATAGCAGCTCACAGCAGGCTGTGAATCCATTTCCAAGGGATCAGATAACCTCTTCTGGCTTCCTCTCCTACAAGGCACACACATGTTGCACAGATATACATGCAAGCAAAACACCCATTGTTGCCGGATATTCGATCACATTGTGAACCCAGAGTTTGTGCTTGCGTTGATTAAATAAAATCAACCTTGGGACAGAAAGCCGAACCAGCAACTAGTTGACAGAAAGTAATCATAGAGAGTCAGAAGGAGTCTGGAAGATGGATAGAAAGACACACAGGAAGTAGTAGGGAGGGACTTGGAGTGTGGAGGTCTTTTTTGGTTTGGTGGAGCAGAAGGACACTGTTTTCCTGAGACAAGGAGCGAGAGGGAAAGTCATTTAGTTGGTCTTCAGTCTCTATGAGGAAGTAGCTTTTCACCTCCGCCTCTGATTCCCACATCTTTTTTTAAAAATATTTATTTATTTATTATGTATACAATATTCTGTGTGTATGCTCAAAGGCCAGAAGAGGGCACCAGACCCCATTACAAATGGTTGTGAGCCACCATGTGGTTGCTGGGAATTGAACTCAGGACCTTTGGAAGAGCAGGCAATGTTCTTAATCTCTGAGCCATCTCTCCAGTTCCCCCCATCTTATTGATAAATAGAGTGATAGAGATTTAGTTAAAAACCACACGTGATGGAAGGGGTAGGAGACAGATCCAGAGAAACATAAAGGTCCCTTGGGCCCACTGACTGAGAAGTGACTCAATAACTGTGGAGCTACAATTGCTGGCTGAAGCCACAGCAGATTCAGGGGCAGCCACTGTGTTGGCAGACACACAACAACCTATACAAACATACATACATACATGCATACATACATAAATACAAGCAAACCTGGGTTAAAATGCGGTTGGGTTTGTATTCTTATCAACAGAATGCCAAAGCACATCATAGCCTGACTACTGGTGAGTAAGATAACCTAACTTTCAGACATTCATTCGTTCACTCATTCATTTATTCATTCATCTTTTTCTAAAGTCGGAATGACTTAGCTGTGCTTTGTTGATTCTTCCTGTGCATACATTATGTGGGGGAGGGACTGTCAAACATGGATTCCATTAAGGGACAAATTCAGTGGTCTCAGAATATGCATACTCACATTTACACTTGAGTCCTATTCCGTATTTATGTCTGTAACATTGTTTTGAGATGCAGTCATTACACAGCAATTTTCATCGCTAACATTATGCTCAATAAATCATTTCTGAGCCACTGATCCATTTATGAACGCTGTAAATCTGGTCTTGGATACACACCCATAATCTCAGCATTTCAGGTCAGCCCAGATCACAAGTGAGATCTAGGCCTGAGATACATAATAAAACCCTCTAAAAAAAATTAGAGAAAGAAAGAAAAGAAGGAAAGAGACCCCAGACATAGAGATGTCTTCCCAGCACTTGGGAATTGGAGGCAGGATGACTGAGTGTTTAAGGTCCCCTTGGCTACTTAGCATGTTCAATATCAGCTGAGCTATATGAAACATGGTCTCAAAAAAATGGAGGTAAAGGAGACTGTAAACAGAAAAACCACGAAACAAGGAAAGGAACTGAGGAATTCAGCAAATGTAAACAGTAATGCCCAAATGAGGTGAAAACACATTAAACTAAATGAATATTAGCAAACATAGGTTTTGAAAATATGCTTGTTTTATTTAAAATTTCTGAGTGAATATGAATTAACTTGGGTCGTTATTTCTTCCTCTGAAAATTGTGAATCCACTTACAACTGCCAACAAGATGGCACTCTCAGACGGAGTGCCCTGAAACATAGTATCTACTACACTGAATGGACCCTCGGCACTCTGAGACCGTGCCCTGAAACATAGTATCTACTACAATGAATGGACCGTCTGAGATGTACTGCCCTGAAACATAGTATCTACTACAATGAATGGACCTTCCGTACTCTGATACAGTGCCCTGATCATAGTATCTACTATACTAGATGAGCGAACTGGAGTACATGATGGGAAGAAACAGGTCAGTGGAATTAACTCATTCCCTACTCCAGATAAATAAACACAATTGCCTAAAGCCCAGGAACTTTCTATTCAAATTAGTCACTCAGACTAAGAAAGAAGGAACAGGCAACAGGAAAGCTACAAGCTGGGCCATGTCACATGACCATCTGTGAGACAAAGGATGCTGGGAAATGAATTCTTCATTTTCTAGTCTCAAATTCCTGGGAGGAGTGACTCTGGTCTTATTTTGGTTTCCTTTCTGTTCCTGAAATAAAACATTCTGACTGAAAACAACTTGAGGAAAGACTTATAATTGCAGTCCACAGCCCATCTGTGAAAGGAGCCGACGTAGGAACTGGATTGAGGCAGGCCTTTTTGCTGTTCCACGTTGGATTTTGCTGTTCCTATGATCCTTCTGACCACAGGACTCACTTCCTAGCTGTGTTGGTCAGTTTCATGTCAACTTGATACAAGCTAGAGTCATTTGGGTAGAGGGACTCTTAATTGCAACAATGCTTCCGTAAGATTTGCCTGGAGGCTGTGGGAGATGGCGGCACACACCTTTAATCCTAGTGCTTGGGAGGCAGAGGCTGGCAGATCTCTGAGTTTGAGGGCAACCTTGTCTACGGGAGTGAGTTCCAGGACAGTCAGGGTTATGCAAGTGTTTTAAGAAACCCTCTCTTGGGGAAGAAAAAAATTTGTCTATAGGCAGGGCTGAGTGCGTTTTCTTGATTAATGATGTTAATGGGTGGGCTTAGCTTGCTGGGGTAGTACCACCTCTGAGCAGGTTGACCTGGACGGTATAAGGAAATTGAGCAAGCTGGAAAGCAGCACTCCTCCATGGCCTCTGTGTCAGTTCTTTCCTCCAGTTCCCTGGATGACAAACTACTGTAAGATGAAATAAGCCCTTTCTTCCCCAAGGAAGGTTCGTTTGGCGACAGCGCTTTATCACAGCAATAGAAACCCTGATACAATAGTCAAGAAATACAGCGGGAACCATGGAGGATTCTGGTGGCTACCCAGCTGCCAAGCTGGCTTATTATCAGCCAGTTCTCTCATACAGTTAAGGACCATCCACCTAGAGATGGGCCTGCCTACTATGGGTAAAAATCAAACAGTCCCCGGAGACATGCCCACAGGCTAATCAGGACAGTCGCTCCATTGATGGTCTCCTCTCAGAGGTGCTAGGCTATCCCAAGTTGACAGCTTAAACTCGCCAGGGCAAGTATCTCTTATCAATATGCCATAGAAAGAAAAGGGAGAAGAGGAAGAGAGGAAGAGGGAGGAGAGGAGTGGGCAGGAAAGAAAGAAGGAAAAAGGAGGATCAATGGGGGTGGGGAGGTATGGGCTACAGATGTCTGAAATTTCATCCCAGCTGCCATTTTCTAGATATAAGACGGACTATGGGAAAGCTGTTTATATGTCGAGGCCTTGATTTTCTTACCCATGAAGTGGGAATAAGTGCTCTACAGGGAAGCTATGAAGGAGGAATGGCTTATCCTACCACCTGCCTGCAGCAATCATTCCAGGTCACCAGCAACCATCAGCCTTCATCACTACCACATATAGAAACTTCCGTTTAGACCAGTCCTCCCATCATTGACGAATTTCGCTAATTTTTTTTTATCATCCCTTTCTCTGCCCCCTTCGCTTTTGATCATGTGCCACCAAGATAGCATTCCAAACAAGCAGAATTATCTATAACCTTGAGATCTCAACCATGCATGCAACCGACCAAGATTTACTGACATCCACTGTGTGCCAGACACCCCGCTGAGCACCAAAGATACGGTGCCGATCGAATAGGCCAAGTTCCTTTGCCCATAAGTGGACAGTCAATTCATGAGTCAGACACCACACAAATAACTGTATGCATGAAAGCATAATTAAAACCTTGATTGTTATTTTTAAAACCCAACAACAGGGAGTTTCCTTTTTTAAGAACATTAATGCTTTAAAAAAAAAAAACCCAGAAGTTGAGTAATTTTGAGACATCTATAAAAGTCACTCAGAAAGAACTTGAAACCCTCTGCTCACACTTGCATCAAGGACATTTGGAAAATTAATTGCTGTGCCTTGTCGGGAATGTGTGTCTTTGTCTGAGAGCTGTATTTCCTGCAACTGCAAATTAATGTAAGATGTTGGCTCCCCGGCAATGGAACAATGGCCTGAATGCAATCGTTCTGTGGTTTGATACTTCATCATCAGTTAGAGGAGTCTCCACCCCCTCTCCTGTCCCCAGGCTTCATGCTACCACAAAGAGCAATTAGCTGAAGTAGAAAAGATTACAGCCAGGTGCACTGTCTGAAGTGGGAGTGAGAGCTGGAGGATCACGGGAAGAAACCCTTTTGTTGAGTGTTTTCAGTCTCTGGGTAGCCTGGTGTTGCCACAGGCATGCTTGGAATCTTAGGGCACTGGGACCTTTTGTGTTTCTCTGCAGAGTTCCAGCCTCCAGGGCTTCTTGCTGTGAACAGAAATGGGAGCTGGGAGGCTTGCTTACTAATGTGCAAAGTGGAACAGTCCTCTTAAGAGTGAGAATGAGTTTTATGGCATGAAAGGCCAGGATACACTGGAGTTTAACATCTCTGCATGGAGTCCCAGGGATATTTCCTAGAAATTAAGCCATCCTTTGTACAAATGCAGAAACGTGGCCAGGCAGAAGTTCAGATAAAGTGTGCTTGCAGGATGCTCTTCCAAATCCCCCAAACCTTATGAGAAACAAGCCCTGTGGTGTTCTTCTTTCTGCCTCTGTCTGTTGAGAGGTATGTGTTATGGAACTTAATGAGAAGGAAAAGGGTGAAAGAGGAGCTGGGTCATAAAATTCTTGCAAGACATCATCGATTAGACTGGTCCCCAAAACTCTCCAAGCAAGACAGAGTGACATCCAACAAGACACTATGATCACAGGAAGAAGAAAACTGGCAGGTATCTTCAGAAGAGTTCCTCAGGGAGTTAGCTCAGGGAAGTAGAGTTCTTCGGAGAGTTAGCTCAGGGAAGTAGAGTTCCTCAGGGAGTCAGCTCAGGGAAGTAGAGTTCCTCAGGGAGTCAGCTCAGGGAAGTAGAGTTCCTCAGGGAGTCAGCTCAGGGAAGTAGAGTTCTTCGGGGAGTTAGCTCAGGGAAGTAGAGTTCCTCAGAGAGTCAGCTCAGGGAAGCAGTCTCCCTGCTCTTTAAGTCAGGAGTGCACTGTTTTGTTCACAGGGCTTCCTGAGAGGAACATGCCAGCATCTCTCCAAAATGAAATTCCAATGACACGGATGCCAGGAGAGTAACAGAAGTCTCCTCTGAAGAAGTCTCCTGGGAGCTAACGTCTAGGTGCAAAGTCCTGCTAACTCTGTGTTACAACTGTGAGCACTGATCATAAGCAAACGCTTGAAAGATGGCAGAGGAAGAATTATCTAAAGAATTATCAGAGAAATGTACCAAATCAGCAATGCCCAAGTAGAAGATCACACTCATCTAATAATTGCCTCACAGTCACGGATTAGGCTCGGTCTGCTGCACCGTGGACTGAATGTGCTTTGCCCCAGCAAGACATAATTTCCCAGTTTAACAACATTGAAGCACGGCCTCTGAGAAGGACTGGAGGGCCCAGTAAGATGACTTAGTGGTAAGAGTCCACTGTATAAGCCTGAGGACACAGGTTCAATCCTAGCCCCCAAGCAGAGGCAGAAGGAGAGCAGCAAGCCACAAAGCTGCCCGTTAACCTTCGTATGCCTGCCGTTGCATGCACGCCCCCACAACTCCTCACCACAAACGCTCCTACTATGAAGCCAGAAGAACCACACTTGGGTGTGGCTAGACGGGACTACCCGCTCTTGGAGTCTCTGCCTCCAAAGATGCAAGCTAAGCAGACTTATTCTCTTTCAAGTATCCAATGGCAGGTGTGTGGTTCCAGCGGCACGAGATGTACTGAGAAGCCCCACACCCTCTGTTTCTTCAAGTGATGAGATGTAGAAGGAAGACGACTATTGTGTTGGTCAACATATTTTCTTTCACACACCGACCCTTGTCAGCAAAATGTTCAGATGCTTACATTAGAAAATACAGGATAATAACAGCATAGCTGCATGGAAAGAGGTCTGAAGAGTGACCCTTGCTAATATACTGATTCCATGAGGTCATAGGAAGGCCAGGACTTTCTTCTGGTTCTGTCAACCAAGAGCTGTTGAGGGAGGCTGCTAGTTCGTTTCTCAACTTCCCTGACTCGAAATAATCACACAGAAATCTGTATTAATTGCAATACTGTTTGGTCAATAGCTTAAGTGCATTTCTGGCTAACTCTTATATATTAAATTAACCCATTTCAATTAATCTGTGTATTGCCACATGGCTGTGGCTTACCGGCAAGTTTCCGGAACATCTGTCTCGTGCGGGTGGCTACATGGCGTCTCTCCGACTACACCTTCTTTCTCCCAGAATTCAGTTTAGTTTTCTTGCCTAGCTCTATTCTGCCCTATCACAGGCCAAAGCAGCTTCTTTATTAACCAATGCCAATACAACATATAACACAGCATACATCACCTCCTATATCAGAGAGCCAGATTGCATCTTCCAAAGAATCAAATAATGTAAAATGGTTCCACTGAAAGTGTCAGCACAATCAACGACTCTGGCCCCCCTCCAAGTCATGGCCTGCAACCCCAACTCTTCCTCCAGGTAGTCAGCACTATTAGAGGAGCCTGCAGGAGGTGACTAGGTCTTAAGAGTGGAGCCCCTCTGTATGGGGTTAGTGCTTATCTTAGGGTTTCTATTGCTGCAGCGAAACACCATGACCAAGGCAACTTGGGGAAGGAAGTTTATTTCAGCTTGCACTTCCAGGGGATAGTCCATTCCCGAGGAAAGTCAAGGCAAGAACTCACACAGGGCAGGAACCTGGAGGCAGGAACTGATGCAGAGGCCATGGAGGGGTACTGCTTACTGGTTTGTTCCTCATGGCTTGCCCAGTTTGCCTTTTTTTTTTTTTTTTTTTGGTTTTTCGAGACAGGGTTTCTCTGTGGCTAGTTCCTGTCCTGGAACTAGCTCTTGTAGACCAGGCTGGTCTCGAACTCACAGAGATCCGCCTGCCTCTGCCTCCCGAGTGCTGGGATTAAAGGCGTGCGCCACCACCGCCCGGCACCAGTTTGCTTTCTTATAGAAACCAGACTACCAGCCCAGGGATGGCACCACCCACAATGGGCTGGGCCCACCCCATCAATCACTAATTAAGAAAATGTCCTACAAGTTTGTCTACAGCTGGATCTTACGGAGGCATTTTCTCTATTGAGACTTTCTCCTCTCTGCTGACTCTAGTTTATATCAAGTTGACATAAATATGGCCAAGAATGTGCCCTTACAAAAAGAGTATCAGCTAGCCTATTTTCATCTTCTATCGTATGAAGACAGTGAGAGAACAGCTGGCTATGAGCTATGGTATGGCCGTTCCCATGCTCGGAGTCTGACAGAAACTTGGTTTTGGATTTGGCAGCCTACACGCTGTAAAAAATAACTTTTTATTATTTATAAAACACTAAAGTTGTACCAGTTTCTAATAGTAGCTTTGGTAGACTAAGACTATTGAGGAATGGGTAAGGAATATCTCCTTACTTATGAAAAGTTTTATAAAAGTCTTCCCAGCATCTTTGTCCCAACTCATTAGCTAGAGCTTGCTTATGAGCCACACGCAATCCAAGGAATATCACACACACACACACACACACACACACACACACACCAGTTACCATTAATCAAACAAGTTCTGTTAGTAAAGAGAGAGAAAGCTTGGGTGTTGGCAGACAACTGCCAGCCTATGCTCTAGGACTTAGTGCAAGACCAATGGAACATTTAGGTTAGCTGCTGGTACTGTGAGTCTTTGGTGGGTGGTGGTGACGCACACCTTTAATCCCAGCACTCAGGAGGCAGAGGCAGGCAAATCCCTGAGTTTGAGGCCAGCCTGGTCTACAGAGTGAGTTCAAAGATAGTTGGAGCTACCTACCCAGAGAAACCCTGTCTTGAGAAATCAAAAATAAATAAATAAATAAATAAATAAATAAATAAATAATCAATCAATCAAATGTGAGTATTAAAAATGTGCTCCTGGGGCTGGAGAAATGGGCCAGTGGCTAAAAACACACACTGCAAAAGAACCAAGTTTAGTTCCTACATTGGGTGATATGGTAGTTTGAAGGAAACACCCACCCGTGGAGCGAGACCACCAGATGCAAATGAACCGTTCCAGACTCACAGTCACACAGACAGTCCCCATTAAAGCCAGTGAGCCACAAAGCAAGATGAAAAGGTAAAGTTTGAGGAAAGGACTTGTCAAGAGGATGGGAGAATGATGGACAGGAGGGGGAGACAGAGAGGAGAATAATCACAATGCATTATGTATGTGAACATAATTGTCAAAGAACAAATTTAATCAATAAAGGGAAAATATTTTTTTAAATGACAACAAAAACTAAAACAGAAAAGGAATACTTTTGTCTCTATTCTTTAGAGTTCTATTTCTATGGATACTTTTTAACTGTCCATAAATTTTCAGATACCAGCCCTTTTAGAATGCGGGGGTTTGTGCCTCCTGGGCCAGAATATTCAGAGAAGCAATACCTTGTTGATCCCTGTTTTTTCTTACATCCAATAAGTCATTTTTATTACCTTCCCTCCTCCATAAATATTTCAAACATATCCTCTCTTCTTAATCCTGCTGCCGATGGTTGGCTCAAGCCTTCTAAACCTTTTACCCAGTGCAGCCATTACCTCTCCAACCGGCTCCCTTTGCCTGATCTCTTCCCAACGTTGCCACCAGAGTGGTATTCCCCAAAGGAAACTGGGGTGATTTTTCATCTCTGTTTAAATGTTCCAAAGGATTCCATAGTTTTACTAAACACCCCAAATCCTTCAAAAGTGAGGTGTTAGGCTCTCTCCTCAGCCCTGTAATTCCTGCCTCCAGCCTGACATCTATGTTGCCACCAACAGAAGTCCCTGGTGGCTCTTAGACTCCCAACATCTGCATTGAATCTTCAGCAACTCCTTGCGCTGTGTACTCATCCTATGAGGCTTCACACAGCTGCAAGTTGCTTATCTCACTTGAACTTGAAAGCCTGTATATGGGGCACGGGACCCCAAAGGCATCACCTCCTAGCTTTTATCTTCCGATTCACACCGCTCAGAAGGTTCAGCCGCGGCGGGGGCGGGAGGAGGGCGGGGTACTAATTACTTTCCTGTGGTACAATACTGGGTTCCAAGAGCAAGTCAGTAAAGAAAAGATTGTTTTGGTTAGCAGTTCCAGAGGGGGTAGAGTCTGTCATGGTGGGGAGGGCGTGGCAACAGGTGGAAAGGAATGGGGGCAGAAGCCGGTAGCTGGCTGATACATTGTATCCCTACACCAGAAGCAGAAAGAGAGAACAGGAAGTGAGGCAAGGCTGTAAATCTCAAAGAATTCCCAGTGTCCAACTTCTTCCAGCAGGGCTCCACTTCTAAAGGTCCCATACAGCCCCAACAGTACCACCAACTAAGGACCAGGTGATCAAACGCATGAGCCCAAGGGGACAATTATTATTAAAAGCACGACAGAAAGCGTGTGGCTCGATGGATGTGGGGCTACCTTACCCCTGTTGTCCTAGTGCGACTATTAGGAACGCCTCTTTCACCCTCTGACATGTTCAATAAATTATACCATCCATATATAAAAGCACGCTTGCTCAAGATCAATTTTCTGGGGCTCATTTTGTTCTCTTTTATTCCCTTTAATTTTATTTTTTCCTTCTCTCTTGCTATCTAATTTAGAGAGTACACCTGGCCATCGTCTTAAAATACTTTTACAAACTGCTGCTCTACTTATGTGGCAAACCAAGATTCTTTTCGTTCTTAAGTACAGAGGGGGAAATGGCCACTTTAACATTAAGCAAGTTTGGTTCTGTGGGCGAGACAGGGTCAGGGTCATAACAGAGTAAGGATAGCAAATGGGGGTCTTCTTGAATACAACTCCCTCGGTGTTGACTTCTTAGAGTAATGTGTTCAAAGAAGCCATGAGGCTTAGTATGGACTCCAGAAAAAGGATTGGGTTGATTAGTGATGTCTGCCTTCAGCATAAAGTTTGGAAATTAGCTACATCAAGATCTGTGTATGCTCCAAAGCCACAGAGAAACCCTGTCTCGAAAAAAAAAAAAAAAAACAAAAAAACAAAAAACAAGATCTGTGTATTAGCTAACCCTGTCCACGGGCAAGGGGGAGTTGCAGAGAGTCTGATAGGTTAATGAAAGCTGGACCAGCAGGTACAACTCCATGCTGCTGGTCTCCTAACTAGAGCCTTGGGATGGAAAGTAACTTCTTAACTTCTTCAGCTCATTCAGTAAGTAGTTCAACCATGAACAGCCAAGGATCTGCTCCACTAGATAGTAGGACATTTAAAAGCTAATAAGAGTTATAAGCTAAGTATTCAGCTCAGTGGGTAACATGCTTGGAAGGACCTGAGTTTGGGTACTCCACATCAGCTAGCAAGATGACGGTGGTGGCATCCCATCTTCAATCCCAGCACTAGGGAGTAAGAGACAGCCAACCCTGGAACTGACTGGCCAGACACACTAGCCAAATCGATGAGCTCCAGGTTCAGTGTAAAATCCTCTCTCAATGAAGACAAACACCCAGAGTTGAGCTGTGGCCTCCACACAGATGCATACACCTACATACACATGCATACACATGTGCAGTACACACACACACACACACACGTTAAAAACAAAGTAGGCAGAGAAAAGGCCCAAAGGAGAGAATGAATAAAAGCACCCATCTTCTGCTTCCTGGTTTTGGCCCAGATTATCCTTACATTTAACAACAACAGCAACAACAACAAAACAAGCAAAAGATGGTGCACTCCAACTAGAAGTAAAATGCCTGCCCCCCCCCCCTTTTAATAGACCGTGTAAGTGCTTCTGAACTCAAAGTCACAAGCAATAGGCAAGCTGTCACCAGGAAACCTACTTCTAAAGCAGCGTGAGTGACTCTAGCTGGGTCTGTCACTGGATGAAGTCAGCTTGTCCCCTGTGGGTGAGCATCAGGACTGTGAAGGTCATCCGGTATCTGGGACATATGTGCTCTGTTTAGAATTTTCCAGGAGGGGCCGGAATGAGCCACGACAGCTGTGAGAGGTTTTCGGAGGACAATATGCACGTGCTCTTACCGCTAAAGGCTCTTGCATGACCCGTGCCGCTGGCTCTGTGCTTAGAACAGCGTGGCGCTGGCTCTGCTATCAAGCGCAATGAGCCTCATTCATGAATTGTTTCTGTGACGTCTCCCGCTTCCTGGACATGAACCAGTTAGGGTTCTGCATGAGCGATGGGGTAGGTAACAGGAGGTCGCTCCTTCTTCCAACCTTCAAGTCTGGTGTTTTTAGAAACTGACCACAGCAAACAAGAGTGGCTAAGAATACCTCTGAGCAGGAGACCAGCTACGCCCTCCAACTCACAGGGAAACACCTGGCCCACTGTGAGCCCGTTGAAAAACCAGACTTAATTAGAATCAAGACAATTTCTGCCCAGTTCAAACACCAGACCAGCATTTGTTTTGGGGTTAAGTATCTGTGAGGACTACATCTGTAAACCCCAAAGTGTTATTCCAGTCTAAATGGACCTTACACATCCCTGCTTCTCTAACTGTCCCCAACTCCATGGCACGTCACCCAAGGAATTATTCTTCAATGGTGGATTTTCGATGTCAATATATTTTTAGCTTTCTTTGATCAGGTAAGTGTCAATTTAGGCCTCACACACAAAACCATTCTCAATTTTAGCAACTAGGAATGGCGACCTACCTGTCCTCATTATGGCGTAGTTGGGAGTGTTTTCTTAAACTGGGATGTGTTTGGGGGTATGTGTAGATTTTAAAATCTGTGTGTTCTTTCCAGATACCACATGCTATCAAATAAAAACTCAGCACCAGGGATGGGCTGCCCCTTTTCGAGTTGTTGGCTAGTAAGGTCATCTAGAGGTCCTTCAAAAAGCAGTATAGGCTACTGCCATTGCGAGTGGTTACCTTCCAGAACTATACAGTGAGATCCTATAGCTGGATATATCATCTGCTTGAGTCATACACCATGGGGAATCAAGCAGGTACCAGCCTGGAAGCTTTGCCTCAACAGGCTAGCTTTCACCTTGCTGAAAGGGCCTATGTACACTGCCAAGGAGAAAAGTCACCATTGATTTTACTGAACGTGGGGGTTGTAAAAACTCTGGCAACTGTTGATGGTTTCTGGATGCCCAGTTGCCAAAAAAAAAAAAAAAAAAAAAAAGATTCTAAATCAAATACATAATAAACTTGAGACCCTTCCAGCAGATCTTGTCTGTGTTGTATCCCATGGCTTCACCGCAGCCATGGTTCTGAACACACAACATGGTCATTCACAGGCCACATGCTGCGTGCCATGCAATGCCGTGAACACTACCAGAGACACCTTAGCTCACACTTCAGACTGTTGCATGCTGTGAATGGCAAAGTCTTAATACATACAAAACTTTCTACATGTAGAGGAGCAGAACCGTTAAATTACAGAAAGTGGGGTTGAGCATTTCCCTGTGGTTGTTGTTCCTCCATATGTAAATAACAAAATGGTATATCTTTGAATTTATCAGGTTACAATATTCAATTTTATCTATCATCTATTTACTTAATGTGCATGGGTATTGTGAGTCTGCATGTGTATCTGTGTACTACACTTATGTCTGGTACCTGTGGAGGCTGAAAGAGGGCATCACATGCCCTGGAATTGGAGTTACAGACAGAAAGTTTCCATGTGGGTGCTGGGACTCAAACTGGGGTCCCTTGGAGGAGCAGCCAGTGCTCACAACTGCTGTGCCGTCTCTCCAGCTCAGCAGGTTTTATTTTAAAAAGGGTTGTTTGATTTGTTGGCTTTTGTTTTCATCATTGAATGAATTCTGGCTTGGTGTAGGGACAGCTTGGTACTCCCGACGCAGTTTGAAATGTCCCAAAACGCACGTCTGCCTTTGTATGATATATTTTCACAAACTGTATTCGCAGCACTGACAATTATAAAATCAAAACATCAATGAGCTCTGGGGAAAATACTCTGAACACTCTGTCCTGCAGTGTCAAGGATCCAGCCAAGATTTAATTCTTTATGTAAGAATAAACACGCACATCCATTTAATTTGTGTGTGCATTTGTCTTGGCCTGTCATAAATAATTATTATATTACACAAGTATACCAAAGAGCTCTTTTCAGATAAATTCTTTATGATTTTATTACCAGTAAATTTTTTTTTTTTTCGAGACAGGGTTTCTCTGTAGCTTTGGTGCCTGTCCCGGAACTAGCTCTTGTAGACCAGGTTGGTCTCGAACTCACAGATATCCGCCTGCCTCTGCCTCCTGAGTGCTAGGATTAAAGGCGTGCGCCACCGCCGCCAGGCCACCAGTAAATTTTTGAGTATCTTCTTTATATCTCTCTTGCCTTAGTTGCCTTCGTTGTTGTGGTTTTAAAGGAAGCTTGGACAGGATCGACTCAAGGGTTTGTTTTGGCTTAAAGTTCCGAGGGACGGCACCCGTCTCGACGAAAGTTGTGAAGACGTGATGGTAGATGTACACGCAAGTCAGACTCGCTTGAGCAACTGTGCTTTCACCTCTGGCAGACTTAGAAATCACTTACGTGGTCTAAGTGAGGGTCAGTGTTGGCAGCCACCTGGGTGGGGTTCAGAGGATGAGCGTGGATTTTCTAGAGCTGGGAAGACCACTCTAAACAGGAGCGGTACCGTTTCATGAGCTGAAGTCCTGGACTGACTAAAACCGAGGCACTGAGCCAGGCATGCGCACTCTGCATTCTCGGCTTCCTGGGTGTGGATGCGCTGTGACCAGTCACCTCCTGCTTCTAAAGCCAACTTACTCATCGTGACAGAGTGTATCTCTGGGAACTTCAAGCCAAAACAAACCGTTCTTTGCTTGCACTGACTTTTTCAGATATTCTGCTGTAGCGGCCGCGCGACGAGTAACTAAGACGGTGCCACAGCTCCTGGGTGAAGGGAGAGGATGGGCGGGAAGGGGGAAAGGGGTGGGAGTGAGGGACAGCATTCTACCTCTACCTGGAATTTCTAAAGAAGAGACGAAGAATGGAAGGGGCCGGCCACGGCAATAACAATTTTCCCAGCCAGTTGAAGACTGGTTCGGACATACTCAGGAGAGGAAAGAGTCCCCGAAGACCAAGCAAAAATCAGAATGGCTAGGGTGAGCATCCCACTGAGGCCATCCCTAAGCCCTGCATGCTGAGAAGTCAGACAGGTATAGACATGGAGGAAAGCGTCTGGGCAGTTGAACCAGGACGCTGAGGGATGACAAGAGAAGGGCAGCTGTCAGAGTCCCCTCGAGACCTGGTTTCCTTTAAATTGGGGGATGAGGCAAGCAGCTTAATACATATTCTCTTCAAAGACAAAAGAAGTCAGCCGAGGGTCCGCGGTAGGGCACAGGGACCGCTGAGCTGGGGCAGAGTCACACGGTACCTGGGCTCTTTCAGAGTTTCCACCGTGGGGAGCAGGGGTGCAGCTCTGGAAGTCACAGCATGCAGAAGAGTGTGGTGCTGCACACCCTGAGCTAAGTTCCTCAGCTGGAGAGCTGAGTAAAACGGGGCCTCTCCCTGGAGTACCCGGAAATGCACCAAGCACTGCAGAGTGGATACCCGTACCCACAAACCTGCGATCTTCATGACTATCCAATTAAAAGTGGAAACTAACTGTACCAAATCGAATATGGAAAGCATCAGCGTCGTGTAGAGGGTGCCCTTCTCAGACTAGAAATGTCTGGGCCACTGCAGAGTGCCAGTTAAAACACAGTTTGGTGCCCAATACACCATGCAGAATCAAACGCTCCTCGGGCAAAGCCTGAGAACCCACATCTTCAATATGTTCCTGGGGAATCTGACACCTTCTGAAACGCTCTGTACTAACTCGGGCGTGAATTGAACCTGGATGTTAGAAAATTCAGGTCTCTCTTCTGTTCTCTCAACCTTTGGATGAAAATAAATAATAAACATGACCAAATCATGAGTTCGTGTGAGTTCATCTTTGAGAAAAGTTCCTAAGTAAATAGACAGAGTGTTTAAGGTTAGAATTCTTTCCTCCCTCCCTTGCCTGTATGTCATCAGTGTTTTTGTCTTCTAAGCAGAGGCCCTCACACGTAATCATTTATCCTGTTGAGTGCATCACACAAAACAGAAGACATAAACTCTTCACGCGAGGCTGCTTGTCGGTTTGGGGCGAGCACATTTTCTACCTGGGTGTGAAATTAGCCCTGATGCTCTCAGTGGCATCTGTACAGGCGGAGTTTGAAGAGAGTCCTGTCACCCTCGGTTAAGAGGAGGTAGCAATGTCATCTTGCCTTGAAGAGTCTCTCCTTGATGTTTTTACACTAACCATAGTTTTGGTTTTGCTTTTTTTTTAAAAAAAAAAAAATCTCCAAAAGGAAAATACAGAAGACAAGTCCATTCCATAAGGAAGAGCTCACTTCTGTGAACAAAGACCAAATTCGAGATTGCTGGGAAATCCATGTTAGCTTTCACCAAAAACCCCGCCTTAGGGCTGAAGAGATGGCCCAGTGGGAAAAAGTGCTTGGCACACAAACATGAGGACCTGAGTTCAAATCTCTAGAGCCCACATATAAGACAGATATGTAATGTGAAAGTCTATTATCCTAGTACTCCTTCAGGAGAGTAGAGGTGAAGGCAGGGGGATGCCTAGAAGCTCGGGAGCCCACAGCAAACATCTAGAGACCCTGTCTCAATTAGGTGAAGGAAGAACTCAATATCCGAGGTTGTCTCTTTATCCTCGGCACCGGTGTCATGGTCCGTGTGTACCCGCATTCCCACGCAAATGTGCACACACACACACACACAATTATTTTTAAAACTCTAACTCTGCCCTAAGTACCTGCTCTGTGTGCTCCCAGTAGCCTGTGTATGAGCTAACTCTCGGGAGACTGGAGAAAGACTCACTGTGGTAAAGTCAGACCTCAAGGAGGGTCTGTAAAATCCTGAAACGAGACCCAAAGCAGCGCACAAGGAAAGTGCAGGGGTCTCATAAAAGGGCTGTCAACAGGTGGTAACCCTGGCTAGCTGAGCCCTGGAGAAGCCTTGACTTGTATACACCCTTGCGCTCCAAAGGGAGAAACCATATAGCTCAGAGGAAGGACAGGAAACTCGGAGGGGACCTGACCCTTTCCACTCACAGAACATTACTGTCGTAAGTGACCTGGAGAGTCCTTGTCCCTTCCTGCCTGAGTCACACACACGTACTCTTTAAACCGCTGCACCTGCTACATCGTCCCAATCGAATCTTCCACATCCCAGAGAAGGATCCCTCATCACCAACCCCCACCCCAGCAAACCCAGCTGGCCTTGTCTTTGTGAAGTGAGCTCTTCAGACCACATTGTCATTAGTAGTTTTCAGAGCCAGCTCTAAGGGGGCAGCACCTGCCTTTGGTCTCATTCTTTCTATTTTCACAACCCAGAGCGTAGTGCCAAGAGGGTCTATGTACGGGCGCATGCGTGTGTGCGCATGTACGTGTGTGAAGGGATGATATCAGAGAAACACCTGGGGCGGCTTTGATCTGCGTGTTCACTGCCCAGCGAAACAGCACGCGGTCTCGGGGCAGGGTAAATTGAAGCGTTTTAGAGCGCCACCTGATCCAACAGTGTGGGCCCTTGACTTGGGTGGCTGCATACCTCCACAGTGAGACCATGAGACCACTGCGCTTGCCTGGGAGGACTTTCCTGGTCGCTCGCCTGCTGTCCTGGGAGCTTGGAACAATCCAACGGGACTTCAGGATATGCTACGGCCCTTCGGCCTCCTGTGTAGACTTTCATATATGAAAGGGAGCGAACGTGTCCATTTCGTGGTCCATAATCGTTTACATTGGAGACAGGTGGGACGAGAGAAAGCTGGGGAAACGGAAAATAAAACTAATCCCCAGTATTGTTCGACTGTTTTGGCGGACGCTAAAAGCAGGCTTCTTGCAACTCCCTGAGAAACTTTGGGAACTAGCGCTCTCCCGTCCTTTGATCATTGCTTTTGTGACTGACACGTAGCTGCTTTGTCTGGGGCCAGGGCCCCGTGTGGCAGCTGTGGAGAGGGGTGTTTGAACCAACATCAGTTGAAGAGGGAAGATGGCTAGGCTGGGGTTCCTTAAGGTTCGCAAACAGACGCTGTGAAGCAAACCCGCAGAGGGGCGCTACATTGCCGAGCTGTTCTCCAGGGCATGGACCCTAGGGCTGCTCTCCAGGGCTGCCCCGTGTTGGAGACTATGAAAACTAGAGGCAGCGGGATGGGGCATTTTGAAGACAAGACCAGCTATTGTAATTTTCTTGTCTTCTCTCTTTCATCAGCTTTTGTTCCTGCCTACCCACTTCCCTTTCCATACACCCCCATATGTGCAATCTACATGTACATAAGCGCAGGAATGCAGACCCATGAACATGCACACACATGTGTACCGGGCACTAACTGGCATGCATGCACACACAACTGGAAGCTCTGTGGATCCTTGTAGGGTAAAGAAGCTCAGTTCGAGCTAAAAACAAGATCTCTTGATTAAGGCATCCTACTTCTCGGCGTCTGCTGTGGGGTTCGCTCTTATTGGTTCGTTGCAGCGCCCTCATGCGGTGCTATGGTGTTTTGTTACTCAAGACCGTGGAAGGATATAATAAGAACGTTTTAAAGCTGTGCTGTCCGAACTCCAAAGAGGCTTTCTCTTCCCAACCGATCTGAGGAACATAGTGTGAGACCAACGCCTTTGCCACCGCCAAGATGTCTCTGCTGGTGGACCTCCTGAGTAACGCAGCCCTAGGCTTGGAACACAGCTCTGAACTGGACGAGACCAAGACTGAGTCAGGGCAACCACGGGCTTCTCCCAGGCCCTATAGACTGGGCTGGCATCTGGGCAGCGAGTCTCCCCTGCTAAAAATGAAGGTTTTTTTTTTTTTCATACAAGGTTCCTCCAAATGGAGTCCAGGGAGCACGAACATCAGAAAATAATCTCCCAAAGCATGTGTGAGAATGATGGGTTTGTGGACATTCGTCTCTACGTGTCATTACTGGAACGCAAGAACCTGCATTTTAAGTTTTATGAATAACAAAGTTTGAGCAGCCGTCATTACTTCTCCGCATCCCCCAAGATTAGTTTGTATTTTCACACAGCCTTTCACTTCGAAAGCCAGCGGGGCAGCGTCAGGCTCTGTGGTGAAGGAGCAGCTTAAGGAAAAAGGTTCCTGGAGCCTCCCGTTTCTCCTACAGAGGCGGCTCCACATACGACCAATACAGAGAGCCAGCCTGGCTTAACTTTATCTGTGCTGCGTATATTTGTGCATCCCTGAAATAGCACACATGGGTGGAGGCGAGGAGGCTTCTAAAGTGAAGAACTCTGCCTGGAAACTCCTGCAAGCCGTTGGAAACGGAGAGAAGCGTGGGAACCAGATCTCCGCCAGAGGGCGCCAGCTCGGGTGGTAAGTGGAGACCGCACTTAAATTCTCCCGTCCCGCAGCTTCCTAGCTGGGAAGTCTTGCTCGGGCTTCTTCCCCTTGCGTCTAATAGATAGTGTGCGCCTGCTTCGGTAAACACACTGCTAAAATTTATTTCAAAGTGTCCTAAAAGTAGTTGCAGTGAGAGATGATGCCAGCCATGGAGACGAAGTTACACAAAAGAGCTGTTCCCATACTGGGTCTGCAGCCTGGGAAAGGGCTACCTTGTGGGGACTGAAGAGCGGAGACTCCCCCCGCCCACAGCCCCACCTCCTTTCCATTCTCCTTTCTCCCTAGCATCAATTTTCTTAGCTATCTCGGTGAGATGAGACATCTTCCTGTTCCTAGGCTCAAGCAAGTATTGATGGCCATAATGAGGAAAGCCAGCTGGCCTTACGTTGTTTCCGAAAGCGAGCTGGCCTTATGTTGTTTCCGCAACGGAAAAGTGAGATGTTATGTAGGCTTTGATCTGCCTTGGGCTCAGAACACTGACCGTTCCTGTCTTTGGCAAGGAATAAGATGAAACTCACGTTGACTGCTATTGAACTATCTTTCAGAGAGATTTTGGGGTACAACTTGGGGGGGGTCAGCCTTCCTTCCAGTAAATGCCCAAGAACCAAGAGAACACACTAATGGAGCAAAGAGGTCCTGGGCTTCGACCATGTTGTTGGGTCCGGCATCCAGCTCGTTACTTACTATTATGCGACCTGAGTTCACAGGCTCACACTCTAAATACAATCCACATCTTCCAACTGTTGGAGGAGCCGTAAGGCTCTGCTCAACATCACTGCCTGGAAGACACAACTGTTCCGCTCTAATTTACTCTGGTGCTTGGGGCCACACACCTTAGTGCACAGCTGTGAAGTCTGTGCTAAACCTTATTTCCTCAATATCCCCATTTTCACACCTATCCCTCTCCCATTTCTTCCTCTCAGGGATTCCACAAATGTCCTTCAGAGGTTAGTACCTGTGACATTATATAACACTTGGTGTTGTATGGATATTCAAATTTAATATCTTCTGATAGTCTTGCCCCATAAATCGCTTTCCACTTTGTGTTCAGTCCTGGGACTTTTAGAGACACCCATATTACCAGCCCCAGAATTCACCACAGAGAGAATCACATTGGGGAACCATAAAAAACCACCAATATTAAGACATCAAATCCAGTGATGCTGGGTGAATTTGTCTCTGGTGGAGGCCAAATTCCCAGCGATTCTGCAGTTGGTCAGGATGGAGATCCATCATGGTATATACAAATCCAGCCTGCAGGCTGAGGCTTCTCTGGTAGGAAGAGAATTCTAAGCCTACCTCCCTGGGGCCTCAGCAAATCCACGTGGTGTAATCAGGTGGTGATGACCCTTAAGATAAGAAAGAAGAGGGGCAGAACCTGCCCTGGCCCCTGTAAGGCGATGGGAAGGAGATGTTGATTTATCTCTCCGGTTACTTCATTGCCAGGTTCTTACTGAGCACATCTATGCGTAAGGAATCTATCGGTGAATAGCATTCATATTGTCTCAGTACTCAGTGCCCTCAACTGTGATCACACAGCTTCCCAGGCCCTGTTTCCAGAGATTCTGACGTCATGGTGGGGAGCTTGACTCAAGAATCTGCATCTGGAACACATGTAGCAAGATATACTAGTGTCTATGGTCCCAGGCATCCTTTGAGAAAAAATGGTTCAGCCTGTTTATGAAAATCAGATTATTTTGAGTACATGTAGTAAACCTACCCCATATTCCTCCTCTGTAATCTCAAGAAAACATCCTCTTTTCTCATCTCAGGAAAAATCATAGCACTGACACCCTCTGCTCTTTGTCAGACTTTCTACACATAACCCTAAATTAACGCATTTATTGTTCATTATTCACCCAAATTACAATTGCTATAGAGGAAGTGTCTGTCACTACATCAGGTGGCTCTCACCCTCTCCTGTGAGCAAACTGAGATTGAGATGCTGGCTAAGTGTGCCAATGGTTTAACCCCACACCCTCCCGTTTCTGAGCATAAAATCTTCTATATTCTACTTTCAAGGTCCACTATAGGCCCAGACCAGTCTCCACTCACCCCACTATCCCTTGGAATGCCCAACAACACTTTTCTGAAGGTCTCAGAAACACAGACACTGTTCTACTCCTAACCACTGAAACCATTATCAGTTGGGTGCCACATTCTTTCCACACGGGGCGAGCAGGAAGGATGCCCTTATCGGGCGTAGTTATTGGATGGCTGGATGGAAACGCGTAACGGAAGACGAGAATTATTGAAGGTGATGGGTACATATACAAAGTGTCTCATCTTAATCAAAACTGTAAGCACATATGTTCATGTCCTAGACCTTTTGGGGAGAGCCAAGGCATTGGCTTTATTCTCTCTGGACGTCAGTGTCTTCTCTAACCTAACTGTACTGCCAACACAAAGGCCAGGATTTCCAGTTGCTGTTTTCCTGGTGTGGAGCAGACCTACAGAAGCAGGGTGGCTGTGTGATTCCATGAAAATCTATTCCAAGAATTTGGAAAATATTTTGAGACAAACCGAGCCAGGTGGTACAGCTGTGTAATTCCAGCTGCTTGGGTGGCTAAGGCAAAAGAGAGGCCTGAACTTCGGATTGCAGGCTAAGTTCGAGACCAGCCTGAGCAACTTGACGAGGCTCCTTGCTAATGACCAGGCTAAGAGAGGGCTGAGGCTCGAGCTCCACATCCAGTCTGTGTGGGGTCCTGGGTGTCGAACCCTAGGGCCACGAAAGTGGTGATAATGATAGATAAAGATGAAAAAATATTTTTGCTATCTTCTCACTCCTCGTTATCTGATTAGCTATGCCTCTACCCTCCCCCAATTGACCATTTCCTCTGGGTCTCTTTTCCTGTTTCAAATGAATACAGTATCGTGGTGCTTCCCCCTGAGAGCACCATAGCCCCCAAGGATGAGGGCAAACTTCTGCATCATCATCTTACCTTCAAAGTAATAAGCTCTCGATAAGATCCAGTCTTGGTTCTACCATTGCGCTTGGTGCTCTATTTATTTATTTATTTATTTATTTATTTTCTCCCACTATTATTTTCCTTCCTGAGCTTTTAGAAGAGTTTAGAAAATTGTGTCTAATATCCAGCATTCTGGATTTACCTGGGCATTTTCTCGCGGCACGTTCATCTTTATTCTGAATTTGCTATAAATGGAGTTAGGTTTAAAAGCACATTGAGGTTCAAGTTAAATATTTGCAACAGGATTCTTTATTGGCGATGCTGCATGCTTCATATGACACAGCATCACCTGCTGGAATCTTTGCCAAACATATGGCAACATTTTTGAAAAAGATTTATTTATCAGTGTGTGTGTTGTTGTTGTTGTGTGTGTGTGTTTGTGTGTTGCACACACGCGTATGTTCAAGCAGTACTCACAGAGGCCAGAAGATGGCATCAGATCCCTTGGAACTGAAGTTAATAGGCGGTTGTACACGAGGTGGATGCTGGGAACCAAATATCGGTCCCATGCAAGAGCAGCAAGTGATTTTTTTAAATCACTTGCTTTAGATCCATCTCTCTAAATCCCCAACAGTGAGCGTGTAGAGGTACATATATCTAGGGTTGGAATTGCTGAGTCATAGATCATCTAAGCATTCTCTTGCCCCACGTGGCTGCAACAGGTGACTCCCATCATCCACTGCTGCAAGTTCTAGTTTCTCCACACCCTCACCCACAGCTGATGCCTTTCAAGTTAGTTTGCAGCGGCTGTGGTTCTCGTTCTCGTTTGCCATCCCCAGGTGGACTGAGCTCACTGTCACTTGCTTAGGGCACGCACACGCGCGCGCACGCACACATACCATATAATATATAATTGTTCTAGCTCCTTTTAGTCTGGCTTATATGTCTTTTAAAAGGCTGATTTAAAAGCCTGGACACAAGTCTCTATGGCTCTATGTATTTAAAATACCTCTCCATCTCTCATCCTGTGGTTTGCATTTTCACAGCCTGAACAGTGCTCTTGACGAATGTTTCCTGATTTTAATATATATACACCCAAGGTTAGCCATTAAGTCCATTATGGTTTGTGGCTTTATACCTGATTTCCAGAATTTTTTTCCTGCTTTAATATTACAAAATTATGTAATTCAGAAGTTGGGGTTTTTTTTTCCACATTGAGCTCCATAATGAATTTTTTTTTAGTAAGGTTCAATCTCTTTTTTTCCTCCACTTGAAAAGAGCAGAGTCTATCAAGAATTTGTCTCCGTGTTTTTCCTGTGTTTTCCTTTAGTGTATATCAAGTTCCGTGTGTGTGTGTGTGTGTGTGTGTGTGTGTGTGTGTGTAGAGGGATCTCTATTTGTACTCCCTTTGGTTCCATTAGTTTGTGTATTACTGTGTGTGCTGCCTATGTATGAGTTCTTGCACGTCTGCATACATGTCTGTATGTATGATGTATGTTCATGCTTGAGTTTCTGTGTGTGTGTTTCCGACCTGTCTTTATCATGTCCTCCTTTCTACTTTCTTCTAACCCTATTTGCTATTCTCCTGCTAATTTTAGACAGCTGTTAAAGGATAGCTGCCCCTGGCCTTCCCCCCTCACAGTATAACATGTGAGTCGGTGACTCTAAACACGCTTCCAGCATCTCCCCTTGGGGAGGAGGGAGGGAGGAAGGGAAGGAGAGAGACAGAGAGAGAGAGAATATGAGGGAATCCTCTTGGTAAAAATACCCTTGTCTCTCTCTACTCCCCAAGTCTCTGCAGACCAGGGACCCTAAGCAGATCCTCTTCCACCCACCCCTCCACTCTATGAGGCTGACTTCCTGCACGTCCGCTTTGCAGAGCAAGCTGGGCTGCCCTTGCCCAAGCTTAAGACGTTTCGGATCAGCAAGAGAAGCAAAGTCAGTGGGCCAAAGGCAGGCAGGTGGGCAGAGTCCACACCATCCCTCATTCTCAGATGCACCATTTCCAGCACGGCTCTGTCTTGGCCTTGGATTGATTGGCAGTGTGTACATTTAGCTTTTCCCAGGCATCTTTAATTCCTAGCTTGATTCTGCCATGCTCAGAGAACATCCCGTGGGGGACCTGAATGTCTCATTTGTGACTCATGTCTCATAATTCAGCAAATGATGAATATTAGAAGTACACTGGAAAAAAAGGGAAAATATGTTTTCTTTGATTGTGAAGACAATGTAATTTTTTAATCCCATTAAATATTCCGTGTATCACCGACTTTTCATTTTGTCTCCATGGTCTATGGATCAGCAATCCAGTATCAGATGTCCTCCGCGGTAGAATTCTATTTCACGTAGCCTGAATCTTGCATTCCAGACCTTCATCTTTTGTTTGCTTTTTGCCTCAGAGAACGCTTGTTAATCTGTATGCACACACTTCACTATCCTTCTGCATTCATGTTTCCAGTGTGCCTGCCATTGTGGTTTAATTGGAGTGCCTTATGACCGTCACTATGGTTCATGATGTCGCTTGATCTCTTCTTGCAACAAAAACATCCTTTTTATCCCCTTTATCTACTTCTTTGGCTCATAAATTGTAAGAAATCCTGCATTTTCTCTTATTGATGTTAGTAAACCATCATTTCTCTATTCTTTCAGATATTCCCTAAGACTTATTAAAAGAATATTTAGCTTATCAAAGTCAAACCTAAACTGGTTCCTTGCACAAACCTAAAAGTACTAATTCACACACCTCTTATTTGGAGCTACTATTGCTATGTATTTCATTTTAATATGTTTTAAATTCTACAAAACATTGTCCTAAAAACAGATTATTTGTTTGCCTTTCTTATATTGCTTTGCATCTGCCATTTCCGTGACTCTTCATTCAGGCCTGAGTCTTCATGTTTCATCTCCCACCTTATGAACACAAAACTGAGTGTGGGGACAGAGGCCTGAAATCCCAGCCATTCAGAGACTAAAGGAAAAGGACAGCAAATTCACAGCGTGCCTGTCCTGCGGGACAAGTTCAAGGGTGACCTGGTCAGCTCCGTGAGGGGAATCTAGTCTTGAACATGTTTGGTTTTCAAATTGCATCTAATATAGTGTGTGTGATATAGTGTGTGTGTGTGTGTGTGTGTGTGTGTGTGTGTGCCACACACACTCAGGTGCCTGTGGGGCCAGACGAATACTTTGGATCTCCTGGGACTGGAGTTATATGAGGTTGCGAACTGTGTGACATGGATTCTGGGAACCACACTCGTAACTTCTGGATAAACAATAGATACTTTTAGCCATTGAGCCATCTCTCCAGCTCTCATCTTATCATTTGAAGATGTAAAATCACCACTCTAATGTTTCATAAACTGAATCCATGTGCTGAAACTGCCTTGTCTATAATCTATTTTCTTGAGCTGATTGCTTACAGTTATTTTCCAGTCCACGTTCAACACACATGCCTACGAGTTTAGATGCAGAATGCTTTTAGTCCTTCCTTTAATTTTTCAATTTGGCCTATTTAATTTTTGTAAGTTCCTACTAGTTATTTTCCCAATGCCGGATTGTGAACGAACATTTTTTAAGATGTAGTTCGAGGCTTTGACTGTTAGAATTATTCCTCAAGACAGGGCTCATTTTACCTTCTGGAGATACTTTAAGGCAAGGGTGGGTCACCTTGCTCCGAGTTAGGATTGAGTTGAATTAATGTTGTATTTGAGGGTCTGGAAGGGCTGGCTTGTTTTATAGTGAGACCTTCAAAGGATCTGTGTTAGTTAATTTTGTGTCTCCATGACAAAGACCTGAGAAGAACAACTTAAAGGGATGGGCCCTTAAAGGGATGAGGCCTTAAAGGGATGTGGACCTAATTTGGCTGCTTAGCTTTCCAGGGTTCATTCAGACCGTGACAGAAATATGTGCCAGAGGAAGGGGCTCTTCTACTCAGAGCAGACAGGAAGCAGAGCCTGAAGAGGGATCAGCACCAGACACAGCTCTCAAAGTCATGCCCCCAGTGACCTGCTTCTTCCAACTGTGCCTTCTCCCTAAGGTGTCCAGAACCTCCAGATTTAGTATCATAAATAACAACTAAACATTGACTACACAAGCCTGTGGGGATCCATCTCATACTGAAGCAATACTATTCTGCCCTTGGGCATCCCATGATAAAAAAAAAAAAAAAAAAAAAAAAAAAAACTGCCCTGAGTCCATCTCCAAGAGTCTTCACAATCTGAACAGATCCACCATTATTTAAAAACCCAGATCCCCTGAAAGGCATAAAGGAAACTCCTTGCTGTGGATCCTGTAAAATAAAAAAAAAAAATAGAAGACGAAAAAATTCCCTAATTCCAAAGCACAGGGACACAGCGCCAGTGATACCTTCCTAACGTGGGGTGTCGGTGAGAATGACTCCATGACAAAGAGGGATTACATCAACAAATGGCCCCACCCCGCAGATCTGTGTGCAGCATCCAGAGAGTAAGGTGTGGTGGTGTGAGCTCCAGAAGCCATAGGAAGTTCCTTCCCTACCACGTTGCCATTTGAAGCCCACAGGCCTTTGTCTTGGACTGGCTCCACTCATTGGCCAGGACTTCCCTCTCATACATGGGTTTTTTTGTTTGTTTTTTAAAGATTTATTTATTATGAATACAGTGTTCTGGCAGAAGAAGACAGTGGATCTCATTGTAGATGGTTGTGAGCCACCGCGTGGTTGCTGGGAATTGAACTCAGGGCCTCTGGAAGGGTAGCCAGTGCTCTTAATCTCTGAGTGATTGAGCCATCTCTCTGTTTATGTCCCTGATATTACCCAAATCTTAGGACCTACACTAAAGGTTAGACTTCACACTCGTGGCTTCATGCAATGCCCTTTCACAGGCTTCCTGCCACTGCCTCTGCCTCTGCCACACGCTACCTAGTCTCCCAAGCCTTCTTGGAAACCTAATGGAAGCCTACATGCCATTGTCATTCTTCTGCTATTCATGTCTGCCCAACCAGGATTGCCTAGGTGACACCATGGCCTCCCCAACCTCCATCCTGTATTATTGAAAAGCTGGGTACAAAGACTAACCTGGACATTAACTAAACCCGCCAGTCATGAGGATACCTCACTCCACCCTAACAGCGTAGGGTCCAAGGACTCACATAAACACCTGCCCCTGCCTCTCAAGTGCTGGGATTAAGGTATGTGCCATCACACCTACCTAAGAAAACCCATTAGCACATTCTGATTGTACACAGTGATGGCTGTGGTCATCCTATTGCCCTATTCACCTCCTACGTCCTCCTCCTCGTTGCCCCATCAGTCCCCTTCCTTCCCCCTGATTGTCTCATTTCTGCTTTCCTGACATATGTATGTGTACATATGTATGATTTCATGTGATATATATCCCATCTATGATATATATCGTCCCTAATGTATATTATAGATTTATATGTAAATGCTGTATGTACCCATATAACATTCATGATCTTTAAGTGATATCACTGTCTTTCAGGGTTGGCTTATTTCACTTGCTAATGTCCAGTTTCATCCCTATTCCAGAAAACAAAACTGTATCAATCTTCGCTGGTGTTTAAAGCTCCATCATGTGTGTGCCACATTTGCCCGTCATGTGACAGCGAGGCTGACTCCATGGCCGAGCTGTCGTTACATCAGAGCCGTGTGTAAGCGTCTCTGATAAGCTGACTTCAGATTCCTTTGGGCATGTACCGGGAGTTGGATACCTGGGCCACATGGCGGCCTTTAAGTTTCTGAAGCTCCATGGTGACATCCGTGTGTCTGGGCTAATTTACACTCTTCCACCGGCAGTGTGTACGTGTTCCGCGTTCCCCAGCACCCTCACTAGAACTTGTTATTATTCGTTTTCTTTGAGATAATCATCTTTGTGGGGGTAGGATACAATTCCTATGTAGTTTTAATCCTCGTTTTCCTGATGACTGAGGATGTTGGACGTTTTGTTTTATATTTATGGGCCACTTGTGGTCCATCTTTTGAGCAGTGTCTGCTCAATTTGGAGGGTTCTTTATACATTCTCAGCGTCAATCCTGTCAGATGTGTGACTAGAGCAGTTGCCTATAGGTGGGCAAAAGGAGAAAAGAAGCCATAAGAGTTGTGACTGAGCCTAACGCTTTATTTAAAAAAGTTAAAATTGCTTAAAAAAATAAATAAGAATAGATCTTGTATTTACTTATAAAACATAAGATTATCAAACCTCTAGAGGAATTGAAACCTCTCAGGATTAGGATCTAGAAAGGAGGTCTCAGGACAATTCATGGTCAAAAGGGAGAAATGTATCGTTCAAATTTTGTCAAAATTAAAACCTTTTGCTTTGGAAAAGACCCTACAGACGGAGCTTAGTAACAGCGTAGGCTTGCAAATGTGGATCTGCTGGGGCCTGGCAAGTAAGGTACATTAAATGGGAATTAGAAGATTAGGGCTAATCAGGTGGAAATAATGACGCGGGCCCAGATCATGTTCGGATTAGTGACCCTCTCAGCTTCCATGACCAGAAACACATCGATGCTTGCTTTCTGCAGAAACAAAAGGAAGGGAAGTGGGTGAAGGATTTCTGTGGATTACACCATACATATACACTCATTCCCGGAAGCCAAAGTGAGTGTAAGATTTCAGGGTAGAAAATAAATAAAAGGCTCCAAATTCCATTCTGCGTCTGAAACATGTGCTCAGACAGGCACGATCATTCTTGCCCCCGAATTTCTGCCTGGAATGTAGGATCTTGGGAGCAGCAGGGCCCACAGAGGATGACTCAGATGAATCATGTAAATGAAGACCCTTCAGAGCGTGGTTTTGTTAAGAAACAGTTCAGAAGGTTGTGGAGGGAGTAAACACACCTCATCTTTAGCTTGCTGCCTTCACTCGGTTTCCCTGTTCTCTGAACTTGTCAGTGGCCATATTTATAGATCTGTTATTTGATTTCACTTCGATCTTAAGCTTATGGACTGCAGCAGAACTGTTTAGATAGACCACTTCTTCCCACAGAGTGAGAGTTTAGGGATAGGGGCACATCAAATCGGGCATAACACTTGCCTGAGGTGCTGAACTCAGTCTTCAGCATGGGAGCTGAGATGAGGACGGTGGGCAGCAAACAAACAACCAGACAGACAAAGCAAAGACAACATAGACAGGAGGGAAAGACAGTGTGAGATTGTGACAGAGACTAACAGCTGGGGAGACAGTTCCATGGACCAAGCACACTTGCTGCATGTCTTAGGGTGTCTGTTGCTGAGAAGAGACGCCATGACCACAGCAGTGCTTATAAAGAAGAACATTAATGGGGGTGGCTCACAGTGCCAGCGGTTCAGTCCATTATCATGACACAACATGGCAGCGTGAAGGCAGATGTGGTGCTGGAATAGGAGTTGAGAATTCTACATCTTTACCCTCAGGCAACAGCACATGAGCTCCGACACTGGGCATTGCTTGAGCATAGGAGAGCTCAAACCCCGCCCCCATAGTGACATACTTCTTCCAGCAAGGTCATACCCATTCAAACAGTACTGACCACTCCTCCTAATACTGTCATTCCCTAAGAGCGTATGGGGACCAATTACATTCAAACTACCACACTGCCCATGCATGAGGGACTGAGTTCGAATTCTAAGCACCCATGTGAAAATCCAGGCGTGGTTATGTAAGTGCCAGTAACCCCAATGCTGTAGGGGGCAGAAGCAAGAGACAGCAGGGGCTTGCAGGCCACTGGCCTGGCAAACAAAGAATCCAGGGAGTTTCAGGTTCAGTGAGAGACCCTGTCTCAAAGGCAGAGAGTGCAGGACAGAACATTCTCCTCCAGCCTCCACGTGTGTTCATGGGTACACACACACACACACACGAATGTGCAAGCCTGCAGATGAATCAATCTACTCACCTTCTTCCTTCACTAAAAAATAGTGGTCATTATCTATCATGTGATAATCATTAGACATAAAGATACAAAAAAAAATACATATTTTTTACCAAAAGAGTTGAGCCCTTTTCTTCAATTATCATCTACTCTCGAAAGGAAATCTGTTGACTGAGGTTTCTGTCCCACCAGGTTCCACATCCGTTTCATCCCAAATAAACACACAGGGGTCTACAGTAATCATAAACTGGTTGGCCTATTAGCTCAGGCTTCTTATAACTCTTATAACTTATATTAGTCCATAATTCTTGTCTGTGTTAGCCATGTGTCTTGGTACCTTTATCACTGAGGCAGTCTCATCTTGCTTGCCCTGTGTCTGAGTGAGAACTACAGACTGAAATTTTCTTCTTCCCAGAATTCTTGTTGCCACGCCTCTACTTCCTGCCTGGTCACCATCATCCTGCCTATACTTCCTGCCTAGCTACTGGCCAATCAGCATTTTATTAAAAATAATACAAGTGGCAGGATAAAAGACCATTGTCCCACAGGACCCCCCCCCCTTTTAAAACAAGAATTCTGAATTTAATCTCCTCTGTTTAGCTTTTTGTCCAGACTCTTATTCATAACATCTTCTAACCAACACTCTAAACAAAGATAAATATCCATAATCCATTTGGGGGGAATGTTGGCATAATTTTCCAGGCTACTTCCTGCTGATTAGGGGTGCTGATAATATTATGGGGAACCTAAAGAAAAATTTTGAATTATGGTCAAGTCCTGACTGGAGTATCCTGTAAGGCTTAATCATCTCAGGCAGCAGTCTTGAGGCTGTTCTGGAAATAGAACTCAGACATCTGGGCCATCAGCTCCTACTGGAGATTTCTCAGGGGGTCTTCCTTGATCAAACCTGATTTTTCTTAACCCAGAATGAATCCACAGCTTCTCATTTCCTGGGAAAACAAAAGCAAAACCTCTTCTCCAAAGAAATATATCTTTGGATTAAATTTTAAAGTCAAAGC
The DNA here is from genome assembly GCF_018167655.1 of Microtus oregoni. NCBI lineage: Eukaryota > Metazoa > Chordata > Mammalia > Rodentia > Cricetidae > Microtus > Microtus oregoni. Next base: position 92,226,464 of record NW_024543060.1, on the reverse strand, counting down.
ATTTTCAATACATATATATACATATATATGTATGCATATACATGTATGTATATATATTGGATTAATCCAGCAGCATTTATAATCAAATATCTTTTAGCAGCTTTTACTCCTTCTTCAGTCATCAAACAATTGGTCACTGAAAATGAGGGGAAAGACCCTCGTTTATTAGCTGCTGTAGATTAGGGTCGATGGGCCCTCGGATTCTGGAATCAGACTGTCTGTGTTCAAACTCATAGTTTACCCCCTTGTGCCTCTTTGTCTCCCTGTGACTCAGTTCCTCTAACTGTAAAAACAGGGTAATGGTGAAATGTATTTCTCTTGCATGGGCAAATCATGTTTGCAAAGTCCTTGTTCCTGGTTCATCTTTTGTCCGCACTCACTGTGTGGCCCCTGAGAAGTAGAGCTTGCTTGCCTTACATTGATAAAATATGAGCACTATCTAGACCAGGGCGTTTCAACCTTCCCTAATGTTGTGACCCTTTAATATAGTTCCTTATGTTGTGCTGACCCCAACCAGAATATTATTGTCGTTGCTACTCTGTAACTGTAATTTTGCTACTGTTCTGAATTATATGTAAGTATCTGAGGGCAGGATATCTGATATGTGACCCCAGTGGAAGGGCTGTTCGACCCCAGCGGGATCATGCCCTACAGGTTGAGAAGCCAGCCTACTTGTCTTCTCTCCTGTGACTACTTTTTGAAGACAGGTTTCAGTGACCAGATAAAGGAGCACCAGGGCCATGGCTCGTGTCCCACAGCTTTAATTATCCACTTGTGTATCTGAGCCTCCACGCACATGTCTGTTAAATAGGGAGCCTCCTGAAACCTCTCTGGTATTGTATTGTGCAAGCAATAAATGCTGCACTAGCCTAAGCTAACACCACGGCCCGCCTCCACCTGCTTCTTTATGTCTCCCTGCTTCTGATCCACCCCCACCATCACCCCACACCCCGTCTCTATCCTTGACATTTCTCTCTGCATCCTGGCTTCTTCTCAGCTCCTCCAGGGTCCCCTGTGCTCCCCCGCACATCTCCTCTGGGTCTCAGATTTTTTGTTCCTCTTTCTTCCCCCCTCCCATGCTGCCATTACCCCCTGCCTGCCCCAAGGCACCTGGCAGGAAACTCTGCCCTTCCCTTCCCTTCCCACCCTATTCCCTTAGGTGACACCGTGCACAAGGGTGTTATTTCTCTTGGCACAGGTATCCAGCTGTCAGAGAGACAGATAGGTTTTGGCTGCAAGGCGGGAAGGGAGGTAAGGAAATGAGACCTGAATGGAAAAGGGCCCCTGGCCAGGAACTTGATGAGCTGAGGAGGGTGTGAAGAGAGGTAAGGGGATCAATAACAGAGGGGGAAAAAAGCAACCGTAGACCTTTATTTGAGGACACAGACTCTCCCTCAGCACCCCCATCTTCTCACCCAGGGGAGCGATTCCAAGCCATACGCACAAATCTGGGGTGGTGGACGACTCCAAGGCGAAAGATTACCTGGCCTTCAGTCACTTCCGATTAATTTTTCATTTGCGGTTTTCCGCCTTCGACGTAGAAGATAGGATTGCATCAGTGAGCATCTCTAGCCACTAGAGCAGCGCCTGCCTCATAGCAAGCCCTGGACAGTATGACTGATTGTCCTGCTTTATCACCATAAATCACATAATCACATCATAAATCACAGCACCCCATCACAAAGGCAAAGAGAAAGCGCCGAGATCGAGGCTAGGAAGACAACTCAGTCGGTGTGTGCAATCACGAGGACCTGAGTTCTTGTAGGCAGCACGGGTGTCAAAACAGCTGGGCATGGTCACAGTGTGAGCAACTGGATCCCTGGAGCCCACTGACCAGTTGGTCCAACCAGTCCATGAGCACCAGACTCAGGGAGAGACCCTGCTGCAGCAGGCTTCTTGTCGGACTATCTTTGAACCCCCAGCCCTCAAATTATGAAAACTTAGCCTTAGTTTGGGCTTTTTTACCAACTAGCTCCTATAACTTGATTATCCCATATTTTTTTAAATCTATGTTGTGCCACGTGGCTCGGTTACATCTTAGTATGACACGTGAAATTTGTTCGGAGTCTGCTGACAAAACTGAGTGCCTAGATTCCTCCTCCCAATTTCTCTTTCTCTGCCAGAAGTCCCGCCTATTCTCTCCTGCCTAGCTATTGGCTGTTTAGTTCTTTTATTAAACCAATCACAGTGACACATCTTCGTACAGTGTACACAAATATTCCACAACACCCTGCCTCAAAAGACAGGGAGAGATTGAGGAAGACATCTGATCTTGACCTCTGACATCCATGTGCAAAGGTACACACGTGTATACACATAGATACACAGGCACATGTGTGCGTGTGCACACACACTTTCATATACACACACAGTACAGTGCATGTGCACACATTCATATACACACACAGTACAGTGTGTGTGCACACACACATTCATATACACACACAGTACAGTGCGTGTGCACACATTCATATGCACACACAGTACAGAGAATGTAGATTATAGATTTGGGAGCTAGAGAGATTTCATCTCAGATTCTACCTTGTCCACTTCCTGGTACTTCCTTGATCTTTAGATCCCTACCCTGTGACAACCTTCCTCACTCTGCCCTGACTGACATCTGCAAGGTGTTTTCTCTCTCGCTCTGTGTTTGAGGAGAGATGACACTACCTTCTGAGATATTTCCGCCGACTATGCAGAGTTTGGGGGGGGGGATGGGAAGCCATCAGCCATCTCACCTAAAAAAGAGGGAATGAGGAAAGAAAGAGCCAGACTGTCTGAGAAAGAGAGGGCAAGGCAGTGAGCATAGAGCTGTCCCTGATTTCCGGCTATGGGGTTGGACTGTCTGCTACAAGTGAATCTGCTATGTACCAGCTGTGTGACTTTGGGGACCTTGCCTAAGATCTACAGTGTTTGCATTTTGGAGAGAATCAGATAAGGAGAGATTGATACGCCTAGAGAGTTAGTCAGAACACTTCTGTTTGCCCGGGACAGAAATAAATCGGAAACCACATTAGACAAAAGCAGGTACAGGATCCAATCAAGAAGGGTCCACACGAGGTTGAGTTCCCAAGTCCCAGGCTGCAGCCCTGCAGGGTCCTCTCTAAATTCCGTCCCTCTGTCATCATCACCTCTTTTCCATTCCAGCCTCAGGTGTTGCCCAAAATATTATCCTACTTCCTTTTACCTAAGTTCTGCTTGTTTTCAAAAATGTGTATTTCATTCTACACCCAACCTCTACCTCCCCACCTCACCCCCACCCACACCCCAACTCACCCCCACCTCACACCCCACCCCACCTCACCCTCATCACTCCCCCACCTTACCCCCACCCTATACCCCACCTCACCCCCACCTCAGCCCCCACCTCTGCCTCCCCATAAGCTTGGCCACAGAGAGACAAACCCTGAGATAGAAACCTCATCAATCCTCCGGTCAGGACTTTGACAGGACTGCTTAGCGTTTTCAAGTCCCCGCCCTTCTCTGATCATTTCCGTGTTTATTCTTACCGCCAGCTGGGCTGCATACTGTGTTTATAGAGTTTGAGTTCAAGCTCCCTTTTCAGTGAGCAACATTTAAACAGTGGCTTCCTAGGAAGTTCCTGGAAGGGCAATCAGATCTAGGTTAGGAGATAGTGACATTCCACGCTGACACCTCGTTCTGCTCCGGGAATGAGGACACCTCTGTCTTGACCCACTCCCACCCGAGATGGACATTCACATAAATGATGTGTCTCCAGCTACCTGTATCCCCCAGTTTCCCAAATCAACATGCACCCCCATCCAGTAGAAAATTCTGGGCCATCCTGTATGTCTTGGCTCAGGTATGACCCCAGGAAATGGGTCCTTTTCTCTGTCCCCATGATACGTTGGCAAACCATACTGTCCTGGCTAGCTTTAACGGTCAATGTGACACAGTCTAAAGCCATCTCAGAGGAGAAATGCCTCAGAGGAGAGTCCCCCTG